>NW_017729031.1:49947712-49952711 GCF_001723915.1 Gavialis gangeticus
GTCACAGCATTATAGAATTCTCATTCCTCTGTCTGCTGGGGATGGAAGACCCATAATATAATAAACAACAATTGAGGTAATAGTAACAAATTCAGTTTTGCTTACTGTCTGTTTGCTGTGCTTCCAATCTTAAAGTCAGTGCAAACAGCAAGAAAAACAAAGTCAGTAATCATTTTAAGAAAAAAGGGTTTTATAAAGGTGTTTTGTGTTAAAAGGCATGCTCATAGCAGAATGATGGATAATGTTAATGTACACCATCAAGGTTTTCGATTTTTAGTCAAGAGATCTGGTCAAGGCAGGTGGATCTTTTTCACAATACAGAAAATGAGCAATTAAACTCACGGAGGCCACCACCCAGGGCAAAGACAAGATTTGACTAGAGGCTGAACTTCAGGAACTGAGGGTTTCCTTGACTGCTAACAGGATTGTTTGGCAAGCTGTATGCAACAAGAAGAAAGGCAGCAGAGGAAATGAGTGGACAAAAAGAGTAACAGTCCTATAAGGGAGCAACATGAAAACAAAAAAGAACCTTCTTAAGTAAGTTTTAACAATTTAGGTTGCCTTGTATTCTCTAGGGTGTAAGACATACATAATAGTTGCAAACCCTTACTTAGTTCATCACATTTTCAGTGGTACTTTTTAAATCATTCGGTTTATCTGAAAGTATCATTTCTTGTTATGGTGGACACGGCACTTTAAACAACCAGGGCCTCTGATCCTGCTAGATTTACATCACTGTACAGAAAAAATGTTAATTATTTATGTCAATGGGAAGTCACTTCCTTTATAAAAAAATGATTTTGGGGAACATTAATATACACAAATTTTATGACACCCTCCTACTGAAAATAAACAGAGGAAAATAATTAATGGAGAATAAAATATACAGCTCTCTCTGACCCTGATAACAGAATTGCTGTTATTTTGTATAGTTGCTGTCAATTAAATGTAAAAACAAGGAATAGAGCAGCCACCTACATTGGAGTTTCAGTAGCTGTTACTGTGTATTGTGTGCAATGAACTCCTTATTGTGACTTATTTCCTTTAAACAGAAGCCCATTCCTGAGAACATAGCAGTAATTTGGAGCGTCTTCCTTTACATTTTTTCATGCAGTTGAAATATTGAAAAGACTATTGAAGGGCATTCTAATTAACCCTGGAAAAGTCATAGAAGTGATGAAATATGTCTGAATTACCTGTAATAACAGGATGTAATCAGAATTTTTTAAAGCTTCAGATATCCTTTGTGAGAGCTCAGTCATTGTTTTGTACATGCCTTTGCTGACAATTACCACAGATATCATTAATCTGTTTTGTCAGAAGGGTTGCACTCCTGTTGCCTTTGCTGTGCACAAACACAGTCGCTATAATGCACAGCTGTTTGAATAATGCTTTATGTCTATAAGGCATGCTTCTCCATCCTCAGAGGGTAAATGAAGAGTAATTTGTATGAAGCATAGGGTCTTAAATGGGTACTAGGTCAGCAGGAAAGCAGAATCAAGGCCAAGTTGTGATGTAGGTAAAAGATCTCAAAGTGACCAGTAGTTACTAAAAAATTATAATCCCCAAACCAATGTGAGGTAGGTGATCCTATTCCCCTTACAAATGAGTAGACTGAGTACAGGGATGTGGTAGCTGGGAAAAAAAGTCAAGAAGCAGAATGATTTGCACAAAGGCACAGGACTGGGTATTGAGGATATGAGTTCAGTCCCCAACTCTGCTTGAGCCTTCAGCCAAACACTCAATTTCTTTAGGCCGTATTTATAAAGGCATTTAAGCACCAGGGCTAGGGACAGACATTACACATAAACTGGTTTAAATCTGTAACAGAACATAAGTTTAGTGCACATAAACCAGTTTTAAAATGGCTGAAACTGGTTTAAGATAAACCTGGTTGAATGTACTGTCAGTTTTAACTGATTTGGATCAAACCAGTTTATGCAATGTCTGTCCCAGACCCCTTCCTGGTGTAAATTAAACTGGTGTCTCCCAGCATCCCAGATACTTTGCAGCCCCGGGCACCATCCCTCCCGCCAGCTTCTAGCCTGAGCCACTGCAGACATGTGCCTGCATTTCTGGAATGAAAAGGGAATATCTATCCATCTCCAAATTGGTGCAAGTTTTGCAGGTTAGACTAATCTGTAAAGACTGAATTAATTTAGGCTCAGGCTTTTTGAGTGTGTATACCTAGCCCTGAAGATCAAGTTAGGTATCCAGATCCAGATCCAGATCTGGGGTTTGCAAATTCGGCTATTAATTCTGAAGCGGAGCCCAATTGTGTTCAATGCCTTTAGGCATTACTATAACACAAATAATAAATAACTATTCCTAACTTAGAGTTCACTGATCTAACACTTAAACCAGACAACCTGACTGAACATATGAATCAAGTAGTCTAGTCCTCACTGCTAGGGGCACCTTGGTTTCATTTACTGACAGAAGCTGAGCCATTATGATTTAAGGGACAGTTAGACATCGCTGGATCTACTGAAAGGGTTTTCATTCCACTAGTCATGGAAGTGGGAGTATTTTGTATGGACACAGACCCTAAGGCTAGCTTTATAAATCACATTACTTAACCATAGTTGTCAGTTTATAGTTGAGGTTTCTTCTTCTTTTTCACAGTATCACAAAAGGTTGAATGCATTAAGGTTCTCTGAAGAGATTCTGACTGGATCAGATTAGTGTAAAAGAATAAGGCTTGAAGGCTCATTTGTCATTTTTAAGTTAAGAATATACTGACAAAATGGAAAAAAAGATTACAATCCTTGTTTCTACATAGGTGAACCACAGGGCCTGTAGCAGTCATTTTGTTTAGTTACTTATTTGAAGATTCCTATCAGTGCACATTGTTTAGGCTCATTGTTGTCCTGCAGGACTTGAAGCAGCTATTATCAAATTCTCTTACAGGAAGGGGAGAGCCCCAGTTCCCTGATGGTTGCATGACTTAAAGTCAATCTAAATGGTAGAATAGGCAGGACTTATACTACACCTGCAGCTTGCCAATCTCTAGGTCTCAAGCAAGGCTTATCAGAGAAAGTACCTTCCAGAGTCAAGACCTTTTGACTGGGAACACAATGCAACAAGTTTTATCATGGAAATCAGTAAGTAAATGTAGCATTAAATTTAGCTGCTACCATAGGATGTATGATGTAAGCCAGCTCACTGAGACACCACAGTGTAAGAGTGTTAATGGGTCACTCTACTCAAAAACAAACAGCTATATTCTGACAGCTGGTGTAGTGAGACTTGATATATTTACTATAATAAGCCACCATTGCTTCACTATAATAATTCAACATTGAAGTTGTAAAGAAATGGATCACGGCCAAAGTCCACATCAGACATGTTTACAGCTATCAGAGAGAACACAGCACTGAAATAACTACAGATTAAATCACCGCTCTGATCAAGTCCAACCTAATAGTATGAATGCACTGCAGGATTTCCCCTTGTTTTTATCCAGCCCTCCTCCACGACCACCCTCATACAAAATCCTACCGTTATCTGACTTTTAAACCTGAGCCTGCTTGCATAGTTAGCAGTATGGGTCAGAACACAGGATTTTGACCTGTCCAGGTACCAGAACTCATATTTGAGAGTGTCATGTTTAGTATTCCAAAGTTCCTGAGGCCTATATACTGTGGCCCATCTACCTGCTCACTTTCTACTCATTTGATGGCCACAGAATTTACCTATACATTTATATTGGTGTTTGATGTTTCAATCCATAGACTTTACTTCATTTCCATCAAAGCTCAGTATAGCAGAGGGCATGATCTTGGGGGATACATCCAAAATCTCTGAGATATTTTCTTATAGGAAAAGAGGCAGATAGATAGGGGTAGAAGAACTTTCCTGTGCATGGACTTCACTGAAAACTAAAATGGTGTGCACTACAAGGCAAAATGCAACTGCCAATCCTACAATGAGCACCACCTCTCCTTACTGCAGTTATTCCAACCAGACACTTACTGTTACACTAGATATAGAGCAGCCTATATATTGATATAACAGGTTTTGGAGCAAAAAGGATGTAATGTCACAGCACATATTACTACTCTTGTAAACTCTGGCACACTGAAAGCCTATTATAGAATTATATTTTTATTGGCATTAAAGTATTATCCCAGACAGCCTGGATTAGAAATCTTAGTCTCTGTATTAAGAGAAAACGCCCTTTTAAGTCAGTAGTATTCGGCTTCCTAGTGCTCTCAAGTCATGGGATACGGTCTTGGAGAACAGGAAGGCAGATCTGCTGTCTGCTAGCTCCTACATCTAAATGTCCCTGCACTTCTCACAGATGATACTTGACAATTGTATATCAATAGATAAATGTAACATGGTCAGTGAGTTACTGAGCAAGGCAAATATCTGCCACCATATCTCACAAGCCTTTGTTACTCCTTGATACACTCACCAGTCAACAGAAATAAAAAAAATCTCTTCTGCATAGAATTCTACCAAAACTGCTTGTTCTCCATACAGACTCTTGAGCAGATTAATATTCCCTAAGATCTTCTCTCTCTGAAATAATGATAAAAACTATAACAGGAATAGGCCTGATCACCCTGACCCTCCAACCAGCTTCTTACTACAGTGTATCTGCAGGGAGCTGCCAACACAGCTGGCACAAGATTCTAACCAGACTGCTGTTTTGGGATGAAATAAAGGCATACCACATTGATAAATGTATCAAACTGTGGCTTACAATTATATAAGAAATGAGATTCTTCTTTAATAATAACTTGTTCATGTCCATGACCTAAGTTTTCACATCTACCAAAAGCAAAATAGCTTTTCTGGAGTAGGACCCCAAAATATACTGTAAGTCCATTTGGATAGCCTGGTGATCTCATTTAAAAGGATCACATTTCATATTGGGCCACGTTATATCTTGGATTTTTAGGCAGGCCTAAATTCTAATAGTTAACAAGAGAGAGTCCCAGCACCATAAGCCTAATAAGCTTCTCATAGACCAGCAATAAGTGCTCCATAA
>NW_017729031.1:49957711-49977070 GCF_001723915.1 Gavialis gangeticus
AATAGTAGCAGAAGTGGCAGTGCAAGGAGAAGAAAAAAAAAAATCAGAGATGACCAACAGCATGAGAAGCATAACAACTAAGAATGTTACATCTGTTGCTGTTTGAGCACCTGCTCACTCTAATGACCACATCAGCCTGAAGCCCCCAACTCCAGCACCACAGATTCTCCTCTTTGCTCCCATGTCCTGCAGCCAGTGCAGCCACTGTACTGTCCTGGGATTGGGTGGGCAGTGAACCATTTTATGAACTAGAATGGGCAGATATTCCCTGTTTACTCTACTGATGTTCAAACATTTAGTAGTAAAGGGGATATATACTTCCAACATCCAGTTTCATGATCAGTGACTGTACAGCTTGCAATTTAGTTAATGACACAATTTTGCACATGACTGTGTTTTTTTGTATTTTATTTCTTAATTATTTGCTGGTAGACAGCTGGAATGCCTGCAACAGTTTTCAAAATATTTCCATCGTTTCATTTATTTTTATTTGTTAATAAATTGATTTGATTGTGCAATATGTCGAAAATAAGAAGGCTTGTAGAAAGTTAGGAGGTTGTGGCCAGAGATTTTGCTAAAACATCAAGTTCACTTACAGGAACTTAAAAGCAATAGCAAATAAATTGATGTGTATTCCACAAGTATACACAGTACAGCTTTACTGCATCATATAATTTAACTTTCTTTTGTTAGGCATTCTGTGGTCAGTATAGTTTGATGAACTATGACAGTGGAGAGTAAGTGGAGTTCCATGTTTCACTGACTAGTCAAATGCATTCAATACCATCCAACACACCCATCTTTAGAGAACACTGGCAGACACAAGAAGTCCAAAGCATCTCACTGAACTCTGGTTTCTACTGTCAAAAAATACCACAGTGTGAGCGGTAGCAACTGTTTTGCTACTTGGGAGCAAGTGCAACAGCATGTAGTTTTCCACTGAGCAATGAATATGAAAACAGGTTTGCAGAATTTATTATAACACAATCCCCAGAAAATGTGACAGAGTAGAAAAGCTGAGATTTCCAGTGGTGGATTCTTCTTTAGAGACTTCAGATGTGCTGGTAATGTCAGCAGCCTCTCTGCCACAACCACTTATATAATGCAATGAATTCTGGAGTCAGTGAAAACTACCAGTAAGGAAAATAAGCTATCCCTCAATATAGGGAAAACAAAAGGAATATATATTGTTTTGGTTAATAAAAATAAGATACAAGCGAATACCAAAAGAACAAATAGGTTGTTTTGTAGAAGTAAACGTGTTAAATCATATGAAATCACACATAAAAAGGCTGTTCTGAGGAATTCTGAAGATTAGGAAAGGCTCATTCAGCCATGGTCTGCTTGCAAAAGTTTCAAAGAACCATGACATCCTGAAAGGTTCAATTTCTGGTAGAAAACTCAGATTTTAATACAGCTAGATATAGAGATGAATTGCAAGAAATTAATGCTGCTGGCAAGGACTCTTACCTACCTCTTGGATGGAAAAGATGATGAATACTTATGTTAGAAATATTATTAGAAAAAAGAAGACTCTTGCTGGAAATCAAATTTGTGTGCTTTGGTTATGTCAGCCATAAAAGATGGAAATTACCTCAAGAAAGCAATTAGGCAAGGAATGGCAAGAAAATGAATGGATAGTGTGTGGTAAATATCTGGAAGGTCAGCTGCTAGGAGCTCAGTTAGTGATGGATTTAAAAGGTTTTGAAAATTTTCCTAAGCTAGGTACAGACATTCAAAAAGCTCAAGGTGGAATCAATCTAAGTTACGCAGTTTTCTGTAAACGGTGTAGTTTAGATCAGTAGCAAACAGAATGCACATTCACTTTCTGGTGGGAGGGGAGTGAAACTTAGACTGATTCCATCATTTTTAACCCAGTCTGCGTGCACCAAACTTCTGTTTTGTTACGGGTATAGAGTGGTTTCCAATCACTTATATTGGTAAAAGCATAACAACTCTACCTGGCCCTGATGTCACCAATATTCATCCATGGATGAATGGATTTTTCTTACTTTAATGTTTACATGGTTTTATATGGTCTTTTTTTAATAACCATATTTTTATAGGTATAGGGTGTCTGCTTATCCATGTCTCTCAGCACCTTAGGATTCTGGTACTTTCCATTACATTTCATGGTTGTATTCATGAACCTGCCTTTGTGGTTTACTAAGTATGATCAACCCATCCAAATCACATCATGAGTATGATGGGAAACTCATTGGTTAGATCCAGACATGCGAACACATGCAATTTCTAGTACTGCAAATCTAAAAAACAAAACAAAAAACACCTCTGTGAAAAAAAGCAATGCAGCACACGCCACAGGAGCCTGTGCTGGCGGACATGGAGGCTTGGTCCTCTTGGACACTTCGGCTGCCAGCCAGAGCATCTCCCCTCCTCTAGTTCCATCCCACATCCTCTAGCACACTGGGAACTGGGAGGAGTGGAGAAATGGGCAGTTTCCCTGAAGTAGGGCGTTTTGCCCCACACCAAAGCACATGTTCAGAGTCGTATGCAGTGGCAAAAAAGTAGTGGCACAAGTTTGCCACTGCAAATGCATGCCTTTGCATGTGGGGACATGCCCATTCTCTCAAAGCCAGATTTTATTTCAGACATAATTATATTTATCACAGTGTCCCCATACAACTCCATTCCTATGGCTCCAGCACCTGATTTAACCAATGCCTAACTGGTTAGCCAATACCTGAAGTAATTTGTAGCAAGCACATTGCTGTTGGAAAAAGCTACCTATGTGTAGCTCAGTCTGGCATACCTCACTTGTGTATCTTGGTAATGGAAGGACGTGGGCAGTGGGGTTCCGCAGGGCTCAGGCCCGCACTGTTCAACATCTTCATCAGTGATTTGGATGAGGGGGTATAAAGCACCCTGTTCAAATTTGCTGATGACACTAAGATGTGGGGAGATGTAGGCACACTAGAAGGAAGCAACAGGCTACAATCAGACCTTGACAGGTTACAAGGGTGGGCGGATGAGAATAGGATGGGATTCAACACAGACAAGTGCAAAGTGATGCACCTGGGGAGGAACAACCAGCACCATACCTACAGGTTGGGGAACTCCCCTCTTGTCAGCACAGAGGCAGAAAAGGATCTTGGAGTCATCATTGAGGCCAAGATGAACATGGGCCGGCAGTGTGGGGAGGCAGTCAGGAAGGCCAACCGCACCTTGTCATGCATCCACAGATGCATCTCGAGCAGGTCCAAGGAGGTGATCCTCCCCCTCTATGTGGTACTGGTCAGGCCGCAGCTGGAGTACTGCGTCCAGTTCTGGGTGCCGCACTTTAAGAAGGATGTGGACAACATGGAGAGGGTCCAGAGGAGGGCCACTCGCATGATCAGGGGACAGCAGGGCAGGCCCTATGAGGAGAGGCTACAGGACCTGAACCTGTTCAGCCTCCAAAAGAGAAGGCTGAGGGGGGATCTAATGGCCTGTTATAAACTAGTCAGGGGGGATCAGCAGGCATTGGGGGGGGCACTTTTCCCCCGTGCACTGCCAGGAGTGACTAGGAATAACGGTCACAAGCTGGCAGAGGGTAGGTTTAAGCTAGATATCAGGAGGCACTACTTCACGGTCAGGGCGGCCAGGGTCTGGAACCAACTTCCAAGAGAGGTGGTGCAGGCTCCTACCCTGGGGGTTTTTAAGAGGAGGTTAGATGAGCACCTTGCTGGGGTCATTTGACCCCAGTACTACTTCCTGCCATGGCAGGGGGTCGGACTAGATGATCTGCTCAGGTCCCTTCCGACCCTAGAAACTATGCAACTATAAGGTGGATGGAAGCTCTTTACATAGTCCCATGAAGTGATCCTGTCTCTGTACCAGATACTCTGCATCAGATGTACTATTTACATATATGTATCTGTGGCATTACACAGGTGTTTCTGTTCTGCCACATCACCTTTCATCAAGAATGAACTCCCTTCCAATATGCATTAACATTTTCTGATGTTCAAACTTCTGAAATGCCTCCCACCATCTCCTGTACCATCTGTCAGTATCCTGCAGAATTAACAGTGCAGCCATAAGCAGAAACAGCTCAAGTACCTGTTGTAAATCCATGGCTTGGCACTAGCTGGAATGGATAGAACACAAAGCATACAGAGCAAGGAGTACTTCCTTTAAATGCATTGGTAGACTAGGAGAACATCCATCCAGGAATTCAAGGAGAAGAAAAAGATACTTCTGCAACATACTACAAAATAATTTTTAGAGCACTTCAAGTCCGTGAGGTGCAAAGAATCCAGGGTTATGTCCACTATGTTACAGCTGCTAGCTTCAGCACCATGAGACACCAGTGCTCTTGGACTCTCCTCCACACTTCCATGTCCTGTAGCAATGCAGCCGCTAGACAATTTAAGGGACAGGTGGGCCACGGATCACTCCGTGAACTGGAACGGGAAGATGTTCCATGCTCACTTTACTGATGTACAATCAATACATTTGCATTCCACAGTAAATAAAATAGATATAGTTTTTCATCCAGTGCTAGAGGCCATGGATTACGGTTTATGGATTATGCAGTATGAATGTGAATACCACAACAGCGGTGGGGTCATTTGATGCAAAATAGTCTTTCAGTTTGATTCCTTAACTTATTTTTATTAAAACCTAGTAGTCATGGTTGCAAGACAATACAGGCATCTATACAAGTGCTCTGGCAGTGGGGGGGAGGGGCAGAGTGCCTTAATTAAATGCGGCTCTTGGAGCCGCTCTAATTAAAGCACCAGGAGCATCTCATGTATCAGTGTCCCCGCACTTAAAAATAGCAGTGGGGGCACTTTAACTAAAGACCACCGCCATTTTTAAGTGTAGGGACACTGATACACAAGATGGAGGCTGCTGGAATGCAATAATTATCGTGCTCCAGCAGACTCAATTACTTGAGTCTGCTCCGATGCGCTGTAATTAGCGTGCTGGAGCAGCTTCGCTGCTCATGTATAGGCGCCCTACAATGTTAGGGGACATAAGTGGTAGTCTATAATAAACATAAATACATATAAATTAGTCTGCTTTATCTTTTTGCAACCTGTTCCTCCTTCCATTTCTACCACACTCTCCTCTGACATTTTCTGCTCATGCAGAATCTGTTAGCTTTCATATTAATGTTCTTATGCAACAAGAAAAGGAAGTCCAGTCTTTTTCAGAAGGTGCAGAAAGTGTGATCAGAATACAGGTATTAACTATATCACAACCAGAATTAGTGATAGGGAAGCTAGAAAATAGTCTGATCTGTTTCTGAGGGATTGAGATGGATCTTAAAAGAACTGGAGAGTTCTATAAGTATATATAAAAAATCCTATTTCTGCACATTTAACCAGAGGAAGTATTCCCAAAAAAGGGCTTAAGGCGTATATGCAAGTCACAGTAGGATATGATAGACCCTCCCATTCATGAAAACAGCAAGAAAATCGTATATATTTTAAAAAGGTAGAGTTTAGAAAAAGGGAAATACACGAATATCAGTACACAATGTGATTCTGTGACCATTGTTACTCTGACATAAATTAAATACTAGTCTTTCACCTGTGAAGAAAATTATATGTATACACCAACTTGAGTGTAATATTAAGTCCTCCCACCCCCTGAATACAAGGGGAAAGCTCTCTTAGTTCAAAAAGTTCAAAGAATGTATTTGGGTAAGAGTTCAGGCTGTTGTCCAGTGGTGAAATATCCATGTCTTCCTTGATAAGAAAATGTGTTTATGATGTCTTTAGCCAAACAAGTTCTGCATTAAGCAATTGAAATTTACAATTATTGGGACAGTTAAGTACTTTGTGCTATCACTTTACCACCATGAATAGTTGCTGAAATTATGGAATATGAGGGTATATAAAAACATATAATGGAACGGCCCGTGTGTGTTCTAGTCAGTGACGTTATATAGGAGGAAATAAGTAACAGACAAAAAAAAAAAAGTGTGTTCCAAAAGGACTGTGTTCCAGTTTCTGAAAAGTAGGCTATGTTAATGCAATAAATAGTTTTAACAGTATAAATAAAAACAATGCAAAAAACTTTGAGAGACGGATGCTGAAATTTCCAAAGCCAACACTAAGATTTAACTATGAACAGCTTCTACTGATTTTAATGGCTAAGTTCTCCAAATTGGGTTTGAAAGTTTCAACTGGATATGTACCCCAAAGAAGCCTCCTATTTTAACAAAATGCAACCAATAATAAAGTTTTGTTGTCTGAAGCATAAGAAGATGATTATACCATTTACTAGATGCTTAGAATTTCTTCTGACTCACTGATAGGTATGTGATATTCTTTCCCATTTTTTCTATAAAAGAGCAGGAGGTGGAGGGTTCCTTCCAGATATCCACATTTAATTAAAAGCATCATCAAGAGAGCTGTTATTCAGTCTGTTTGTTTGTGACTAAGTCATTGACTTTAATTATTCTTAATGTTTCCAAAGGAACTTCAGAATAATAGCTGTTCATATTTGACCAGAGAATATAAAATCTACAAAAGGGCACTCAGAGTACTGAAACAATGTTCATGGAAATATATCTCTTGAAAAACTGTCAGCCTGTAATATACGTATGTATAAACAGGTGAAGTGGGAGTCATTTCTGAAGTTCATCTATTTGGCCTGTCTAGAATTATTTTGCATTGTGCCTATAGTACAACGTGATCAAGAGGAACAGGAAAAGCAGGGATAGAAAACTGAAATTATTTAATTTCTTTCTTTGAGGAAGCAAGATTAGGAAGAAAAGTATCATCTTTCCTGCATTCAACAATAATTCTAGAGATGGAGAAAGCTGGGGGAAAAGTACCCCAAAGAAGGATCATTGCTTGCCTACTCATCACCCTGCAGTGTTAAAGAGCTGGTTTTTTGCTTCATATTTTTACAGATGGCACATAACAGAATTTAAGGACAGGTGGTTCTATCCTGGTTATTTATTAGAGTGTCCATAAATTTATAGACAGTTGGTGCCCCTGCTTGTGGGAGTTTTATTTTTTGGTGCCCTAATGTTCCTATTTTCCTCTACAAATCAGGCTTTCCAGTTAGGACAGATTTCCCAGGGTAATCTACTGCCTTGTCAACATGTCTTATCTTACTCTTTCTTAAACTCTTTGGAAGTCCTTTGTGGATACCTGACATATTTTGGGATGGGACTGGGATATTGGCCATGCTCATTTTGATATACTTACCTTACATTTATGAAGAAAAGACCACAACTTACTAGAGATCCTTCTTATGCCTGAAGGGTTATTCACATGGACATCATAAAAGTGTGATACATTCAGTTCAGTGTCCAAAATATGGAACAAGTGCCTCACATTTATCTTCAGATGGGTGACATTAAAAAAAGTCAATTCAAAACTTTGAATAAGGTCAAGGATCTGATTGCCCTAATGTGAATAGCCAGCTGAGCATGACAGCCCAGTCACAGAATCATTAATAATGTTTTTCACTCTAGAATTGCTACCATCATGTAAAGAATATGCTGTTCTGAGGTGACTACAGCAGGCTTTCACCATGCATGATACTTTTGCTTGTAATTTACTGGGAAACCTACGCTTGATTTATCTCTGGTCTCTCTTGATTGTCAGATAGGTCATAGGCCAACTATTTTGGACATCTTTTTTTTTTTTTTACCATGTTGCCTGCCTTTGTTAAAATTCACTATTTGATAAAATACCAAAAGATTCTTCCTAATTTAAGGGGAACACCTACCCCACAACAAATCATGAGTAACATGCTGTTTCAGAAGCATCTCATATGTTTTCTGGACTAGTGGGACAGCGTATCAGGGAATAAGTAACATGCTTTAATTTACTATGATCTCATAATTCCAACCTTGCTCCAGACTTCTGTTGAAGGCCACCTACTACAGAATGCTTTACAGGCAAATGCATACTTGGGAATTTGAGGTGGAGATTCAACAGAGGCTGAATGAAATACTAGACACATCACTCCCTTGAGTAATTTTGAGTACAGAAGCTAGCCACCCTAGTCTTACAGGCCCCACTAGTCAAAGGTCTGCATGAGGACTTTTTTATATTCAAATTAGTCCCACCTTTGCCAAATGTAGAGCCATGTGTATTTGCATAAAATGGAATAGCTAGCTGCATCCTTTTCCTTAACAGACATATGGCCCCCAGAGAGTATGGGACTCTTGGATCAAGGGAACTGACTTCACTGCATTCTGGGAACTGTAGTCTCCATAGACTTCCTTTGTATTTTAAAGATAAAAGCAGTCATGATCTGCATTGTAGTACTGCCAACCAAGATATATCAGATGCCTATGTTCAAATAACTTACTTTTTATATAGACGATATGTAGATGAATAATTAAACTAACTCAGGAAAAAACGAGCAAATTGTTTGTTTTGATCATATTTAAAACAGCTTAAATAAGACAATGAAATATTTATTCACAATGTTTTCCTATTGCTGATCTATTTTTCTGGATTGATTACCTCTGAAAGCTTTCCTGACATGAGCTTTTGTATGCTGACAAAAGGTAGGTGAAGCGAAGCATCTTGATTAGCTACAATGCAGATCAGTTCTTTGTCAGGCTTACTAGAGCAGGAAGAACAAGGTACATGTGGTCAGAAGTGTGCTTCTGTCACAAGCTGGCCTGGGGGGTGGGGCAGGCGGGGTGAACGGGGAAAGTGGGGAAAGCATCACCAACATTATAATTTTCATAGCAAATTCCTAGGAAAAAGAATTACAAGGTACACCTTGCAATCAAGCTTTGTAATTAAGTGGTTCTGTTCTTCTGAGCAAGCAATAATAGAAAAAGCAGTTAGACTTGTTTGTTGCACAAGTTGTACCTGTCATAATAATTAATGTGCATACTTCATAATCATTGGGGAAAGCGTGAACTCAGCTGTTTATGGGTTTTAAAAAATATCTTGCCTTTGGAAATGGAGAGCACTCATTAAGCATTATGCTTGGGTTCCCAAGGATACCAGCCTGTAGCAAGCCCCGATTAATGTTCAGTTACAGTTCTGTCAACATGTATTGCACTTAACAATCATGCATCTACTTACATATAAAATAGTATCTGTTTTAGACACATAACATTTTTGTTTGGTTCTGTTTAAATAGAAGAATAGTATTGATACATACAAGTTAAATATAGATTTGTGAAAATGCAAGTCTGAGACATTAATATCTTCCAAAGCAATATCAGCTTCAGTTTTCTCTATTTTATTCTACAGGTTATATCATGAAGCAATTCACCTTATCATTATTAAGGTTAACCCTGTAAATACCCTTTCAACTGTTTAAATTCTTCACAAAAGGCAGAATTGGAATGAGCTCTATCTGTTACAAACTCCACCATCATATTGTAATTTTAATTGGAGATAACCAGAAGCTTTAAAACTGTAAATCTTTGATTTTGTAACAAGCTGAACACATTGCATTTTTAATAATTGTTATGACACAAGTTGTCTGAGACAGTTGTGGGCTACCTGCCAATGAAAGAAATATGAGATCTTTATCTCTATTTAAAGTTATGCTCTGGATTAGATGAACCAAGGCCAAAAATGCACACAAATGTATATAAACACTCATGTCAGTGCAACTCTGTACTCACATCTCAGATTCTGAAATCATTTTCTCTGTACAAAAAATGGGTTACAAAACATTTTCTAACAATTACCCCTTGGCTGAAATTTTACAACTCAGTTTAGTACTTTTGTTTATTGTTCCCTAGATTTGAGCGAAAACTTAGATGTATCTGTTAAAAAAAACGCTAGTGAATTGTTTAAAAGACCATTGACTATGAAACCAATTCATTAATGTAAGGACACTACTCAAGAAAAAGAAACTGAGCCCTATTTGCAGGTTCATTTTAAGTGTTATGTTCACATGGCAAGAGGAATTTGAGCAGAGAGTCTGAGCATCTTTTCTCAAGAAGATCACACCAGTGCAATGAGAAACCTTAGAGATGTAGACACTGGCTCTATCTACACAAGACACTACCACACAGTGGTTGCTGTGCATTTATTTAGTATAAGTTTATATAGGTACTAAATAAATGCACAGTAACCTGAGTTATTGCACAATAGTGCCGGTGAATGCCTTTTTTGTGATGCCATTGCACAGTAGCCCAATACTACTGCACAATAGTGTCGTGTCAGTTTTTGCCATATGACACTACTGCACAGTCAGCATCTTGTGTAGACATGCCCCCTCTGTATCAGTTTCTAATGCCACTCTCTGCTCACTGATATACACAGTAGGGGTATGACTGGAACAAAGTGGGAAAGTTTAGATCTGTAAGACCCTTGACTCTTTACTAGGAAGGCGGTGGGCAGAATAGCCAGAGGCAGGTTGTAGGAAGCCTGAGGGTAAAGGGGCAGCAAATGAGAGCTGCCCAGGGGAACTGAGCCGGGGCTAGAAGAGGGCAGTAACTGGGCCTTAGGAACAGGGTCATATGACTGGAAGGGGCCTGGGCTTGGGGCATATAAACCCAGCCTCTGGCCATGGAGGGGGCAGTCTGGCTCAAGCTGATGCAAGATACAGAGCCACCTGTAGAGCTGTCTGGAGTCAAGTTAGCCCAGGAGAGGTACCTGGTAAGCTGGAGGAGTTTGCATGTGTGGTAGGGACATTTAGGTTGGGGTTTTTTGTTTGAATTTGGCTGGAGGACTGGACTGTAGCTACAAGGGATGAAGAGACCACAGGTGGGGTGCCTGGGAGGCACTCACAACTATTAGGGACAGAAGCTAGACCCAAGGTGGGGAGGCTGAGGCTGGCATAGTGAAACTGGAGCCCCAGGAGCCAAGTCAGGGCTGAGGCCCAGAAGCTGAAGTCTGAGGTCTCAGATGGTGAACCAGGGCTGAGGGCTTGGCCAGAGAAAAAAGGGGGCCAATTCCAGGACAGCTGAAGCCCCAACAGGTTCTTGAAAGCTTGAGGAGCTGCCCCCTTAAAAAGAAAGCACCCTGAGGGAAGCACAGACCCCCAAGTGTGAGTTGGTTCTAACACCAAGGACAGAGTTAGCAGGCAAAGAAACCAGAGTAGCTACTCCCAGCCCCAGCCACTGCCTCCTCAGTAAACCAAACATCAACATCAAAGGTGTGGCAGGCAGGAGACTGGAGGTGAGGCAGACCCAGAGGGAGCCAACAGGTGGGTCAGACCCTATAAGGCACCAGGTGCTGGGGTGGCACACCCAAAAGGCATTACATCTTGGCACCGTCCATGGCAATTTCAGGTCCATGACTAGATGACCTCCTAAGGTTCCTGACAACCCTAGTTTTCTATGACTTTATGTAGCTGGGGATGGTCCTGCTCTGAGCAGGGGGATTAAAGTAGATGACTTCCTGAGGTCCCTTCTAACCCTAATTTTCTATGACTCCAGCTGACCTGATTCCTGGTAGCCATGGTTTATGCTTCCAGGCTGGAAAAGCACACAGGTAGCCCAGAATTGGGAGAGTATAAGACTTTGCCAATTTTGTACTTTTGCTTCCCCAGTCTGCACTGTGATGCTTAGCTGTCTGGTGTCAAAGAAACATTTTCTTTAACAGCAGACTTAGTACCTTCAAACTATATCATATAACATTTAAAAATTCTTTGAGGGTTATGCTCTCTCACATGACATTTAAAGGAAATAATGTACTAATTTACAGTCTTTATCTAGGTTCAGAAATAATAATTTAAGTGAAAGAGTCAAATCTGACCCTAACAAAATGAGATACTGGATTGCAGGAGAATATGGCAAATGACTCTTAGGTTATGAGGCTGCATAGCATTTTTTATTCATAGTAAGGAATTTTTTATTCTGCTTTCCATGCCCTCTCTACTAACCTAATGTACTATCATCATCATAGAGTCCATGGTTGTAAGCAGCTCATAAGATCTTGGTATAAAGGTATTGGTTCTTTTTGCTCAGCAAGCAAATTTCATTGGGTCATAACAGGGATCCTGTTTTTTTCTATTTAAAAATTGCAAATTCTCTGATTTAAACCCCCTAAATGCACATTTTTCTGTGATTAAAATGAAATGCCACTAATATACATATACATACATACATATACACATTAGGACTGCAAACCTTCGGTCCATGACTCAATTTGACAAAGATTTGGCTCAATTCGGTGGCTGAATCTCTGAATCTGAATCGAATCAGAGGACACTTTAATCTCGCTGAATTGATTCAGAACCCTCCACATTGATTTGGAGAGATTCAGAGAGATTCGGCCATTTGGACATAGAGACAGGTCTAAATGATTTTTCTACATACCTCTAGGTAGTAGGGGCTCTGAACCCTGTGGTGCTGGGGCAGATGCAACATCCCACAGCAGCATGGGGGGCTCCCCAGCATGCTCAGCAGCAGATCTGGAAGTGGACCAGAAGCACTTCCAGTCCATTTTCTGCTCCACCAGGGAGTGTGCTGTGGGGTTCCCCCTGTGTCCCCCTGGCTCAGTGACTGGTGCCTCCTTGGTCTGGGGAGGGGCACTCAGGTTTCCCCAGCAACCAATTACTGGGCCGGATGGCACTGGGAGCCCCCCCAGCACGCTCCCCAGCAGACCTGGAAGTGGACTGGAAGTACTTCCGGTCCACTGCCAAGCACGCTAGAGAGCCCCCCATGCTGCTGCAGGACACTGCATCTGCCCCAGCACTGCAGCGATCACAGCCGCACTTAATGTATGTAGGAAAAACTTTTAAAGCTGTGCATGTGCCCGAATCACTGATTTATTAAATCAGCATCGATTCATCAGATTTAGATTCAACCAAATCAAATCAGAGACAGTGATCTGAATCAATGGATTGAATCACTGTCCCCGATTCAGGCCAAATCCAAATCGAATCGAATAGGGCCCATTTAGCACAGCACAGCACAGCACAGCACAGCACAGCACAGCACAGCAGTTGAATACAATATTTTATTGATATAGTTAGTATTTTCAAGTATTGAAGCCATTTGGAAGCCTACCAATTTCTCAAACACTACTATAAAATAAATTCTAAATATCTATAAGTTTTAGTATTTGACTTTGTATCATGAAAAATGGAACTCCCTCTGCCCCCTTTGCTCATCAGGATGCGGGTGCAGCAGTGGCTGTCCTCCTCTTCACTGCTTTGTGTCTGTGACAGGGCACGACCTAGGGGCGGCCGTGAACTTCCCTAGCGCCCCCCTACCGTGCCAAATAAGTTTCAATGCACCCTCACTATCTCGCCCGCCAGATCTTTGATGTTGATATTGTTAAAGGGAGGCTGCCTTTTTACCCTCTTTGGCCTCGATAACACTGTGCACTATAGCCTCTGGGGCTACGCGTGGGCCCTACAGTCACCTGTGCCCTCACGGGTGCTCTCGCCCACACTGGGGCCTTCCCCTGTGCTCTCGCCCACACTGGGGCCTCTCACAATCCCACAATCGAGGCTCAGGTGGCTGTAGCTGTGCCTGGCCCCAGACCCCCCTTCTCAGGTCTTATACCCCACTGGGGCTTCCTACAATCGAGGCTTAGGTGGCAGTAGCCGTGCCTGGCCCCAGACCCCTCCTCGGGTCTTGTGCCCCACTGGGCTTCTCGCCTGTGCCCACACTGGGGCCTTCTCTCACGACATTGCCCACGCTGGGGCCGGGGTCGATACACCCCCAAAACACTGCACCTTCTCTGGCACCAGGAACCCCCACGCTACTGTGGAGCTCCTATGAGGCCTCCTCCAACCCCTACAGCCTCACCCAGTCCTCCAGTGTTATACAACTACAAAACAGAAACTCACGCTCCTGGGCTACAACATAAATTCCAAGCCAAACTGGCTAACCATCATTCATATCCCTACCAGGGTTTTCTCCACCCACTATCATCACACAGAAACTGCTCAGGCCATCAGGCTTCTCTGCTCTGATTGCTCCAACAGAACTCCACCTTCCTCAACTGTCAGAGGGGAACTGCCCTCTTGCCTCAGCCGGGCTTGTTTATATAGGCCAGGCCCTGCCCCCTTCTGGTCAGCTGACCAAACTGCGGTTGCCTCGGCAACCGGCACCTGTCCCTCTTTCTAGGCGCAGGGCACTTCAGTGTCCTGCGACGGTGGCACTCAGCAGCTATGATATGCCAGTGCTTTGCCTGTGCCATTACCCCTCACTTCCAAAACATAGTGCCCCCCAGCCCTCCTAGTGCCCCTCACTCCCCAGCCACAGCCCCGCCACAACCCCAGCCCTACCAGAGGGGGCCCCCAGCTTCCAGGGCTATGGGGCCAGAGACCCAGGCCAGCAGCCCCCTGCAGCAGTGCCTGAGCCCTGGTTGCCACCTATAGGAGGCAGCAGCTGCTGCAGCAGCAGAGCAGAACCCAGCTCCCCCTCCCCCACAGGCAGCACAGCTGGAGAGAACCTGTCAGGGGGGTAGATGAGGGCTGCCCACTGTAGGCTTGGGGCTCTCTGCCCTGATGCCTTCCCCCCAGGGCCTCTGCAGCCCAGCAAGTGAGAGCTGGTGTTGCAGAGCACAGCAGGGCAGGGGGCTCAGTGCTGCTGCCAGGAGCTCCATGACACCATGACGAGGTGCCCCTGCTCACCTGGCCACAGTGGGGGGCACAACTTCATGCTACTGCTGTTGGGTCAGCAGGGACTGTTTTGCCATGCCAGCACAGAGCTCCCAGCAGTGGCAATGAGCTTCCCTGTCTGATGCTGTCCTTCCATACCAGGTCCTGCCCACTAGGCTGAGGAGGCCCCAGGGGGAGGGCAGCAGGGTGGGGAGTCCAAGCCCGCATTGGGCAGCCCACAAATGCCCTGCACACAAATCTGGGGGGCACATGACCCCCCAGGAGTGCATGCAGTGGAGGGGAGCCAGCCCCCTCTTTGTCCCCCAGAGCTCCATCTCTCTCCCCACCTGGGCCCTGCAGCTGCGCATTCCAGCCCCAGCCCCTAAGCCCCATGCACTGACCAGGCTGGGCAGCAGCTGCAGCCCCAGTCCCAGCCCAACTCCCTCCCTCCGTCACTATGGGGGCCTGAATCCCCGCAACTTATCTGAAGGGAGCTGCTCTCCAGGCTGCCTGTCAGCCATTGGCATGTGTATGTGTGCACATACAGATGGTGCCCCCTGCCTGATTGCCCTTCTCATGCTTCCCCCAGCCCCTTGCAGACTGGAGCTCTGCCAGTCTGCAAAAGAAAATACACTGATTCCTATGTTTTTCTTCTTTAAAGGAGAAAATCCAGGATTTTCTCCTTAAAATGAGAAAATCTGGGTGTTAGTGCATTTTTACGTGGCAATGGAAAACCTGGATCCCTGGTCAGAAGTAGTGATAAGCCAAAACTGTGACCTCCCATCTGTGCCTCTTGGAATTTCAGCAGAGAATATGGGGCACTGACAGACATGGGGGGCGGGGCAGGAAATACTAGGAAAAAAACACTTTACCAGAAGAAGCAGTGTGTTGGTTTGACCCTGCTCCACAACCTATGTATAGACTGGGTGCTTCAAATGGGCTTTTTGGCTCTTTTATCTAATAGCTGATTCAATCAGCTATTAGATACAAGCACCAAAAAGGTTCCACCTATACAGATATTGGGCGAGCCAGGTCCAACTAACATGATGCCTCTTTTGGGCATGTGTTGGGCTCAGCAAGGGGGTGCATGGGGTTTATGGTAAAGCACTGGTTTGGTTTGGTTTGGTTTGGTTTGTTTGTTTGTTTTTTTAAATGCCTGTAAGTGACCATGAAGGATTCATAGATTCATAGATTCATAGATTAAGGGTCGGAAGGGACCTATAGATCTTCTAGCCTGACCCCCCGCCAGGGCGGGAGAACAACAAAAAACCCCAAAAAGAGAAACGGGACTCAAACGAGTCCAGCCAGGTAGGCATCCAGCCTCTTCTTAAAGACCCCCAGGGTAGGGGCCAGCACCACTTCCCTTGGAAGTTGGTTCCAGCTCCTAGCCGCCCTAACTGTGAAGTAGTTTTTGCGGATGTCCAATCTATACCTCCTCTCCATCAACTTGTGCCCATTACTCCTTGTTATGCCAGCGGGCGCTAGGGGAAACAGCGTCTCCCCCAAACCCTTCTGGTCCCCCCTAGTGAGTTTATAGACGGTCACCAGGTCCCCCCTCAGCCTTCTCTTGTGGAGGCTGAATAGGTTCAGGTCCCGCAGTCTCTCACTGTAGGGTCTGCCCTGTTGTCCCCGGATCATGCGGGTGGCCCTCCTCTGGACCCTCTCCATGTTGTCCACATCCCTCTTGAAATGGGGCGCACAGAACTGGACACAATACTCCAGCTGTGGCCTGACCAGCGTCGCGTAGAGGGGGAGGATCACCTCCTTGGCTCTACTCAAGATGCACCTGTTAAGTTAGAGATAAGCATCCTGTCTATTTTAATCCCAAAATCTGAACCTGATTGTGAGGGTTCAGCCAGGAAATAGGCAACCAGGCCTGAGAACAGGCCCCTGAAGGGCAACCAGGAGGTTATCTAGGTGGGGGTACAGGTTACTGAAGCATCAGGTTAGGCTTTGTGTCAGTGGAGCAGAGATCCAAGAGACACAGTCCAGGGTGCAAGCCAGGGTCAGAAGCCAGGAGAATCAGAGAGCCAGGTGCCAGGTTCCAGAAAAGATCCAGGATCTAGGTCAGGAAAACCCAAAGCCAAGTCAGGAGAACCAAAGACAGCAATGACCACAAAGCTTGCCAGAGCAGACTGAGACTGTTCAAGGCACGCATAAAGCTACAGATGTGCTTAAAAGGGCTGAGTGGTGCTCTCAGCAACCAATCCAGTTACAGAGAACTAAGGCCACTGCATTAGCCTGGGACCAAGGCCATGTATGCAAGTTCAGGAACTCAGTATGGCTCAACCTGACTGACCAAAGCCCTGGCCACTGCCTTTCCTCTTTTGGATCTAAGTTAAATCCAAAATTGCAAACATCTTATTCTTTTCCACTAGCCTGCACTCTTCTTCACAATCCAATGAAGACTAGTTTCAACTCTGCAACAGGATGGTCTATGCCGTTAAGCAGGGGTATCCAGCCCTGTTAAAGCCATTTAGCTCCAGAGCATTCTGTTAATGAGGGAGTGTACCACTGGGAGCTTACAACCTAGAGGAGAGCAGAAAGGGGGAGGCTGTGAGGGAACAGGTTGCAAAGAGAAACCGGACTATGGCACTGGGAAAAAAGCCTGACAGATGGTGGCTCTCTTCCTAATGTCCAGAAATAATAGGGGATTTGGGGAACTGAACTGCTTGAGAAACTAACAGCAGCACTAACTGGCCTGCAAAAGGCAGCAGAGGAGAAGAACCTGCTTAGACTGAAATCAGCTCTTCAGATTTTGTTCCCATCAGCAATGAACACAGAAACTATAGCCTGTAATTGGCCTTGGCTGCTGGATTTTCTCCTATGTATAATCTAAATCCATTACCCTTTCCTTGGTCCTTGGTAGTCCAAAGAGTCAAAATTCCCCCTTTTTTATAGGTCTATCACAAAGCCTCTGAATTCCTCTGTCACTAAATTGCTGCTGTAAGTCAATTTTGAGAGTTTCCATGGGATCTAAATGGTACAGAGGCAGAGTTGCCAACTGTCTGTAAATTTATGGACAGTCAGTGTAAAAAACATTCAGGCTAAAACCACCTGTCCATAAAAAAAAATCTAAACTGTTCATGAAAACACCAAGCAACTGGAGCTTCATTGCAGCTCTGTCATTGCAAAGAAGCTGGAGGCAAGCTGACCTACAGATAGAGCACAGCAGTGCCACCTGGTGTATGAAAGGAAACTCTGTACCCTGCAGAGAGCCTTCTCTCAGGGTTTTGCAGAGCCCTCTGCCTACCCCCCCAACCCCAGCCATATGCTGGCACTGATGAGTTTTATTGGCTGCCTGTAATACTACTAGGTCACAGGTAGGCTTCTTTGAGGGTCCATCCTGGAATGGGGAAAGCAGGGCTGGCAGAGGTAGGCCTGAGGGGCTAGGTGGAGGACAGTGATGCATAGCGTAGAGTGTGGTTGTGAGCGTTCAGGGCATGGGATAAGGACAGCATGGGATATAAAACCATTGCTCATGTCAAGTAGGGTTGCCAACCGAACTTTTTTTTTTAACTGACAACCAATGTTTTTTACTTTTTACTGTGGTTAATAAACCCCTAAATTTTAACTAGCCCTATCTGGGGCCTGACAACAGAGTTATACTTACATTATGTGAACTATATCAGTCAAAATGTGTATTGGTAAAAAAAAGTTTGGCTGTCAGAAAAAAAAAGAAGCTTACAGACAGTCAGTAAAAATAAATAAATGTGGCAACCTTGTGCACAGACCTTGCTCTAGCTTTCTGCTTAAGGGAATTTTACCCAACAACTCTTACGTATTGCGCTGTTGTTTAAACACATGCTAAATGATATTTCTTCTTTGATGTGTGAAGAAATTGGTTTCTGTGTTAGATAAAGTCAGATGGTTACAGAAGTAAAATGGTTTCAATTTATGATTCAACAAGCACTGCATGACTTTATCAGCCTTGTTAAAGATCCCCAAATAAAAGGCACAAATCAAACGAATAAGAGAGCCCAACTCAGTGACAGCTCCTAGCATGGGTCTAACAGTCTCTTCATTTGGCCAGGATCAAATATTCAACTCATAATATACTCATGAGAGTTTCCTGCCCAAGTGCATACAACCCCTAACATCATATAGAGTATCATTGCAAGCACCATTCATTGTGTTCTCTTGCACTAAGCAAGTAGGAAAAAGTCCCAGGTTTGCAGATTCTTAATACCTTGCCTTCTCTTTGTCAAACAAAAAACATGGCAACAGCATGCTGCTGTCCTCAACCCTTTTTATAAGGCAGGATGCGACTGTAACTTTTAAGTTTGGTTATAAGTAAGAGCAAAATTTACCCTAGGAGCTTCATGATTAAATCTGAAGAAATATAAAGGGAGAAGTTATGTTGTTCAGTAAAGAATCAAAAGCATCTAATTAGATTTCCTTAAGAAAATCCGTAACCTTTATTGCACATGAAAAGATAATTTGCAAGAGGCTCAGAGAACATTAGATTTTAGATATTAGCAGCTCCTTCTAGCTGTATTCTAGCAGCATAACTATATTAGTCTAACTCACAAGGTTTCTAGAAAGGATTAAATTAGATACAAGAACAATCTAGATAAAGATCTGTTAGTCCTGTTAGCCTTTATCCTTTGACTACTAGTGTTACCAGCTAACAGTATCAAAGAAATCCACATCAGCTAAATTCCTGTGTATGCACTATTAAATAACTCTTTAGTTACTGGATGATCAGTTGAACGGTCATAAACTACTGCAAGACCATTTCAGGCTGGACATAAGGAAGAATTTCTTTACTGTCTGAGCCCCCAAGGTCTGGAACAGCCTGCCATCGGAGGTGGTTCAAGCACCTACATTGAACACCTTCAAGAGCAAATTGGATGCTTATCTTGCTGGGATCCTATGACCCCAGCTGACTTCCTGCCCTTTGGG
>NW_017729031.1:49977086-49993049 GCF_001723915.1 Gavialis gangeticus
GTCATAAACTACTGCAAGACCATTTCAGGCTGGACATAAGGAAGAATTTCTTTACTGTCTGAGCCCCCAAGGTCTGGAACAGCCTGCCATCGGAGGTGGTTCAAGCACCTACATTGAACACCTTCAAGAGCAAATTGGATGCTTATCTTGCTGGGATCCTATGACCCCAGTTGACTTCCTGCCCTTTGGGTAGGGGGCTGGGCTCGATGATCTTCCGAGGTCCCTTCCAGCCGTAATGTCTATGAAATCACATCACATTATGCAAAGCACATATCAGCATGGTCCCCCTGCTGCCTGTAAAGATCTTGTAAGAACATATAGATTTCCTAATTTCCTTTTCCAGTTGCCTCAGAAAAACAGCAGAGTTGGGAATTTAGGAGCATGCAGCACAGAGTGAGGGGCAGGTTGTGCACGGGATCAGATTTGTGAAAGTATCAGAAGAGAAGGTCACACGAGTCATCTGTTTCCCTTTAAATACCTAATTCAAATTCTGATTCTCAGCCAAGTCAGATTTTGTTTTTATTCCATTCATGTGTCTATGAATATGACAAGCAGTTGTACATGATAACCTGGCTTCAAACTGTCCCACTAATATAATAATATCACACCTGACCTGGTGTGATTTCAGTTTGCAACCTTAATAGCTGAAACTACAGAGCTTAAGGGCTCCTACAGCTTGCTCCAATGAGCTGGGAAGCCAGCACGAAGCAGACTTGATTAAACGAGTCTGTTGGAGAATGGAAATTGACACACTCTGGCAGCCTTCCATATCACATGTATCAGCATCCCCATGCTAAAAAAATGGCAGCGGGGTGCTTTGAAATAGAACACGTTCGATGAGGTTTAGTTCAAAGCGCGCCACCACCATTTTTTCAGCCTGGGGATCCTGATACATGTGTGGTGCAGACACTTTGAATTACCATAGCTCACTAACTAACGTGCCCAGTGCTGCATCCCAAAGCACATGTAAAAGTGCCCTAAAAGAATAAATTCTGCAAATCATTAAAAATAAGTTTAATTATCAATTAAAACAGCATACTCCCTGATGCTGAACATAGTTTCCCAAACATTTTTTAAAAGTGATGTTCTTTTTATATTAGTGACAAGACCAGCTGAAAAATATTTAGATCACTATTAATATTTGGTGCTAACAGTATATCCTCTCCGCTAAGACGCTTGAATCTCCACAGCCAGAAAGACAAATAACTGCACTTCAAAAAATAGTTTAAAAGCCAGAGTATGTGGTAGCCCAAAATAAAATAATTCCATGGTTTCATCTGCATTCCTGTGAACACAAAGAACTAGTGTATGATTGATGTGTTATGTTACTGCATTATGGACTGCTGAAAATAGTCTACATAAAATATTTTATCTTTGCAATTCATTTGCATTTTGAAACAAAAAATTTGCATGGTAAAGGTACATGTTGAATTGATGTCTAAAAATGGGGGGAAGGAAAAAGGGAACCAATGCTTACACTGAAAGAGATAACTCTACTATTAAAATTAATCCATGATATAGAACCTTTAAATAAAACTCTCTCCATAAAAATCCTACAAGCTGTAAACTCTGTTTTCTTACGCCTTTTAAAATGGTGCTCACTGGTGATACATCAAATTTTAACGCGAGTCCTGGGGCAATTACACAATTTATTCTAAGACAGGCAAACATAAGAAACAGTCAGCAGGCCAGCAAAAGAGTACTTTATTTTTCCGTCTTTGATACAAGCCCTGCAAGTATCACAGGATGCCCCAAATAGTATTCTTGCATGATATGGAATGGGATCCAATCTAAAGAAAGGTTATGTTTTGGAAAGTCTAATACTACATGAAACCAGGTTTATCTTAAACCAGTTTTGGCCATTTTGAAACTGGTTTATGTGTACTGAACTTATGTTCTGTTACAGGTTTAAACCAATTTCTGATCACTTAAACCGGGTTGCGTGTAACTTCTGTCCATAGCCTAAATAAACAACCAGCACAGTTTCATTTTCATGTTAAGAGATAAAAATCACATCTAACAACATAAAAAATAGATTTGTCTTAGAGCTGGGAAATCAATTTAATAATCTAAGATTGTCACTTAATAAAACAAAATTAAATGTGACAGACAGCAAATGATAGAGGGGTGTGTGTAACCTGAAGAACTAGCTATCATACAAAAATGGAAAACAGCTAAATATTTCATTCTGAATTTTTTGTTGTGAAGACAATAAGAAAAAGCTTGGATTATAGTGAAATGGGTCTCTCTGGGCCATTTTAAAAGCTGTACTACTCAAAGTAAAGAATTTTGTTTTTAGTAATAGTTTGCAGTTCTGCTATTAAACAATGATTTAAGATATAGCTTAGCATATACAGCTCTATGATTTTTCCCCCCTTATAAAATTTTGTTTAAGCTCCCAAATGGATTTAGCATTTCATCCCTTCTCAAGGCTATTTACAGATCACTAGATATTCTGCTTTAAAAAAGCAGAGCTATAAAAAACTTCAGTATTCCATTGACTAAACATTTACAGGTTTCAGTTGTGATTTATCTACAGATCAGAGTAGTTCTCAACCCAACTCTATTCAATAACTTTATCAAAATATTGGAAGCAAATTAAAAAAATATTGTTATTACTAACAAAGATTAGTAGACTGGAGAGTCTAAGATTGACTTTGCAGCCATGATGGTCCAGAAATTATGACCTGATGAAGAATGCCTTGCATTTGAAAGCTTGTCTAACTCTATCCCAACTATGCAGTTGGTCCAATAAAAGGTGTCACCCTAAAAAAATCCTGCTTCTTGCAGAATGGTAAACAAAAGAGGACATATCACCCGTGCAGAGTAATATGCATTACTAAATGTGCACAATCAGATATCATACATTTATATTCAGCCAATATAAGATCATATATCCCAGTACAAAGAATATAAGAACAACCACTATATCCAGTTTTGGTTTTCACATTTTAAAAATGATGTTGGAAAAATGGACAGTTGGTCTCGGAAAGAGCTAGAGAATCATTTGATGTTTACAAAGCATGCCTAGAATGATATCTCTGTGAAGTTCACACTACTTAGATTATCAAAGAAAAGGTTAAGAGGTGACTTGATCACCATCTATAAGTGCTTACACAATGATGCTACTGGACTCTCTGCTTAGCAAACAGGCATAAAAGGACTAAGTCAAGGTGAGCTAAATTTGGAACAATTTAAACTTGGTGGGGAGGAAGGTTTCAATTTTTAATAATGAGGGTATAACAAGGTGCGTGGCCCAGGGACTGGAGCCCAGCTGCAGGGGGTTAGAGGGTGATAGTGCCTAGGTGCCTAGGAGCTCTGGGCCAGCTGACAGGGGTGACTGGCTCACTGTGGAAGAAGTCAAAGCTACCAGAAAGATGAAGCTAAGAAGAAAGACAGCACTGAAGTAGGCTTGGCTGAGCAAGTAACACTGCCCCCCCCAATCAGCCGAATCTGATATTAGCTGCTTTGCACAGGCCGAGATTTTTTGTCTCTGAACAGGATCAGTCCAAGTTTCTCTTCTGAATTTTTCATTTGCTTACATGGTAGTAAGGGAAGGAGCATAATTAGATGCAATTTTCACAGGACCACTTACCTCTACTAAAGCAATATATTCTTATCAAGTAAAAGAAAATTAATGTTTTACCCCAACACTACTGTTTTATTGCAGTAGTCCAGAGCTGCAGAATTCTGTATATGCACAGTTATTTTTAGCTCAGCACCAAAAAATTTCTGCGCAAGGGATGTAGGTTAAAATAAAAATAGCAGACATTAATAAAAGTGCTGTGTGTACTTCCTGTATTAATATTTAAGTACATAATGTTGTTGATTTGTAACAAATTGTATGTTGTTACTGTTTACATTGCAGAAGCGCCTAGAGATTCCAGTCAGGATTCAGAGCCCAAACACTGCATAAATGAGAAGAACAAAAATAGGCACTACACCAGAGAGCTCCCATCTAGAAACATGGTACTATGATACAGATAGATAAATAAACACACTGAGATGGATGGAGGACAAGCAACTGTAGCATGGGTGTCTTTCTATGTAGCAACAGTGGTCAAGCCATGAGAAATGGCCACACAGGCTAATGGACTTGCCTAGTATTATTAGAATGTATAGGTAATTTTTCAAAATAATTGTGTCTATATTTTGTTCTTTCTAGGGAAGAAAGTATGCTTATTTAAGGTAAAACCAAATGGTGTCTCTGTTGTTATGAAATATGCATTTATATTTATAAGAATAATGTGTTTGTTTATGTGCGTGATACACATTTTCTCAGATATCTAACAATTCATTTCCTTGCTTTTAAGTACTTGATTTTTTTTTAAAAAGATGCAATAGATAACTACAGTGTAGTCTCTTAGCAACCAGAATTGATCTCTGTAATGATTTTTTTAAAATTGTATTTCATGGTTTTATTTTTTTTTCCTTTTCAGTTAGCAGAAGTATTTTGCACGCAATGTACATGAGAGGGGGTTGATTAGCAAAATATTGAAATTAAGAGTTAGGTCCTGATTCAAAGTTTATTGAAATTAACAGAACATCTCCTAAATGACTATTGCATTGTTCAATGCAAAAGTGGCTGCTGTATAAAGTATTTTTTATGTATTATTTAAAAGTACCTTATTCTGGGTGTGGTGTTGGGGACTACACAAATATGCAAATTAAGAAATAAGTTTACTGCTTTTCACTGGATATCCTGCATGGCTTTAGAGCTCTGTGTTATAGCAACATTTACAAAAGCTGGAGCTTCATATTAAGTCAAATGGGATTAACAATTTTGCTGTTAAGGTCTATAGCACTCTGGATAATTTTGGTTTGTAACTGATTGCCCATTTTGTTACAGGCCTTTTTCGGGGGAGTTGTGTCACATTAAAGAGTCTGATAATATTAACAGCCAGTTTATGACCGATTGGTGGAAAGTTATTTGGGTAAGTAGGCCCACTGAAATCGAGACAATTCATGTTACTTAACCCTATGGAAGTATTGTATTAAACTTAATTAGCTATCTGGTCTGTTTACAGTACAGTCAGTAAAACTAGAGGTAAAGTTGAAAAGAAGATTTAAAACTCACTTGAAATGGAAGTTCAAGTAGTTTCATTACAAAAGAAGACATGAATAGGTGAGAGGTGGGCTTTTTAGGACAGCTCACAGTAGAGAAACGCATAGTTCTAACAGTAGAGTTAAAGTCAGTGGAATTAATGAGCATTTCTTTAATAGAATAATAGATAATTCTTTGAACTGGGTATTTTTAATTAAAAAAAAAAATAGAAATTTAGTATTAAACTTTCATGGCTCTATAGTGCCTTAAAGAAAATCAGGAGCCAGTGAATCTGTGTGGATATAGTTCAGCCATTCTTAAATATACTTTGTACCAAAACTTCTTTAAGGTTTTAAATGTCTTAAGTTTTGATAATTTCTAAGCATACTCCTAATAATGATATTCTCTTTTCCACTGTCCTATAACTTCCACTAAACTAAACAACCTATTATTTCTCTTGCCAAACCAGCTAATTTTATTCAATATTTAGCTAAATTTCATTGAGAAACATTACAAGCTTTATCAGCTTAAGCAGGCTTGTTACATTGCAGCATTTCACTCTGATCCTGCTTTTTGTTCAAATATATTCCAATAAGTAGCTATGTATTCTTCTTGCTTTATTACCAGGTTGTAGTTTCACACTGAAACTCACAATAGAAAACAAACATCCTAAATACTACAAGAAAAACTTAGAATCACTTGGACATACTGAAAAAATAATTAGGGCAAAAAGTCATATATATAGGCAGAAAAAATGCGTTTGTAGAAAACCACATAAGAAAAAGGTCCTTCAGTATTCTCAAGAACATCATTTAAGGAAAGCTTTTGAGAAATAAATAATATTAAGATGAAACAGATCAACTTCTATAGTCGGGAAGGAGACCACGTCAGGAGAAGTATTCAGAGACCAACATAGTGTGTTGTATACTATGCAGTCAAGTGAAGTGGTCATATTTGTGTGTTGTGATTTTACCTAGGAATAAACATAAGTGAGACAGCTACATTTTGCTGGATTTAGGGGAGGTTGATTATTCACTTGACTAAAATACTTCATTGAGCCCTTCTGGAAAGAAAAGAACAAAGGAATGAAGCATATGAACACTAAGCACCTGCATAAAAATCGTATAGTAGTATGAGATGGCATTGGCTCATTATTTGTTCCAGAATTTAAAAAAAAGAAATACTATTTGACTCAGCCAATGGAAAAAGCAATAGAAATGAAGACAGCAGAGCAGGACAAATTGCAAAGGGTGATGAATCTGTTATTTCCTTAAAACGATTTTGTTGATAATTCAGCTTAAGTCAACTCATGAAAACAGCCTCAAAGTTAGACTGAGAATGCATAAAAAAGTAAATCAAGGTCATTATTGTGTCTACAAAAAGAAAACAACCCTTGCAAACAGAAATAGAAGAGGGAAAGTGTTAAATTATTCATAAACATACACACTGTGAACTGCATACCTGCATCTGATTTTCGGAGTAGAAAGCTCATCTTGAATCTCCAGAAAATATTTCCATACCACAATGTTTTAGTTCAGAACAATATTGGAAGGAATTTTGTGAAGATCAATAAAGAAGTATAATTGAGGGACGCTATGAATAAAACATTGAGTTGCAGACTGTAAGCCTCAAGGCATTATAGCACCATTAGAACTTATTCTATTTTTTGTGCCCACTCCGAATGAAAAAAATGAAAAACTTAAAAGAAAAAATGATGATAGTCTACATGACAAACTTTGATTACATGTCCCCAGTTGTATAGTCTGTCTAGTCATTTACATCAGTGAAAAGTAGGTATGTAACAGTCTCTCATGTTGCCAATTAACAAACTTTGTAGAGGTGTACATGAGTAGCAAGGCAGATGAGAATAGGAATCTGTGTATGTGTATGTGTAGCATATCATGTGAAAGTAATGTGTCTATAATATATATTTCACTTCCACACTTTATACAACATTGGGATCCTGGGATATGGAGAGACTAAATTTTCAGGCCATAAGAAGCTCAAAATCAGGAATTCAGACAAATTTTTAAATTAGTCCCAAAGATTCAACTGAAGCATCATAAAACAAATAATTATGTTGGTTTGTGGAAGTGCTGAAATTCTACTTGGCATTAGTATTCATGTGTGTCTACATTTTAAAAATATTTACTCACAGTGCCTGAGCATGTGTCTGTAAACACTTTTATTCTTTTGGGACAGCCCCCAAGAAACATGCACTGTCCATGAGCTCCCACACAGCATATGCCAAATCCATAAATAAGATGGTGAATCCATCACTGATTATTTATTGAATAATTGATTTATGTATTGAATATATACTTAGCAAATTTATGGATGACACCAAGCTGGATGGAGTTGCAGACACTCTGGAGGGTAGGCCTAGGATCCAGAATGACCTCAATAAACTGGAAAAAAATTAATTCAAAATTAATTACATGAAATTCAACAAGGACAAGTGCAAAGTTCTGCATTTGGGGTGAAATAATTGCATGTACAACTGTAGACTGGGGAATGATTGGCTAGGCTGAAGTACTACAGAGAAGGATCTGGGGATCAGAGTGGAGCATAGGCCAAATATGAGCCAATAGTATGTCCTTGTTGCAAAAAAAGAAAAAGGCCATCATCCTTGGTTGTTGTAATAACAGGAATGTCCTTTGCAAATGAAAGGAAGCAATTCTTCTGTTGTGTCCAGCACTGACAAGGCCTCACCTGGTATAATGTGTCCAGTTCTGGGCCCCACACTTCAAGAAAGATATGGATAAATTGGAAGGAGTGCCGCAGAGAGCAACAAAAATGATTAAAAGTTCTGGGAAGCATGACTTAGAAGAAAAGGCTGAAAGAACTAGTTATTTTTTCCGGAAAAGAAAAAAATAAGGAGAGATTTGATAACAGTTTTCAAATATTTGAAGGGCAATTACAAAAAAGATGGAGATAAGCCTTTTCCTCTGTGACTATAGGATATGAATAGGAACAATGACCTCAAACTGCAGCAGAGGAAATATCAGTTGGAAATTAGGGAGAATTTTCTGACTATAAGGATAGTTAAAAGTTGGAACAGGCTACCTAGACAAGTTATGGAATTTCTATCCCTTAAAAAAAAATTCATGAGAAGGACTAGATGACCTCATGTGGTCCCTTCCAGCTCTATTTTCCTATTTCCTAAGCCAGGGGTTTTCAATCTTTTTCGATCATTGTACCCCCAGGTGACCAGACACAAATCAGTGTACCCCACCCATGCATACTTCCTAGGCTGAGAGCCTTCTCAAGAATCCCTAGGGGTATGCATACCCCCAGTTGACAACCCCTGTCCTAAGCCATTCTGAGATCAGTCCCTACTGACACTTCTCAACCAGGTTGGAGACAGAAACCTCAAGATCAGCAGCACACAGGGGAGCAGGGGAGAGTGAAGTTGCCCTCTGCAACTTCCCTGCCTTATCATTACTAGGACTGGTACATGTAAGGCAAGAGCAGGTGGGCAGGGCCATCATTATTACTGGTCATTTCTAGAAACTCAGGAAAGACCTACCCTAAGTTTCTTAGGAACATAGCCTCATTGGCTCCCAAAAGCCACATCTACAGAGCAAATTTAGCAAAGATGAAGCAAAATATTTTCTTTGAAGAGCCCACTGATCACAATGGGGAAACAGCAGGTCCTCTCAATGATTTCTAGCTCAGTGTCCCTCTATTTGTTCATAATTCATAAAGTTATTCATAATTCTGTTATTAAAATATATTTTTGAGCAAATTATGATCAAGTTTTATATACTGTAAACTACAAATGTACATTACGCATGACTTTCATTGCAAAAAGCATGTTTTTATTAAAATGTACATGACTGCAATAGAGCATATCATATATGCATGCTACAAGATGCATCACAGAACAACTGCATCTTCATAAACATAAGTGCTATCTGCGATGTTTTTATTATTCATATTGTGCTAATGGGCATATCTTGTCATCATTGTCTTCCTGCTAAAACCAGATTACTCTTTTTAGATATGGAGTCATTAGCTTTCTGGATTGTCAGGTTGCAATTTCCTTTTAATTCAGAACATGTTTTTCAGGGATTAATTTTTGTATGTCTGAACATTACAAGATGTTGTCAGGTAGTTGGTAGAACTGTCACCAAACTGTTTGAATTTTTAACGTGCAAGCATTAGCCAAATGATTCCCAAATCCCTGTGGAACATGGAGGCTGCCTCTTGCCTCATTATGTACTTGATGCTGCAAGGGGCTCAGCATATTTGCTCCAATACTGCCAAGTATGTAAGCACAGGATTGTCTCTTAGCACAAAGGTGGTGCCACTATGGGACAACTCATGCCTGAAGATAACCAAAGTATTCCTCACAATATTAAACATCATGATAATTTGTTAATATTTGTATAGTGTTGTGAAGAGCTATGGTAATGCATAATAGTCTGATCTAAAACTAAAGGAGCTGAAACTAAAGGAGAGAAGCTACTACTTTACTACTAAAGGAGCCAAAGGAACTACTACAATGACTCAGCTGAAGCAGTAAGTCTCAATCAGAATGCCACAACACCCTGGGGTGCTATAGGATTCTTTTAAGGGTACCATAGTGCTGCATAACTTTAGCGCTGTTAGGTGTGCAAGCACCTACACATGATTCACAAGATAAACCCAGAGGCCACATCCAGATGAGTGCAGCTGTGCGGTGTGTGGCACCGCAAACACATAGCACATTTAGATGGTCTCTGTGCTACTTGTGCATGCGCTGCTCTGTTTGGTTTTCCCCCCCCCCCCGACCCTAGATATCCAGGGGTCAAAAAAAACCTGTGGGGGAAAAAAGAAAGTAAAGTAGTGTGCACACAGGCAGCATGCACTGCTCAAAAGTGGAGCTAGGCAGCCCAGAGCTATGCTGTGGCTGCTGGCCAGTCTCCACACGGTAAAAGCGCCACTGCTGCAGCCCCAGAAGGCCCACAGGATCCCAGGAAAGGCTGCTGGGGCCAGCCCAGTGCTGGCACTAGCCTCCCCTACCCCACCACTTGTCGCACGCCAAAGCTCACGTGGCATAGGCATTCCCCGGGGACAAGTAGTGGTGGTGCACCTTGCACCGCCACTACTTGTCCCTGGGGAGCCAAATGTCCATGCTTATCTGGACATGGCCAGAGAGTTCAAATAAAAGTTAATGGGTGCGAAAAATATTCTGACTTACTGTGGTGGTCTTTGAGTACTTTGCAGCAAAATAATTTCTTTATTATTTCTCCATAGTCAAAATATACTGCCAACACTTATTTCACTTTTTTAAGGGGTGCCTTTAATATAAAATGGCTGGGAACCATTGCTCTAAGCAGATAAAACAGATGGAACAAAGCCACATTCATAACAGAAATATTGCTTTAAAGAATATGGATTTATTTCCTGCTACAAAGTTACCTTTGAGTAAGCCATTAGTGACCCTGGCACATGAATAAGAGGGGAGGAGTACAAACAATCACCTACAGTTTATATTTACATTGAGATGGTAATCTGTATTTTTTGTGTATATATGTAACTGAAAACTAGCAAAATAATGTAGTTTCAGCTTGGGGGATATTTTATTAAGACTCTAGAAATACACATAAGTCAAGTGTTGAATTTTCTAGATTCATTGCCAGTTTAATACCATATTTTCTCACATATAACATATACCTTTCCTAAAAAAAAATCTGCTGGAAAGCGAAGTAGGCATTATATTTGACAAATATGGTAAAAGCAGTTTCTGCAACTTACCAGGTAAAACTCAAAGCCAGATCTGCAGTGTTCCACAGGGAGCAGAACAATGATCAGGCTTGACTCTGTAGATATTAATATTCAAATACTTACTTTTTCCCCCCTTCTGCTTTCAAAAACAATGTGCATAGTATATTCTGGGGCATGCTGTATGAAAGAAAATATGGTAATTTTCCCTTGCTTACATAGGTTCATGGGCATATAGGGCTGAAAGGGACCTCACAACGTCATCTAGGCCAATCCCCTGATTAAGACAGGATTATTCCTGGCTATACGATCTCAGACAAGTGTCTGTCTAACCTGCTCTAGATATCCTTCAGAGATGGAGATTGCACAACTTCTCTAGGGAGCTTGTTCCAATGCCACACCACCCTCATGTTCAGAAAGTTCCTCTTAATCTCCAGCCTAAATTTTTTCTGCTGCAGCTTTAGTGTATTGCTGTTACTATTGCTGTCTATTGATCCAGTCTATTGCTATCCCCTATGGCCAAAGAAAAAACACCATCTCCATCCTCTTTGTCGAGGGTCAACAATTTTTAAAGGCTGCAAGCAAAATTGACCCAGATTTGTTTAGAAGTGGGCTGGGAGGTAAGTAGGTGGGCACTAGGACCCAGCTAACACTGCTGTTTTTCCTTATTGCTGCCCTGGGGAAAGTGCCTGCCCCCGCCACTCTTCTCTATGCCCACTGGGCAAAAGCAGTGATGGTAGTTGCTTTTCCAATGCCAGTGGCAGGTGCTTTCCTGTGCTAGTGCAGGTATAGATGGCAGGCACAGGAAAACCAGCAGTGGTGGGTGCTTTCGTGGTGCCCACCACCCCCACTTTTCCCTATTTCAGCACAGAGAATGTGCCCACAACTGGCACAGGAAAGCAACTGACACTTCCCCTTTTCCCTGCACACAGGACCACCACCTCTGCTTTTTCCCATGCTAGTATGAGGAAAATGACTGCTGGCAAAGTCCTACATCCACAGGCCAGATCAAAAGCCTCCATGGGCTGGATCCACCCCATGGGCTGTAGGTTGCCAACATCTGCTCTTTGTAGTCTCCCTTCAGGTATTTGAGGACTATTTTCAAATTTTCTGTTATACAATACCAAAACCGGAAATATAAAGTTATATTGCATAAGATTATTTAAATTAATTATGTAATGTTACCTCTATGTTTATATATTGAAGCAACATGATGAATTGTTGGTAAGTATTTTACAAAATAACACTTCAGCAGGATGTACCAAAAGTCCTGACAGAGAATAAAATATGTGGGACTGAAAGCACTAAGACTGTAGTTTCATTACATTTTCTGTCTGCAGTATGCAATTTGAAGAAGCTTGTAAATCAAATGATGGTAAAGAAAACTGAGTTTTCACCATTTACAAATGTTATTCTCAGAAATACAAAGTGCAAGGCTGATGCATCATAAATAGAATTCAGCACAGTTCCCACATTAAATTCATATTATTAGAAAGAAATGTCTCAGGAAATAAACCTGAACCACTGAAAAACAAAAGAACACACACAAGGTGCTTTATACTGTGGAGTCCAAGGACAAGATGACTGCCATTCTTCTCAAGGACCTCCAGAGTACACAAATCCTAGTCCATTTGATAAATACAGGCAATGCTGGTGATCACTGATCTTTACAAAAAGTAGGATTAAATAAATATTGTGCCTTCTTTAAGGAAGAAACATTATGTCTTCAATTCTTTCCATCACATTCCAAAATGGCTACCAGCTCCACTCACGAAATATTCAGAGGTCTTCAACTCACTATTATAACTGTGGGCAGGGAGCAGGGCACCATCCCCAGGGGCGTGACAGAATCACTCCCCGTCTCCCCATCTTTATCATGGCAGTCCAGCTATAAGAGGTAGACAGTATAGTCCTGCATCCACCATTGCATCTGGGGGAGGGAGAGTTTCTGGACTGGTACCTCCCCCAACCCCAGGGAGTTTTTCTTACACTAAGCACAGCCCTGTGTACAGGAGCATATCTGGAGTGGGGAGAAGCAATCAGGGGTGGTTCCCAGAAAGCAAGTGCCACAGGGTCCCAGTCTCTCTCTGCTGCTGCCCAAACTCTCTGCACAGGGAAGGCAGCTGCTATCACTACTGCTTCTGCAGGAGTGTCAGCTAAACAACAGTAGTAGCAGTACCAGCAGCTTAAGACTTTTTTCCACCGCCAATGGTCAGCGTACCATGCCCCCCATGCCCTGGGTGCTGAATGAACTCACTAGACCTACACTTTAACTGAAAGTAAGTGATACTTTTCAGTTTACTGCCTATTTTGAAAAAATCTGCATTCTGAAATTTTGTGAATAGACATAATTTTCATGACAATAGATGGCAGCATAGATATCAAACTATGAATAGTCCAACTAACTGGATCTCTCATATATTTGTGTTTTGAATGTCATTCGTTAGTTTCTGTTTGTTCTTTATTACAGAGCACCGGAATACATTTAGGATATTTGTATTATTTACTCCTTAACCTCTCTCCCTATATTGCAAAATTCAGTCAGCTCATCCTTCTGCAATGGCAATGTGAATCATTCCCAAATTTCAATAATTTTACTGCCATCAAGATAAGGCCTACTTCTTAAACAGGTAAGTAAACTTATGTTACAATTCTCAGCTACTGTAACGCCACAGTTTAATTTTTATAAAAGACAACATTTGGAGATTAGCTCTTGCTTGCAGATCTGTAAATACAAGTCTAATTAACTTAGAAATTAAATGTGTCCTGTTTTCCCATCTAAAAATCTGCATGCATAGCCTTAAATGTCATTTACCTATATATAACTCAACTAGTATTTCCCTTTTAAAATTTAGGTTTTCCTAAACCTCTTTTGGCTTTTAACATATTACATTTTGCATGATTGTCCAATTAAGCTACTTTGGTTTTCAGTCTGAATATTGTTTTATAAAAAGCCCAGAATAGTCTTCGATATTTAACAGCAGCTTTGGATTTAAATATTATATGGTGCTTCCTGTATTATAGATGACACTTTTAGCATCATGCTATACAGTGGTTGCATACGTTGGCTATTTTTGAATATCAATGTGTAATTCTTAGCACATAAATTTTAAATGTTCCCTGACAATCCCTGTGGCAGTCTGATAAATCATGTCTTTTTTAAAGTAAGTGAAGAGAGATTTGAAAGAAAATAAGAGTAAGCTGTGAAGCCTATTATGAAAGGATGCTTTCATTATAATACAGAAGCTACATTATAACCAAATGCTAACCATTTATTACACATTTCTATTCGTTGCAGTAGTTTAGCAGATAGCTTATTTCACATTAATAAAACAAGGTTTTAAAGGATAGAAACCAAAAAAATGAACCTCTGCTTAATTCATTAAGTCCAAGTATCCGTCTTCATCAGCTAGCTTTATTGAATTAGTATGCACCCAATAATTAAATACATTACAGTTACATGCCATGAACAAATCAGAGCACAGAGAATTTCTCTAAGTAATCCACTAAATTAAATAAAATGTAAAGTGTCAGGAACTGTTTATATTCCTGGATTTTTAGTGTCTGCAGAAAAAAAAGTTAAAGATATTTCCCTAATCACACTGGACGTCTGGTGCCCAGAGCTTACACAGGCACTCCTGGCTGCAAAAAAGACCTTCATTTGCTTGAACTAATTCATATGGTAAGATCTCCTGTATGTCATGCTGTGTTGGCCTGAATGGGTTGGTTCAGGTAACCAAGATAGAGACAGCTACATAGATCAGCTTAGCTAATGCCCTTTCACAAGTGGCATGGGACTGCAGTGACTCCTCCAGGATAGACAATGCAGCTCCTACATCCTGGCTCCAGCTCCTTCACTCTTCACTGATGGGTTACATGTGCAACAGATAGATCTTAAAGTTGCACTTGTAGGGCTGTATTGATTGAGATTTAATGTGAGATTCTTCAGAAGTGCTTAATTAGTAATACTCACTGGAGAAAATGAAGTACTGTAGGTATGTTCATTTACCAATTATACTAAAAGGGGTAATGGATGGGAAATAGGCTGGGCTCTTAGAACATTGCAGATAGTTTTATATGGTTCAGGTAGCATACCTTATATTTCAAATGAAAAATATATGTTACATTTATCTCCCTTTTGACAAAATCACTGTTGTTTAACAAGTATGGCTATAGCCTCTCATGTCCTTTGGGACCCACACTGCCTGAATTCTGTTAGGCTCCAGTAGCCCCACTCCACAACTTCTGGTACCTTGCCAGACTACTGGAGGACTAGACAGAACTGTTCTGTGGGCTGGATCCAGATCATGAGCTCTATGCTTAACACCTGTGCCTTAAACAGTGAGTTATTTAGCCAAGAAGGTTGAGGCAATATAAATAAGTCTGCAGCATTTCTATCTATAATAACTGAAGTCTCTGTGACTAGTTAACAGTTCTAAATTTACTGCTAGAAAAATTAATCCCTGTACTGAAGCAATGAGGTCAGTAACAAGGTGATAATGAGCCAGGGTATATACAACCAAGTACAGCACAGAGCTTACAAAAGAAAAACAAAGCATCCAACACACAAGAACAGGCAAATATTTGTGCTTTACTTAACTGTACTCAATACCAGAAGTTGTTAGGAGGCAAATATAGTAGGTAGCTGTGTGTTAAAGTGAAACAAAGTACCTGTCAGTAAGATGTAATTTTAAGAAGGGAGAGAAAATTACTTACCTCAATATTAATGAAATCCATGAAACTTCACCATAGTCCCCTGAAAAAGAGAAAGTTTTTAAGATAAATTTCTCTCTGAAGAAACCATTGTAAGGTAAATTGTTCATACAGAAGTTAAATTAGGACATACCCAAGTAACTAAGGGCATTTTGAAAAATGTTGTACAAATCTCTGAGTTAGAGGTCATAAAGAAGATGAGGTTTCATAGTTTCATAGTTTCTAGGGTCGGAAGGGACCTGAGCGGATCATCTAGTCCAACCCCCTGCCATGGCAGGAAGAGCACTGGGGTCAAACGACCCCAGCAAGATGTTCATCCAACCTCCTCTTAAAAACCCCCAGGGTGGGAGCCTGCACCACCTCACTTGGAAGCTGGTTCCAGACCCTAGCCGCCCTGACCGTGAAGTAGCGCCTCCTGATGTCCAACTTAAACCTTCCCTCCGCCAGCTTGTGACCATTGTTCCTGGTCACTCCTTGCGGCGCTCGGGGGAACAGGG
>NW_017729031.1:49993275-49996826 GCF_001723915.1 Gavialis gangeticus
TGGCAGTTCTGGTCCTTACTGAGGAAGACAGAGGCAAAGAAGTTATTAAATATGTTGGCTTTGTCGTCTGGCATGACAACCAGATTCCCCATCTTGTCCTGCAAGGGTCCCACATTTCCTGGGGCCTTCTTTCTACTCCCTATGTATTTAAAAAAGGACTTCTTGTTGTCCTTAATCTGGGAAGCCAGCCCCTTCTTACCCTGAACAGCAGAGATTCCCCATGCCTGAAGAAGGGTGACTACACCTGAAAGCTTGCCAAGAATTTTTTTCAACTACTCAGTTGTTCTAATAAAAGATATCACATCTACTCAAAGAACCTTGCCTGCCCATGTCCATAACCCAACACAGCTACAACCAAAAACCCCATAAAAAGAAGTAATATTTAAAACTGGACTCCAAGTATAACCTCTAGATTTGGAACTTGGTGGGGTGGGGAATAGTCAGGCAATAGGGATAAAACTGAGAAAGTGGATGCAATGGAAGAGAATTAAGAATAATAAAAAATGACAAGACATGAAAGGAAAATTATTGGCATTGTTTGTTTATTTATATCATCAGTGTTATAACATTACAAGTTTCAAAGAGTTTAGATTAATATATATATTTTATTTTACTTCCATTCCAATTCTTCAAATAATTTAAGTGTCTTTAATATCTTGCAATACAGTAAAAGTCACAAAAACCACTAGAAAAATGAGACAAATCTTTTATATAAATTATAAATCTACTAATCCCAAATTTTAAGATCATGTACAATTACACTTGAAGAGAACACAACTATAAACCCTTTGCAATTGGACTGTGTAAGAATTAATCTGAAAAAAAAAGCAGAAATGGGCTCCATATTACCTAAGTCTATTTGACAGAGAAAGAATAAGCAACCTGCAAAGTTACCATATGCTTACAATGCTTTAAATTATTTGGGTCACTTATTGTACAGAAGGGTCTGGTTTTACCAAAAATAGGAACTTTTAGATCACAAGTTCCCATACTGCAGATCCCAATCTAAATGGGATCTTGGCATTTATGGATGGATTGATAGAAATTCAATTGCAGAACTGGGATTCATAACCAGAAGGGGATCACAAGTGAAAAGGGTTGAAAACTGCTGTTTATACTTAATTTAATATCTTTTGATTTCACAAAGTGACAGATATATTAACACAAGTAGAACAGAATCAAGAAGACATAAGTGTGGGATAGCTAAAGATGACTGTAAGTATATACTTATCAGTGCCTTTTCTTCAGCCGCCGGTCTTGATAGAAGTTGGAATAGAATATTCTCAGTGACAGGAACTTTAAGTGTAAAGCTCTTTTCCAGAAGATACCAAGTCTGACAGCATTACGATTAATGTTTAAACATAATTTTCCAATAAAGGCTTCTTCTAGGGTGAATGGGTTTACTCTCTGGCAGAGAGTAAATTCAGACTAGACATCAGGAGGCACTACTTCATGGTCAGGGCGGCTAGGATCTGGAACCAACTTCCAAGAGAAGTGGTGCTGGCTTCTACCCTGGGGGTCTTTAAGACAAGGCTAGACGAACATCTTGCTGGGGTCGTTTGACCTCAGTACTCTTTCCTGCCATGGCAGGGGGTCGGACTTGATGATCTGCTCAGGTCCCTTCCAACCCTAACAACTATGAAACTATGAAAAAAAACACACAAACATTATTTTACCCCTGGAAGATGAGAAAGATAACATTGTTTTTCTCTGAGACTGTTTGGCACATATACCTTGATGATCATCATTTTATAAAGACTTAGATTTTAGGTAACTCTATCAGTTAACTATAGTTCTTTTCCCTCAGATAACAAATATTTGAAGCTATTTTGCTGCTTGTGAATGACTTGACCAAACAAAAGGAGCCAGTTTATACAGTAAATTCAGTCATACCAATAGTTATAGGTGACATTAATCTAGTGATTTTCATTCTTTTTAAACAGATTTTATGGCCATAATTGGTAGCTGCAGTGGTTAATTTGTCAGCAATAAGCCCTCGTAAGCCCCTCAAGATGACAATAATCCACTTCAAGTTCTACTGCAGCTGAGGCACTAGGAGGAGAACTCAAATCTTAGACCAAAGAATATCCCATGTGTGCTATGTGATTGAAGAGAACCCTCAAATGTACAATCTTTATATATTTTTCCTAAAACAACAATCCAGGTTCTTCCCTGATGAGGAGGAGTGTTCAGACAGTATGTCATTTATTCTAACGCTTCTCAACATTCTTCCACCTGACAGTTTAGACATCCACATCTAGACAACTTCCACAGACTAAATCATCTGACAGTGGTAAAGGAATCAATATATCCTTAGATTGTTCCATGCTTTGAAGCCTTAAGCGAGAAGATCACGTCTGTGATACTGTGATTTGGTCTGAATGTTCTTTAGCTCATGGACCTTAACAGCTGCCATGTCTCTTAGATTTCTTGAGCTGCCACTATTCCTTTGGACAGCAATAAGGAGCACATGAAGGCAAACTGTAATCTTAGATTTGGAGATGCCAGCAAGCAAGCAAGCTAGACAACAGAAATCTGTTAGGTTTACTCAGATGTGTAATTGCAGCATGAGGGGCAACACTCACCCTAGTGAATAGCAGATAGTAGTCATGAGCACGTGAATTAAAAGCCATACAGATGACATGCAAGACATATAAGCATGTCTGGGCACAATAAATTTAACATAACCTACGGAATTCAGAAAATGATGACTTCAAGGGTCTGAAAATTTGAAAACTATAAATTATATTATTTGGTTCTCTTTCTTAAGCTTTTTGACTACATGCATCTTGCATAGGACTCAATCAAGTTTAAAAGTGAGTTAAAAATAGCTCTGCATAGTCATGTAGAACAAAACTCTGTCCCCACAGAAGCAACTCCCTTGAAAAAGCAGAATATTGCCTAAAAATTCTTTATACGCAGTGAGAGAGTGTGTCTGCCACCACACTTCCAGGAATACAGTGTGTGCACAGGAACGTAAGTATGAGGCCAAGAGCTTAGCTACTTGATGCCTACTTTGTGAGGCATTTTTTGTTTGTTTCTTTGTTTTATGAAGGGTTGAGCACTAGGAGAATGTGGAATAGGAGACAATCCTATATTCCAAGGAGTCCAGGAACAATAATCATGTCTGACTGTTGGACAAGGGTGCAGGGGATGGATGGATGCTCTTACACTGTCACTTCCCCATTTGTTTTTCTTTGTTGATAGATCAGCCAGGATGAGCCTAACACTTAGAAGGTAACTGAAGAATTCAAATCCTGATACATACAGGGTATGTCTACACATATGCGACACTAGGCCTGCATTGGCGAGGTCAACCGGCGTTTATGCAGTTGGTGCTGCTAGGCAGGCCTTGGGTTCCTTGAAAATGACCCAAGTTTTTGGGTGGGGGACTTGCTGGGGTGGGATGGGCTTCACCTCTCTCCTAAAGGCAAGCGTGTCTTCTCTTCCAGGTTGGCTGATCTCGTACGACGAGCTTTAAACTAGCATCGCCAGGGGAGGGGGCCACAGGAAGATAAGGAGACACCACCCAAGCAAGACAGGTGACAAAT
>NW_017729031.1:50001826-50002065 GCF_001723915.1 Gavialis gangeticus
AGGTGACAAATGCAAGGAGTGCCCAGGTAAGAAACAGGGGTCCAGATAGTCTCCCAAATTGGGGGATGGCACACACACAGCTAGGCAGGGCCTTAAATGCCTATATACCAATCAATGCTCATAGTATGGGGAACAAACAGGAGGAACTCGTCTTCAGAATAGCCAGTTCAAACCCAGATATAATAGGTCTTACAGAAGCTTGGTGGGATTCATCCCATGACTGGGCAGATAGCATTAGG
>NW_017729031.1:50004457-50007282 GCF_001723915.1 Gavialis gangeticus
TTCTCCTGCCCAGGCAGGGTGTCGGACTTGAAGATCTACGAGGTCCCTTCCCACCCTACTTCTATGATTCTGTGATTTTATGATATGCCTGACTATGCAGTTGTTCCTGTGCAGTCATTTAGTACTTGCTTCAGCAAGTTTTTGACCCTATTGAGCAGTAGCGTCATGATTCATGCCTGCCAATGCAACTTCACTGTAGAAATGAGCTATATCATTGTAACTCATTGCTAGCGACATAGTGTTTCATGTAGACACACCCACTGTATATTAAAAAAATAATAATAAGTTCATTTTTAATCTACTTCTCAGATTTGATGCATATCCTTTGATGTTTACAATATAACTAGTAGGGAAGCAGAAGGTGAATCCATCCTTAATTAGCTGGTTATTATTTTTTCTGAGAGCAGGATTCCATCAACACTGACATCTGATTATGAATTTATAATGTATTTATCATCTTGCATGTAGGTGAATGTGATTTTACTGTCCTCCTAGAGCACAAACATATGTTTGCAAATTTCCACAATTTGACTTTATTTACTAAGCAATTTAATTAATAATATCTAAACTTTGCTTTTTGACTGACAAAAGGAGATGCCACAAACCTTGTTTTCTAAGGTCAGTGGTTGAAAAACAGCAAACAGTAAATGACCAGACTACTTTCTTCCACAGTTTCTGGTGTCACAGAGAGTACAGACCATCTGGAAACCTAGAAGTTTGTCCCTGAATTGATTCAGATAATACCTGACTACTTTTAACTTCGAGGTCAGACCCAGAGAGTGGTAATTGGTAGAAGTCAATCAGTGTGGTGCGCTGTGACCAGAGGGGTCCCCCAAGGCTCCGTCCGTGGGCCTATAATTTTCAACATCTTCATTAATGATGTGAACATTGGTGTCGAAAGCAGACTGGCCAAGTTCACTGATGACACCAAACTTTGGGGTAAAGTGTCCACACCCAAGGACAGGATGGTGATCCAGGCCAACCTTGACAGGCTCGGAAAATGGGCGGATGAAAGACTGATGGCCTTCAACTCCAAAAAATGCAAGGTACTCCACCTTGGGAAGAAAAAAACATAGCATGCTTATAGGCTTGGCAGTGCTACGCTTGCTAGCACCACAGCTGAAAGGGACTTGGGGGTCATGACTGACCACAAGATGAATATGAGCCTTCAATGTGATATTGCAGCTGGCAAAGCAAGCAAAACTCTGGCTTGCATCTATAGATGCTTCTCTAGCAAATCTTGGGACATCATTCTCCCCTGTACTCGGCCTTGGTGAGGTTGCAGCTGGAGTACTGCATCCAATTCTGGGCTCCACGATTTAAAAAGGATGTGGAAAAGCTTGAGAGAGTGCAGAGGAGAGCCACGCCCATGATCAAGGGGCGGGAAAACAGGTCTTATGAAGAGAGGCTGAGAGCTACGGGACTCTTTAGCCTGGAAAAGCACAGGCTCGGGGGGACCTGGTGGCTGCCTATAAGTATATAAGGGGTATACATCAGGATCTCAGGGAATGCTTGCTTGTTCACCAGAGCACCCCATAGGATGACTTGGTCAAATGGTCACAAACGTCTCCAAGACCATTTCAGGCTGGACGTAAGGAAGAACTTTACTGTCTGAGCCCCCAATGCCTGGAACAGACCGCCACCAGAGGTGGTGCAAGCACCTACTCTGGATTCCTTTAAAAGTAAATTGGACGTTTACCTTGCTGGGATCCTGCGACCCCAGCTGACTTCCTGCCCCTGGGGCAGGGGGCTGGACTTGATGATTTTCCAAGATTTTCCATCTTCCAGCCCTAATGTCTATGAAATCTATGAACTCTGTAAATTCCACATCTCAGGCATATGCATACTGTGCCTTTTAGCTAATCTGACAGGGAAATAAAACTGATTGAAATCCAGTTGTCCAAATGTTTTTCATCTGAGCAAGTAAATTAAGAACAATCCTCTCTAAGTTTCAGGAGAAATGAAGCTCCTTATTTCAGTTACATACTGAAGATGTCCAAATACAATATACTGACATGTTTGACATGCTAAAATATACCCCAATGGAAAAATTATGGTTCACTTCAAAAGGAATTTTTAGTTAGAAATATGTGTCAACATCTAAGTTCAAGATTTGGTATACGTGGTAAAAGCCATGGAACAGATCCTTAACTGGTTTAATTTGGCGTATCTAGGACTTAGCAGCTAAAGCAGTGGTTCTCAACCTTTTTAGACTCAGAAAATGACAGCTCTTAGCTTTCACTCATTTCTTACCTCGAGAAAAGTAGTAGAGTTATTTTTCTGTTGCAAAGAACTCAAACCACAACAGGTCAGAATGTTTTTAACACTATGGATTCCTAAATGAAGTCTCTAGGTTTGTCTTGAGAATTGTGCACAAGTATTTGCACACCTAGAAGTTCTAATATAGCATGACACCCTTAAAAGGATCTTAAAGGACCCCAGGGTGCCATAAAACCCTGGCTGAGAATCACTAAGCTAAAAAATATGGCTCTCTCAATCTCTTACAAGAACAACTTCACATACACCAGTCCTTTCTCAAGGTTATGTATGTTCTAGGTACAATAATTTGTACCAAAATAAGTCATGAAGAATCACTGCTTGTAGAAGGGTGTAGCTTGTAGTTCTGTTGGTCTAAGGACATAGACAGACAAGGCTCTTTGGGTGAATCTGGTATCTTTTATTAGACCAACGTAAATAGTTGGAAAAACAATTATTAAGCAAGCTTTCAGGTTTAAAAACACTTCATCAGGCTAAGGAACTTTCTGCAGTTGGTGTGTGCTCTTCCTGGATGGGATGAAAAGTAAAGAAGCAAGAGGCTGGGCTGG
>NW_017729031.1:50012282-50015506 GCF_001723915.1 Gavialis gangeticus
TAGATTGAGAAGTCAATGGGTGAGAGACAGGCAGGGGTGGGGAACGGCGGGAGGAGCGAGAGAGAGAAGGGGGATGAATAGTGGAGAGATACCTGGGGAGTCAGATGTCAGACAGGTTATAATGTGTCATAAATCGAATGTCTATATTTAGTCCATGATTTTTAGTATCCAGGAGGTTGATGAAGTGGAGTTCATAGGCTCGTCTCTGGGAAGAGTTTTGTAAGTTTCCTTTGAGGATCAGGACTGAGAGATTGGAGAGAGAGTGGTTTACTTGTGAGAAATGTGCCCCCACAGGTAATTGGGTATTCCTGTCTTTGATAGATTTCCAGTGTGCATTCATCCTGCATATTTTCCCTCAGGGCATTTGGTGCATTGGATGAGATATATCACATTTCTGGAAGTGCAGCTGTAAGATCCAGCAATGCTGATGGCTCTGTTGTGGGGTGTACTAATTGTGGGGGTGGTAGAGATGTGTTGGCAGGTTTTGCATTTCTTGTCATGGCACGGTCTGGATCCTTTTGGAAACATAGTATATCTCAGCCAATGCACCAATGCCCTGACGGAAAATACGTCGGAGAGACCAAACAACAGCTGCGCACCAGAATGAATGCACACTGGAAATCTATCAAAGACAAGAATACCTGGTTACCTGTGGGGGCACATTTCTCACAAGACAACGACACTATCTCTCCAATCTCTCAGTCCTGATCCTCAAAGGAAACTTACAAAACACTTCCCAGAGACGAGCCTATGAACTCCACTTCATCTAACTCCTGGATACTAAAAAGCATGGACTAAATATAGACATTGGATTTATGACACATTATAACCTGCCTGACATCTAACTCCCCAGGTATCTCTCCACTATTCATCCCCCTTCTCTCTCTCTCTCCCACACCCCTCCTGTCTCTCACTCATTGACTTCTCAATCTACATTTTCACTGACTGCCTGTCTTGTATGCAGACCAGCCCAGCCTCTGGCTTCTTTACTTTTCATTCCATCCAGGAAGAGCACACACCAACTGCTGAAACTTCCTGAGCCTGATGAAGGGTTTTTAAACCCAAAAGCTTGCTTAATAATTGTTTTTCCAACTATTTAAGTTGGTCTAATAAAAGATATCAGATTCACGCAAAGAATCTTGTCTGCCTGCTTGTAGAAGACATTTCAGATACAGGTATTCATCACCTCTCTTTTTCGAAATTACAATATTGATACAAATACCTGTTGACACACTTAAAGAAATTAGTCTTCTTTCAATGTATTGGTCACTGATCTATATGACATTTAGAAATGTCTTCAGCACTCTTTCCTGTATCCATGTCTGACAAATTTACTGGATACCTTATACAAACAGCCTGCATGCTTGAATGATGCAAAATGTAAAGGGAAAAATTACTTCAATTATTTTTGCATTAATATTTCAATAAACATGACACTGAAATAAGTTTATCTAGAAATTCATATCACAATTAACTGTAGCTGCAGTTTTGTATTAACTCGAGGCACAATAACAAGTTTTTGTATTCATTCTCATTAAATTCTATTCCTCAGCCTTAATTATGCCCAAAAAGTTGCCTAAATGTACACACTGATTTCTAGACAAATATTCTAAGGCTGTTATTGTCAAAACTCAAATGTTTATTTCAAATAAAAAACATCATTTACACTTTACTTCTAAAAGCAAAATAAAAGAAACAAATATAAATAAATCTGCATTTGACCACGCTGCTATGGTCTCATGATAACCTTTACAAATCACTATATATGGTCACTGTAGAACATAAAGTATACCTAGAAGTTCATTGTTTGATCAGAAGAATGAGATCAACCCTTGGTATATTGTGACTCACAATTTAAGAGAGCTAAGATGAACTTTTTATGGTAGAGAGAATTCAAGACCACTTGCAAACAGAATCACAGTTTAAAGACTGAACTATAAACAAACACTTGTTCATCCGATTCAATAGAAAATTAGCGGAATAGCCAGGAAGCACTTCTCCTGAGAGGCTGTCAGATGTAAGGCATTTTTCTGTCTCTCTTATCATGTTCTATCTTCTATTTCTATTAGAGGCTAGGGAGAGGTTGTGATGTTTCAGCAAGGTTGCAATGTCTCACAACAGATTTAGGATTTGTGCTGTGGGGTCAGCTTTCCCCTTTGAAAAGCCTTCTTTGCCTTCTACTGGGTGCATCTACACAAGACGCTAACTGCCTAGCAGCCTAATAACATTGTACAGTAGCATGCTGGGCAAAACCCATGCTAATATGCTATTGTGCAATAGTATTAAGCTACTGTGGAGTTAACGTCTATAAAAACCCACGTGCCAGCACTACAGCACAGTAGCACCAGTTACTGCACATTGATTTAGTACTTGGTTATGCAAGTTAATAGTACTTGGTTAACTAAACTTAATGCTCAGGAACTGTGGCACATGAATGAATGTGCAGACGTGCCCACTGAGAGGTAGTGGATGCATCTAGACATGCATTTGATCTGGAAGCAGTTTACTTGGGAGTTACCTACTGACAAGTAAATGCTCCCAGGCAAGTGTCCACATGTGCAGGGAAGTGGGAGGAGATTTGCTAATGGCAGCAAACTACTCCTGCTTCCTAGGGCCCTGCGATGGGCCACTGCCACCACCAGAGGGAGCTCTAAACTCCCCCCTGGGTGCTAGCCCACGGCTGACAGGAAGCACTGGGCCAAGAGACAGCTGTCTCCTAGCCAGGGTTGGGGCACTGCACCCTGCCCTCAGGGGGCTGACTGCTGCTGGAGAGAGTACAATGTCCCCCTGCCCCAGCAGCAGGGAGCTCCTGGCCCCAGCTCCCTGATAAGGGGTAGGTGACTTGGAAAGAGCTGCAGGGATGGGGCAGTACCCAGTCCCCTACACCAATCTGCCGGTGGAGCAACTAGTACATAGCTCACTGCTATCTGTCCCACCAGTGGATCGGGGAAGAGGGCTGGGACCTCCCCGTGCCCGCCCGCGCGGACCCCTCGAGACGCACGAGTCTTTGAACCTCCGCCCCGGCACCACCCCGCCTGCCCCGCCGAGCGGGACGAGGCGAGGGGACGGAGCGCTAGGTACCTGGTAACCTTGGGGTGAGGGAAACGGTTCCGAACTCCGGGTGGTCCCAACCCCCCCTTCCGGACGCCGCCTCGCCCCCCCGCGGGCGGGCGGGCGAGGAACAGGCGCCGGAGGAGGACGTGGAGCTGAGCCCGGCACCCTCC
>NW_017729031.1:50020506-50030851 GCF_001723915.1 Gavialis gangeticus
AAGAGCTGCAGGGATGGGGCAGTACCCAGTCCCCTACACCAATCTGCCGGTGGAGCAACTAGTACATAGCTCACTGCTATCTGTCCCACCAGTGGATCGGGGAAGAGGGCTGGGACCTACCCTATCTCTGCAGCTCTTTCCAAGCCATATGCCTCAATCACCTGATCAGAGCATGGGCCTGGGACCTGCCCCTAACCAGGACAGTTCACAGCCCCCACTTTGTGGTCATGGGGAGGGGGCTGTGGAGCCTGTTCCCTGCTCAGCTCCACAATTATGGAGCTGGGCGGAAATAGGCTTTTGGATTTCCCAGAGCTGGTCCTGCGACCACAAAGCTGGCCCTGCTGTCATAGAACAGGTGCTGGGAGATAAGGATCTCCTAAGTTTTTGCCCTCATCCCTCTGGAGTGACTGATTGGCAAGCTTTGCTCTTTGTGGATCTGGTTTAGCTAACTGAAGAGTGGAGCTAGGCTAGGCAGCATTATAAAAAGGCAGCCACCAGCAAATAGCATGAGTACAGAATGGATGGCAGTAAACAGAAAGGGAGTTTGCCTAGGGTCATAGATCATGCGTAAGTGCTGCCAGTGGAATGGCACAACTCTGCGCTGCTGTTGCAGTGCAAGGGACACAACTCCACACTGCCGCCACTGCTGCTGGGTGTTGGGTCCAGTTGGGCTGCAGCCCCGAGCTATTGGTGCAGAAACCACATCACTGCTACTACCCTCACTGCTGCCAGGCTCTGGCTTCAGCCAGGCTGCAGCCCCCTGCCCAGCACCCACTGTCAGTGCAGAAATCTATCACCAATGCCTAGGGTAGTGGTGCTCAACCTTTTGTTACTGAAGGCCAAATGAGTGGCCCAAGGTCCATCTGTGGGCCCAACTGGGACTCCCCTCACCACCTCTTTCCCCCCATCCCACGTGCCCAGATTGGGTTCTGAGGGTCTAGCACCAACGCCTCCCAACCCTCTCATGCTGGGATTAGGTCCTGAGTGCCAAGAACCACCTGCACCAGCCCTGTGTGCTGGATCCTAGCATCATAGAAAGTTAGGGTTAGAAGGGACCTCAGGAGTCATCTAGTCCAACCCCCTGCTCAAAGTAGGACTGTTCCCAGCTATATCACCCAGCCAATGATTTATCTAGTTGGGTCTTAAAAACTTCCAAGGATGGAGATTCTGCCACCTCTCTGGGGAACCTGTTCCAGCATTTTACTCCCCTCTTCATGGGAAGCTCATCCTAATATCTAACCTAAACTTTCCTTGCTGCAACTTGAGACTACTCTTTGTTCTGTTATCTGCCACCACTGAGAGCAGTCTAACCCCATGTAAGGCAAGGGATCAGGTGCCAGAGCCAGCATGCAAGACACAGGGATCCCATGGATCCAAAGATTTGGCAGCAGGGGATTGACACCACAACAATCCTGCCACCAAATTTCCAGACCTATGAAGAGCCCAATGGGCCAGATGACACAGTGTCATGGGTCACAAGTTGAACAATCCCTGGCCTAGGGATTTCACCCTAGCAGGGAGCCAGGGACCAGAAGACTGTATGTATGAACATGTACAAAGGCCCAGGTGTGGGTGTTTGACATGTGGTTTTCTGTTTTGTTATCTGGTTTTTGCTTACAGCTTATGTATTCTCCAGGGAGCAAAGGAGGCATGAACAGAGATTGGGTCACTAGTTTTGACCTGCATAGAATGCACCATATGGATATTCCTCCCAGAGCATCAAGGCTACTTAATCTGCAGCAAATGTAAGCTGGTGTCTGCCCTGGGGGTGAGAAGGGGAATTATTCATTGGTTAGAAGCATGGGTATCCACACTGCATTACAAAGAAGGAAAAGGAAGATTACTTAGAAAGGAGTTATGAGAGGCTGGTGTTGGAGAGGCCAAAGGGAAATGAGAAGTGGCAGCAAGTAACTGCTCAGAGAAGTAGTATTCAAGAACAGATTGACAACAGCTTTCAAGTGTCATTTGGACAGCTGCTTTCAAGCATTGCTTGGGCAACCTAGTAAGGAGGACTTTAAACTAGGTGAAAAGAGCTATGACCTGAGTGGCATCAAAAGAGACCTTGTAGGATAGCTCTTATGACTGGGTGGTTTTGCAAGGACAGGGTTGGGAGCAAAAGTGGTGTTACCTTGTATGTCAAGAACACATACACATGGGTCTGGAGGAAGAAGATAGCAGATCAAACTGCATTTGAGTGAAGAGGAGTAGTGAAAGATGCTGCACCAGTATAACAGAAGGGGAAGAGGGGATATTTATTATAGGTCACCAAATCAGGAACAGAAGGTGCATGAGGTACTTTTCAAGGAGGTAACAAATCTATCCAAAAGCTATGGGGTGGCACTGATGGGAGACTTCAATTCTCCAGACATCTGCTGGAAGAACAATACAGCCAAAAAAAAAATATTGAACCAGTTCCCATTTTTTTGAGAGGACAAACTTTGGCTGAGGATATAACTAGGGGATCATCTATCTTGGATCTTGTCCTAACCCATAGGAAAAAAATGATGGAGGATGTGAAGGTAATGGCCAACTGGGAGGAAGAGATCACAATATGATGCAATTCTAGCTCCTAAGACAAGGAAAGCATGAAATCAGCAAAACTGGGACTCTATATTTCAAATAGGCAGATTTCACCCAACTCAAGGATTTAGTAGGCGTGGTGCCATGGGAAGACAGACTGAAGAATAAAGATGCCCTGGAGGGCTGGGAGCTTCTAAAGGGCACAGTACTGGAAGCCTAACAAAAAACTGTTCCAAAAAATTTGAAGCGCAAGAAGAATCTCAAGAGATGAATATGGCTGTAGAAGGAGCTTCTAGGATGCCTCAAATGCAAAAGGAAAGCACACAGGCAATGGCAAAAATGAATAGGTCACCACATCTTACCAGGAAATAGGAAGAACCTTCAAGGACAATATCAGGAGGGCAAAGATAAGAGTTGGCTGCACCTGGCAAGGGAGGTTATAGACAAAAGACAAGATTCTATAAGTATGTTGGCCAGAAAAGAAAGCCAAAGGAAGGTGTGGGTCTATTGTTAACTTGCCAATTGGATCTCTTAACAGAAGATGCAAAGAAGGCAGAGCTACTCAACAGCTGCTTTGTACCACTCTTAACAAACAATGTAGTTGCAGCTGAACTGATAATAAGGATTATTTGGATAAGGAAAGGGACAAGCTGAAGGATGAAATAAGAGACAGTCAGAGAGTTCTGATGCATCTGAATTAATTCAAGTCAGCAGGGCCTTATTAATTTCCTCCCAAGGTACTGAAGGAACTGGCAGAAGAGATCTCAGAGTCCTTCATGAAGTCATGGGAAATGGATGAAATACCAGAGGAGTGGAAGAAGGCCTACGTAGTGCCACGCTTTAAAAAAAGAAAAAAAGGAGGATGTGGGAAACTGCAGACCACCTCACCTCAATACCTGAGAAGTTACTGGACCATATCCTAAGGAAGGTCATTTGCAAGCATCTAGAGGAGGAAAGGCTGATCACAAGCAGCCAGCATGGATTTACTAAAAATAGTGTCAAACAAACTTAATGCTCTTTGAAAAGCAGCTACTTGGGTGAATAAAGGGAATGTTGTGGATCTAGTGTATCTGGACTTCAGGAAGGCTTTTGACAAGGTCCTGTATCACCTTCTCACAAACAGACTGGAGAAACATGTTCTGGACAAAACTACTATAAGGTGAATAGAAAACTGGCTTGATAGCTGCAAGCAAAGGGTAATTATAAATGGATTCATGTCAGAATGGGGGCAGGAGGTTTCAGGTGGAGTCCCACAGGGCTCTGTCCTGGGCCCCGTGCTTTTCAACATGTTTATTAATTATTTGGATGCTGGAACTGAGAACTTAAGTAAATTTGCAGACACCTGAAACTGGGAAGGATTGTGTACACAGGGGATGGGAGCACAATTTAGAAAGCTTCTGACAGGTTGTAAAGCTGAGGTGTTCAAGAGGAGGTTGAACAAGCATTGACCAGGAATGATCTAGATATACTTGTACCTGTGTGCCACTATTGGTATTTCCCATGCTTCTGGGCCTTCCTGGTTGCCAAATGGGGCACGAAGGGAATTCCACACTCCCCTAGTTCCAAATATGTTAGTTTTGTAAGATTTCCTTGAAGAGACACTGGGTGTTGGCTGCAGCCAGGGATTTTGACTAGGTGTATATGCTAGTCCTCCTGCTGGAACATAAGCCTGGAGGTTCCTGGCTAGAGGGTCTTGCCTCTCCACTTAGGGTCAGACCAATCACTATATCTGGGAACAGGAAGGAATTTTGTCCCATGGTAAAATTCCTGATATGAACTGTGTGGGGGTTTGCCTTGCTCTGTAGCAGGAGGCATTGCCATCTTCATGGGAATCTATTAAGCATATATTAACAACTTTTGCAGCAGCAGAACATTGGCTGCCATGGTCCATGTACATTACCTGTGCCAGGTTAAGGTGTTATGTCTTGTGTTGTGTCAGGGTTGACCAAGTTGTTTTGCTAAGAGATTAAACCATGGATTTTTGTAGGATGGTTTGGATAGGGATGATCCTACCTCAGGCAGGGGGTTGGTCTAGATGATCTCTTCAAGTCCTTTCCAGCTCTCCTTACTACTACCGTTAAAGATATAATACAAGAATTACGAATAGTTGCCCTGGTGCTAATAATATCCTGGTAGAATTTTGAAAGATACAGAAGAATGTAGTACAGAGTTATTACTGAGACAATATAGACATTTTTAGGACTCATAAAACCATCTTGAAGATGGGAATCAATGTGTGTTTGTACCAATCCCAAAATGATGACTTTAATAAAATTCACATTCTTTTCTATTTATCTATCTTTTAAAAATATTTAGTAAAGCCTTAATTAATGTTACCAAACAAAGACTGATTGATGAGAATGCTACAAACAAACATGGTAATTATTAAAGAGGTGATACTTTTGGATTAGTTAGACTCCATGATTAAAAGACCCTGTGAACAATACCTTAGATAAAGGTTGACTATTGCATGTAAAGCCCTGCAAAGCATGAACACAATTTAGAAAGACCATAGGTATCAACAAGCCTTTAATTGTAACTTTTGAGGTTGATGGTATTCTCAACTCCAAGTTCTGGTTTTGAATGCTGGAAATTGAAGAGAAAGGGTCGTTGCCTTTAAAGCCTTAGTACAGCTGCAGGTCTCTCACCAAGAAAAAACAATGAACGCTTCAGAATATCATGCTAACTTCGTTATCAGATACACACTAAAAAGGAAGCTGAAAATGAAATTAGGCTTCTTTGGACTTACAGCAAGATGATACCTTGGAAAAAGTTAGCTGTCATCAAACTGTAAAAAGGTAAGAGAAGAGCTGAAAGACCTTCTCTACAGTGGACAGATTGTATCAAGGTTTCTAGTGGAAATTATACAGTTTGGAAAGTATTTTAAATACTGCGAGATGTTGGTTAACACGTGGCTATGGTCCATCAGTGGTGGAGGGAAGCTTGGGGGGAAAAAAGCACAAAAAAACTAAAAAATTGATGAAGTGTAGATGGAATATTAGCTGACTCAACTGCTTATTCTTTCTTCCTATTACTATTTTTGATAGGATATATGATTAGTCTTAACTATAAGTTGTCTGTAAGCATACATGCACATATTCACGTAAAGTAGATGTACATTCCTACAAACACATATAATAAAGGTTTCATTCCATATGCCATCTGTTTGTGAAAATTAGACAACACAGCTTTCTCTTATCTATACAAACAGAGCAATATAAACATATTTTCTTTGATTCCTTACACATACCCTTTGTCTTTACAGAGATGAGGATAAGCTTCCATCTTTCTTATTCTTTTCTGCAGGAAAGTGATGTTTTCAGCAGGGCCAGGTGTCCCAGGCCAGAAAACTATGGACATCAAGAACTTCTCCTTTTGTAGGTCTTTTCTGTACCTCTCCTCCATGGGTTTTAATTCAGACTAGAGGTTTTTAAGCTTTAATTTTAGATTTTATTTTCCTTGAGGTAAGTGTTTCTGTGTTAGTAGCATCACCAGTAATAAAAGGAAATTTTCTATTTTTTCACCGGTAGATAAAAGCAGAAACTACTTTTTCACTTATTTACATTTTTAAAGTCTTTATTAACTTATTTTATTTAACTGGGGATGTATCATTTGTGTTTCTGGAATTAAATTAATTGTTACTTTTTTGCAAGTTCAGGATCACTTGCTGAAGAAAGCCCCTTTGTATTTGGTGAGCTGAAGCACATTTTCCTGTGAGAGGGGCTTCTGGATTTCTCATCTCATCTGATAACTTAGAAGTGCAGATTATAACAGACCACTTAGAAGAATTAAAGAGTCATGCTTCACACAAAGAAAAGAGTGACACTAACAAAAAGGGGTTTGCGTGTGTGTGTGTGATGGTGATAGATGAATAGATTTTTTTTTAAATCAACATGTCCCAGCAACTGCAGTATTTGTTCAGTCCAGCTCCAGTGTTTGGACATCCATATACATCAATAGTAGAATTCAGGCTTAAATAATTAGCACTATGGCACTAATGATTATGATCACATTCTATGTACACAGAATTAAATGCAGTCTGTTGTCTGCCTCTAAAAGCATAATTTAACAGAAAAAGCATCAAAATTTAGGAGGTACAATTAGATAGAAGGTGTTACTTATAATTTTGGGGAGTATGCATGCTTATTCTTCATTTATCCTGAAGATGATAGTTTAGTTGAGGACATGCTTAATAGTGACTATTAATAGAGAAGGGGATGAGCACAAGAAAGAGGCAAATGAAAAAAATTTGCATGATATATAGAAGGAAGCTATGTTCTTTCCTCCTTTCTTGCTCTAGCTACCTTGGCAGCAAAAAGAATACTTTTTGGACTAGGTTTTAATTAGTGAGAGAGAGCAGAAAGTAGGCAGTTGTTCAGGTAATCAGCTGCTGACTGTACATTAATAAATCAGCAGATTTCCAAGTATGTCTGCAAGTTACCTAACTTTAAAATATGCAGTTTAGTGACATTTTGCACTGCCAAACCCAAGGCATACATTAGTTATACAAGTAGCTAAATATTTGCTAATATTTGCTTTAGTAAACTATTACCTCTAACGTTTTTTACTCTAAAGATCTATTTATTCCACCTTTTGTGTTCATAGGTACCAGGCAAACTTCCAATTTGCCTTATAAAAAAATACAGATTTTTGCTTCCTTCTTCATTTTGGTCCCCTAGTGTTACAACATTCAATGCTATCCATTGCAGGCAGTAGGAATTTTGCTCCAGGCTTCAGCATTCTCTAGGGGCCAGAAAGGAGAGCCCAAGTAAGTCTAAGTTATGGCAGTCTCTTTCCCTCCATCCTTATATAAGGAGTGTGTAAATTGGTGATTAGGACACTGGGAGGCCATATTTGCGTTTTCATGTATGACAGAGTAAGGGAGGACAGTGTATACCTGACTCTAACAGGTCCTGTACCTCCCCCTAGCAGCTCCACTTTGTTTCCCCTACTTTCCTATGTCTTGCCTACCACACCTTTGATGTTAACCATGATATACTGGCAGGCTGCCTGTAAAGGCTGGAGTGGCTTTCTTGGTGCCACCTCCTTGTCAAAGTATTCAGGGCTTTTCCACCCCACACTCAGTCCTTGGAGCTTCTCTCTGTTCCTGCCTCCTTATGTTTTTGTAGAGTGCTTCTCTTTCTAGGCAGCCCTCAGGGGTTGTCTACATTCACGGGCAACTGGGGTCATACAACTCCTAAACATGGACCCATGGTCCTGTGTGTGTTTTAGAGTCTATAATTGTGACCTACAGCCATCCCCCCATAGCCACACCTATGCCTTGCAGGTATCACTTAGTTGTGTTTTTCAAACCCACAGACCTCAAAACCTTGGGGGGACTTTAGCCTTCCCAGGTTCTGGCCCTTTTTCTCTGGCTCAGGCCCTCAACCCTGACCCACTGCCTCAGACCTCAGCTCCTTGGACCTAGGTCCTCACTTCCCTGCCCAGAGCAGGTCCCCAAAATAGAGTGTTTCCTGTCACTCAGCTGCATGGCTTCCAAACCTCCCGCATAGCCACAACTGGTCCTCCAGTTAAATTTGAATACAAAACACTAATCAAATGGTTCTAAACTCCAAAAATCTCAAAACCCCATCTTGGGTCTCTGTATTACTGCCAAACCCTGCCAAATTGCTATCTCCTTCTCAGTTTCCTGGTACATTTTTGTCCTGCAACACTACTTTCAGCAGCCTGCCCAGGCCCAGTGTCAGAATTTATATGTACCTAAACCTGCCTCCTTCCAGTCACCTGACCCAACTCTCTGCCAACAGGACCCAAGTGCTGCCAACTCCCTAACTGGCATCCCTGCATTCTGCTGACTGCAGTCTTTGTCCTGCAACTCAGTTAAATTGGGCTACTCACATCTGCTGCCCCTTGCAGTCAGGTTTTCTACAAGGTGCACTGGCTATCCTGCATTGTACTGTTCTCTGTAGTAGCAGAGGTAGGGAGCCCCTGTTACACGGACTTGTTATGCATTGTAAAAAGACAGAGTATCAGCTAGCATCTACCCTGAAGAGCTGGGTGAAACCCCTGCAACAACAGAAGAAAACTGTCCCACACAACCACAGCTTTCAGGTGAATTCCCTAGACTGAAACTTGATTCTGCTTTTGAAGAAAACTCTTCTTTGTCACCCCAACACTTCAAAGGCACTTTGATGGGGACTAGTTTGTGGGATAATAAAAGCATGGTTAATTGACAGTATTTTAACCAATTAAAATGTGGACCTGAAGATTAGAACAATGCATTCTTACAAATGCAAGCATATGAATATTGCCTGAGAACACCGCCATTGCTGGGAGAATTTATCGTAAGTCATATAATGTTACAGAGTATTAAGTTAGCTGCTGGACCTCTGGCGATAAAAAGGACTGACTCCTGTCTCTTTATGCCTGCATTTACTTCTAACAAGACATCACAATAGGCATCACAAATTTATCTACAAGAATTAAAGTCCAGGTTTCTCTTATCTATTCTCGGGAGGCAGAGAAATCTGAAATTGGCTGGATCTCACTAGCTGAGAATTCTCCTGGTGCAGAGAAATCTGGCAGATATAAAGCTGGGATAGCTGGCACCTTTAAACCCCCCTGTCCTCCAGATTCAGCACGGGAGAACAAAAAGGGTGCTACTCAGCTACATCTCTTCTCAGTTGGCAGGGGCCTTAGCAGCCATTATACCTGGTGTAGTATAAAGCAGTGGGGACCAATGTTGTTGGCCCAAGTGCCATAAATTAGTAGGGCTGTGTGAAACAGCTCTGTTCCGATTCGGATTCAAATTTGGTTGTTTTGGAAGGACAGTGATTCAATTTAGTGTTTCAGATCACTGTCTTGATTCGATTTGGCTGAATCTGTTTTGGAATTTTGACATTGATTCAGAGATTCAGCCATAGACTTTAATGGGGAATCACTAAAATACCTATAACTTTGTCACGTTTTGTCTGATTCAGATAACAGCAGGGATAGTAGCCCCTGCTGAGGGCATGACACCTACCAAGTTTCAAGGAGATAGGTTCAGGGGTTTCTGGGAAATTGCACCTCAAACTGTTCAAAGCAAAACTCATGTCACGTGTGTGTGTATTAAGGCAGAGCAGGGTAAAAGCAGCAGGGATGGTAGCCCCTTCTGAGGCCATGGAGCCTGCCAGGTTTCAAGGAGATAGGTTCAGGGGTTTCTGGGAAAATGCACCTCAAACTGTTCAAAGCATAACTCGTGACACTTGTGTGTGTTAACATGTGTGTGTAGGTTGTAGCCATGTTGGTCCAAGGACATAGGCAGACTAGGTTCTTTGGGTCAATCTGATATCTTTTATTAGACCAACTGAGTAGTTAGAGAAATATATCTTAGCAAGCTTTTGAGTGTAAAACTCTTCCTCAGGCTGAGTAAGCATCTGCAGTTGGTGTTTGTGCTCTTCATGGATGGAAGGAATAGTAAAGAAGCCAGAGGCTTGGAGGCAGGCAAGAAAGCCAGTCAGTGAAAATGTAAATTGAGGCATCAGGGGGTAAGAGACAGGCTGGGGAGGAGGGGAGGGAAGGGGGATGTAGCAGGTAAAAGTGGGGAGGTACCTGGGGAGTCAGATGTCAGGCAGGATATAGTGTATCATAAATCCAATGTCTATATTGAGTGCATGAGTTTCTGTATCTAGGAGGCTGATTAAGTGAAGTTCATAGGCTCGCCTGTGAAAAGTGGTTTGTAAATTCCACTTCCAAACCTTGCTAACCTTGCTTCCAAGTTCCAAACCTTGCTAACCTTATCACCAGAAGCCAACTTCCTACAGCCCAAAACAAACCAAAAGGATCCAGACCATGCCATGACAAGAAATGAAAAACCTGCCAA
>NW_017729031.1:50035851-50036812 GCF_001723915.1 Gavialis gangeticus
AACTGTTCAAAGCAAAACTCATGTCACGTGTGTGTGTATTAAGGCAGAGCAGGGTAAAAGCAGCAGGGATGGTAGCCCCTTCTGAGGCCATGGAGCCTGCCAGGTTTCAAGGAGATAGGTTCAGGGGTTTCTGGGAAAATGCACCTCAAACTGTTCAAAGCATAACTCGTGACACTTGTGTGTGTTAACATGTGTGTGTAGGTTGTAGCCATGTTGGTCCAAGGACATAGGCAGACTAGGTTCTTTGGGTCAATCTGATATCTTTTATTAGACCAACTGAGTAGTTAGAGAAATATATCTTAGCAAGCTTTTGAGTGTAAAACTCTTCCTCAGGCTGAGTAAGCATCTGCAGTTGGTGTTTGTGCTCTTCATGGATGGAAGGAATAGTAAAGAAGCCAGAGGCTTGGAGGCAGGCAAGAAAGCCAGTCAGTGAAAATGTAAATTGAGGCATCAGGGGGTAAGAGACAGGCTGGGGAGGAGGGGAGGGAAGGGGGATGTAGCAGGTAAAAGTGGGGAGGTACCTGGGGAGTCAGATGTCAGGCAGGATATAGTGTATCATAAATCCAATGTCTATATTGAGTGCATGAGTTTCTGTATCTAGGAGGCTGATTAAGTGAAGTTCATAGGCTCGCCTGTGAAAAGTGGTTTGTAAATTCCACTTCCAAACCTTGCTAACCTTGCTTCCAAGTTCCAAACCTTGCTAACCTTATCACCAGAAGCCAACTTCCTACAGCCCAAAACAAACCAAAAGGATCCAGACCATGCCATGACAAGAAATGAAAAACCTGCCAACGGAGGAGAACAGGATGGGGTTTAACACGGACAAGTGTAAGGTGATGCACCTGGGGAGGAACAATCGGCACCATACATGCAGGCTGGGGAACTCCCCTCTTGTCAGCACGTAGGTGGAAAAGGATCTGGGAGTCATTATTGACTCCAAGATGAACATGAGTCGGCAATG
>NW_017729031.1:50037782-50077254 GCF_001723915.1 Gavialis gangeticus
TCATTTGACCCCAGTGCTCTTCCTGCCATGGCAGGGGGTCGGACTAGATGATCTGCTCAGGTCCCTTCCAACCCTAGAAACTATGAAACTATATCTCCAGTACTTCCACAGTTACTACATCCCACAACTGAACCATCATCATTCCTGGATCTTACACCTGCACCTCCAGAAACATTATATATCTCATCCAGTGCATCAAATGCCCTGATGGAAAATATGTAGGAGACACCCAACAGCAACTGCGTACCAGAATGAAAGACACCGGAAATCTGTTACGGACAAGAATACCCAACTGTGTGTGTGTGGGGGGAGGGCACATTTTTCACAAGAAAACCACTCTCTCTCCAATCTGTCAGTCCTTATTCTCAAAGGGAATTTACAAAACACTTTTCACAGATGGGCCTATGAATTTTCCCCAGGTACCTCTCCACTTCTACCTGCTATATCCCCAGCCTGACAAAGGGTTTTTAAACCCAAAAGCTTGCTAAGATATATTTCTCCAAAAGATATCAGATTGACCCAAAGAACCTTGTCTGCTTTGTTTGTTTTAAGGCAGAGCAGGATGAATGCAGCAGGGATGGTAGCTTGTAACAGGGGGCCTTCCCAGTGCTGGTTAGATCTCGGCCCGCCACTTGTTTCTGGGCCAACTGCCTGCCCCTCTTTCTTCTGCCACGCCTTGATGGAAAGCTGATTCAGATGTTCCCCAGGTGAGAGGCTGCCCATTTAGGCCCCTGATGTCTAGTGGTGACATCCATTCCATAGCTCTATACCTCTCCTACACTGCAGCCTATGCCTCACAGATGGCATCCTAGGCAGCTAAGCTCACCTGGAGCCTCACAACTCCACTGCAACCAGCAAGCCTCAGGCCTCTCAAAGATCTTACAGGTCTGGGTTTTCCCTAGTTAGGACTGGGCATGCATGCAGTGGCTGGAGGTTTTCAGGCACCTCCTACCCACCTTTCATCAGAAAGGTTTTGCGGTTCTGGAATTTCCTGGGGGCTGCCACACCACCAGCAGTCCCACCAGGCCTCCTGACCCTGGCAGGGTGAGGACTGAGGTCATTCCCAGGATCTGGGGCCTCCTCCTTCCCCATAGCCCCTGTCCATACCTACAAGTTCAGCCTGGCACAGGAGTTCAGCAAGGAGATGTTTTTCCCCTGCTGGCTGGTGATACAGTGAGTGCCACCTCCAGCTCTGAGAGTAGGGCATTAAATGGTTGTGAAACCAAACCAAATAAAAAAGGAAATAGGTGCAGATGGAGAGAGGAGGGTGGCACTCACTCCATCTGCACGTGGAGCTTGGGGAACCCCACCAGTGGGAGGTCCACCTTCAGGAACACCAGCTGCTCCACTAAACCAGGATCCAAGCAAGTACGGTAGGGTGCCACAACATCCCCAGCAATGCTGAGCACTCTCTCACTTGGAACACTGGTTGGTGGCCAGATCCTGCCACACATGCTTGCAGCTTGCCCAATAGGCCAAGGGGTCGCAGAGCAGTGGTTCCACATCCTCGGCAAGATAGGTACCAGACCCTGCCTGATGCTGGGTCTGGTGCCTCTGGACCCCAACATGGAAGCCATGCCCTTGGCCAACATTGGCAGCAACTGTGGTGGAGGAGACTGGCTTATGGATGGAGTGCTGGCATGGGAAAGTGGATCCCACTCTTCCACATCCCCCCACCTCTGCCTTTCTGCCTTCCTGACTCTGTTCACCAATACCTCTAGCCAGTGATCCAGGGTTTTGCTGCCGCAGATGCTCCCCTTCACCCTCAGGTCACACATGCCCACCAGCACATGGACCGTACTGAACCGCAACAGATCCAGCCATTTCTTGATGCCCTCCATCATCTGCTTCATCACTGTTTGCACCTCTGGTGACAGCGGCTTGCCCCAGCCAGGCACATCAATCCTCTGGAACTTCTCTATTTGGTTCTGAAGCTCCCTCACTATGGGGATCACCTGGTTAAGGAGGGCATCACCAGCACTAAGGCTCTCAGTGACCTCAAGGAATAACTTGAGGACCACCAAGTTCTGGGAGATGGTACCCCACTCAGCTTTGTTAAGGGGGGCGCTGATCCCTATCTCCCCAAGTAAGGTCATCTCATGGATCGCTTTCTGTTGCTCCACCTGCCTCTTGAGCATCAGGTATGTGGAGTTCCACTAAGTCTCCACATCCCGCATGATTGTTGTGCTGTGGGACCTCAGCTCAGCCTGCTTGTCCCACAGCACCTTGCCCCCCTTGATGCCCCAGTGGAAGTAGCCCACTACCTTCCTGCATTTTGAAATGAGCTGGCTGGTTGTGCCAGAGCCCTCACCGGCAGCCCTGTCCCCCTCCAAGGCATTCCTGACTATAAGATGGCACTTGTGTGCCACACAGCAGATGCAAAGTTGGTATCATGGACTGCTTTGACCATATTGGCCCCATTGTCAGTGACCATAAACCTGGGGGTGAGATCATACTGCCCAATGAGCCACCCCTGCACCATGCAGTTCATGGCCACCATGATCTTTGTTGCCATGTGAGACTCGTCCATCACCTCTACTTGAAGGAGAGCCCACTGATGGCCTGACTGATTGCACCAGTGTCTTGTGAGGGAGAGATAGGCATGATCTCCACCCTGACTGCTCCAGATATCCAAGGCAAAGTGCAAGACCACCTTCAGACCCGCCTTCCACAGTTCCTTCCTCAAGTTTCATAGTTTCTAGGGTCGGAAGGGACCTGAGAAGATCATCTAGTCCGATGTATGCCTCATACAGGGAGGGCACCACCGTCCTGCTGAAGGCATGTGTGGGCATGCAGTATGATGGGGCCACAAGTATCATGAGCCACCTGAACCCTGGCTGCTCAACTAAGGAGAAGGGCTGGCCATTTGGCATGTGCAAAGCAGCTAGTATTTTCTTCAAGTTTGGATTCAGCTGATTCAGGGGACAGTGATTCAATTAAGTAATTTAAATCAGTGTCCCAAATTGATTTGGACTTATTACAACCCTACTGGCCATCCACAGCAAGCATCTCCCCAGTGCTTTGGGTGATCTTGATCACCTTTGGGATGCACCCCACTTTGTGTTCACCCTTCCCCCATTGGTCCAGGGTGGCCTACCTCAGCTTCTGGAGGATGGGGGCTTTGAAGTGAGAGGGGGACCTCCCTTTGGGGATGCTCCCACTGGTGCCAGGCTGAGGAGGAGCAAAAGCAAAGGGGTGGTGCCTTTTGAGATGCATCAGCATCACTGTGGTAATGAAGTGTTTCACCTCCTTGCCCCGGCTGGTCTTGCTTCAGCAATGCTGGCAGATAGCATATCTTGGACCATCTACCACCTCAAAATGATCCCACAGTACCCCCTCACTTCTGGGGTGTGAGTGGGGATTCTGCCTTATCCTCCTCCTCAGCAGGCAGAGACGTAACAACAGGAGGAGCTGACTCAGCTGAGCCACTTGTCACCACAACCTCAACCTCCTCCAAGGTACCTTTTGGAGAAGGGGACCTGGCTCTAGGGGAACTTTGAGGGGTGTGGAGCAGAAACTCAGATTCCCCCCTGCTCCCCAGAACTTCCCTGGAAATGGCACTCAGCTCCTGCACTTCCAGACCCAGTGCCCCCCTGGCACTGGAAGGCTCAGGCTGGGAACTGACATTGGGGTGGAGGAGACTGTTATGCTAGAGCTTGTGGTCATTATAACTAGTGTTAGTGGAGGTGATGCAGGTACATTGCTGCCACCTCCTTGCTGCCACTAGCAGCAGAAGCCTCATGCCTGGTAGAAAAGAGGGTGCATCTAAGTTTGGGGTGGGGGAACTTACAGCTTTCCCTCTGCCCCCTCTAATTTCCCTGCTAAAAGACCTGGCACCTGCCTTTCCAACATGCTTCATATCTGCTGTGGAAAATGTGTGTCTGTGTGTCTTTATGCGTAGTGCTTTCTTGCACAGCGATGAGACATTGCCAGGGAAAGCACAGCTTTCTTTTTGTTTAGGGGGAAAAAAATAACAAGAACAAAAAGCAGGATTTTTGGGGAAGAAAGAGTTGAAAAGGATAACAATAGGGAGGGTAGGCAAGGGTAAGTGTGAAATGTTTGGCTACAACTTAGTAGGAAGGGACTACCAAGCTGCAAGCTTCCAGGTGCTGCTCTCTGCTGTTGCTCATGCTGCAAACACAGACACAACTGAGAACTGGCAGAGAGGAGTTCACACACACAGCCTTATATGTTGTTTCTCCGTCCCTGCCCCAGAGCACTGGGATTGGAAAGGACCTCAGGGACAGATCACAGAAACTGGCCAGCTACAGATGTCAATATAAGAGCAGGACTTCCTCTCCCCTTTCCTCTCCCTCTTCTTAGTTTCTGTCTTCCTGCAAGCCCAGCTCCGAAACCCTGAAATTTTCTGAACTTTTCTGAAACATTTGGGATGCTTTTGTTTCATTTCAGAGCTTTTTCTCCGTCTCCCGTTCTGATTTGGATTTAGTGTTTCGGGTGCTGAAATGAGCCAAAACACCTCTGAAATGAAATGGATGCTGAAGCTTCACACAGCCGCACAAGTTAGCCCTGTCCACTCCCCAAGTGCTACTCCAGCCCCCTTTCCCTGCCCAATCTGTTGCTCTGCTTTCTGCTCCGTGTCCTATCTGCCACATACCACACACAGCCTGCTACAGGTTAGCCACCCCAGAATATAAAGCATCTCTAAGGCTCTAAGTCATTCTGGGACTGGCATAATATTGGTTTCTGACTCAAACACATCTAGCAGAGACTGCTAGTCCTTAGTGTTGAGTTTTTGCTGAATCATGACCTATTTTTCATCTATTCTATCTTTTGCTTTGCTTTTCCTTTTTTTTGTTAAAGGGCATTACTTTTGAGTTTCCAGTGATGATTTTCTCCAGAACTTTGGCTTTGTGGGATATGTTCACTTGGTAATGGAACTACTATAGAATTTTTTATTGCTATGAATTTTTAATTGTTTACCTTAACTTACAGGGCACAGAAAAGAGGGTGGGGGTTGTGTGCAAAATACCATGCTTGTGTTTTAAGTTAATTCCAGCTCGGCAGAAATCAAACCTGAAGAATATTTTCTTTAGCAAACTAACCTCCCACATTAGCTTTTATATCTTCTTAACTACCATTTTTGTTTATGTGCTGGGCTCATACTTCAGTCTCTGCTTAAATAGTGCTTGTTCAGTGCAGTGAAATGCTGCATGACCTGGAGACAGCTAAAAACTTGTAGTTATGGTCCCTATTTTGCCTTTCAAATATATATTTACCTTCTTTTCTACTTCACTTAATAGTTAGGTTGTTATCTAACCTGAAATTTTGATTCTATCTGGTTAGCAATTGAATACAAATTCTCTTGCACCAAGCTTGTTTTTCCTCATAAAACTCCTGATATTCCTAAAATGCTGTTAATGAAGTGTCAGCAACCTATGTAAAGTAGAGAGAGGAGTCTTTAAGAATTGCCTATGTCTGTGGGAATATATTTTCCCTTGATGGTAATGTGTGAATAATTACCATGCTTCTTCATTAGAACTTAAGATACATCTAATAATTGCAACCACTGATAGAATGCTCTTCAATTTAAAAGCATTGTACAATCATTAACCATGCTATGCACATATGAAACAGCAAAGTATTACAACTCCCATTGTATAGATGAGGAAGCTGAGGGTATGTCCATGGTGTAGGATAGACGTAGCATTAAGGTAATTGTGTACAAGCTAGTTTGGTCTCAGAAGAAGTCTAGTTGCAATAGTACAGAGATTAGTATGGGGTCAGTTCTGAGAACTGGAATAAACTGAATCACATTGATCTCAATGCTAATGACAGTACCTTGGGAATCTCTACACTGTACCACAGTATTTATTTATATATCTATTTGATTTCTATTCTGCCCTCCCCAAAAACCTCAGGGTGGCTTACAACAAAAAGTAATAAAAACAGATAAAATTATGAACAGGTACCTGAAGCCGAAATCTTAACCTTTATCTACTAAACAACTTCCCAGATAAAAAGGTTTTACACTGCTTCTGAAAGATGGCCAGGCTCCAGAGGGCCTTGGCTGAAGGGGAGTAGGGGGGAGCAGTTCTGAAGCTAAGAAGCAACTGGTAAGAACAACTTTCTATATGTCTTGGCCAAGTGAACTCGGGACACAGAGGGCGCATCTACATGTGACACCATGTCACCGTAGCAATGCGCTACGGCAACATAGCATCAGCAATGCACTCCCTCGCTATAGAACATTGCTACAGCAATGTAGCAACTAAAAATAACCATGTGCTGCCAGCACAGTACAGTACAGGCTGTTACTGTACCATCATTTAGAATTTCCAAAAAGAAGTACTAAATGACAGCACAGTAACCATGGCACCATACTTGTAGGAGACTATTCTCAGCTGACCGTAGGGACTGCAATAAGGGAAGAGGTGGTACCTTAGATGCATAGGAACAAGGCTATTTAGGACTTTTTAGGTCAAGACAAGCATCTTGCATTGCATCTAGGCAGCTACTGGAAGTCAGTACAGACACTGGAGCACTGGGTTAATGTGCTCCCAGTGACCCACCCCATCAGAAGTTGGGCTGCCACATTCTTCACCAGCTGTAGCTTCCACCAAACAAGGAGTCTTCTAGTAAGTTGAGTTAGGAAAGTAGTGTGGGAAAGGGTTGCAATCTGAGGATGAAAAAGGGAAGAGTAAAGACACATATACACCTCTTCCACTGGTGGCAATTATTGGTCCCTCATTAGGTAGACTGAAGTTGAAGCTTAAGAACACAGGCTCACAGGGTGCAGACAGAAGTGCAGCTCCCAGCTGGAATTCAGAATGATTTCTGCAAAACATTCTGAGTTACAAGGTTACTCCAGACCAAACAGAACTTCATTGTCGGTTCTAGGAGGAAGGGGAACCTAGCTGCAAGCTGGGAGCCTGTAGCCAGGTTCCCATAGCAACGGCCATAGCTCTGTGCCAGTGCTCAATGTTTTCAGAACGGGAGGGGGAAAGGCAGCAGAGGGAACTTGTTCTTCAGGCTACCCAGCTAGTGCTGAAGGTTGGGGTGAGTAAATTGGACTCCTCTCCCAACCTCAGGGGGGCTCCAATACACCCACCTCACCCTCCAGGGGGGGCTGAAAAATCCCAAGACTGAACTCCCTCCATTCCCTTTCTCCCCTCCCATTCTGAAAACAGTGCCAGGCTGGGAGCTCCACAGACACAAGTTACAGAAGATGCTACACTTTTAAACATCTTTATTTGATACCTCATGCAATAAGAGGTCAGATTTTCACCCAATTGGCCATTTTTGAAGCTCTTTGCAACCATGCACTTGTGTTTGGCTACAGTTATAACTGCTTTCTGTGGTCAGGTTAGGCAAAAAGTGTCACTTCTGTCTGCACCTACAGATGAAGCATTTACTTTAATATGCACTGTTCCATCAGGATATAGGGAGAATACAGCCCTTTTCTTTAGTCTGTCTGGAACAGGTCTGCTTATGCTTGAAAGCTATATTCCTAAAAAGGAAGCAGATGCTGCCCAATGAAAGAAGCTGATACAGACATCTTAGCCAAAATTGCAGCTAGAAGAATTGTTTTCTTTAGTAAAATGATAATTGACTCACAAGACATCTACTCACTCTCAGGCTCAGCTGTCATCTGATGTGAAGAGAGCTCCTTTTCTTTCTCAAAAAGGATAAATAGAATCAGACTGAGACTCATGGGAACAAACTGAGGCTATCAAGACCATTACTTGTCCCTTCTGTTCTGACAGTTTGGTCCAAACACATAAGCTTAAGCTAGTTCTGAGATCTTGAAATCTTAGGCCCAGAACTCATGAGATGTACTCTACCTTTCATAGATGAAAAAGAAAGTGAGGAATAAATACCCCTTATTAGAACTGTCAGCATCAATGACTTCTCAAAGTAGGAGCTAGCTTTAACCATGCTGTTGAATAAGAAGATTGAGCCTCCATCATTAATACAGAACACAGACTTAGAGTCATGTGGAAATATTTGCAAAGGCAGGACCCTCAAAGGGAGAAAGCTGCAAAAAATACCACTTTGCTGTTTTCATTTTCTGCCTTTGTCCTAATCTAAAGACTGTAGCTGTATAGTTCAAGAACTTTAATGCATTAAGACCAGATTGTTTCCAAGTGACTGCTCCAGAACCCACTTAGCTTTGTGCTCCAAAAAAGGTTGCAGATGGAAACCTATTGCAGTATCATTATGTTCACACCAATATGCAAGATTCACCTTTCATTAAAGCCCTCCTTCATCAAATGTACCTCTACCCTAACTGGTATTTGATGAAGTGCTAAATAGCAAATAAAAAGAAGAAAATACAAAAGTAAGGAAAAGAGAACAAATAAATTAGCAGCAAAATGATAAAATAAATTCAGATCTGTTGCTGTTTTCAAAAAAAGTATGGAATCCTGAAGAAGGCAAGGAGTAAATTCTCACTGGGACATTATTAAAATTACCTAAATTCTATTGGAATTTATATCAAAGTAAGAAACACATTAATATACCTAAGGAGGAAAGATAGCCATAAACCTTATGTATTGTCCTAAGTGCTTAAAGAAATGTAATGGATACTTTTGGCCCTTTCCTATGTCAATGACTAAAAGTCAGGGAAATTAAGTGTGAAAACTTTCATTAATGTAACTTCAACACTATAGAGTTGAATAAAAATATAAATGCTTTATATTTCCGTCTTATGTTAAAATGGTCCTCTGACATAGGATACTTTTTTTTGGTTGTACCATAAAATGCTGCATTTGAGCAATGTCATCAAATAATCACTGTTTTTTAATTCCTTGATTTTTAACAGTGGACCCTTACCTTTCTGTTAATCAAGCTTTTGTGCCTATTTACTTAACACCTCTTTATCTCACAATGAAAAAGAAAATCTTGTCCTAAATTTGAAGAAAGTAGACTGAGAGGGAGTTATTGAGCTTGTTACAGGCTTTCTATTATTTATCTTTATTTTTGATGGGGAGTAGAAATAGGCCAAAAGATGAGCAGCAAGAGACAAGTCTTACAAAATAGAAGAGAGGCTAGATAGATCACTCAGCTGGATACAGGCATTTCTTACACTGCATTTATTTATTTCTACTGGAGCTAGACTGGAGAGTTCCACTTTGAACTTGTAGAGGCATAAGAATATCTGGAAGGAGAAAAGATGCTCCAAGAGCTAATCATATTTCTTCAGATTTTGTTTTTCTGTAAGAAAACAAAGATAAGCAAACATGGACAGCAGATGCACTGAGTAAAAAGAATTAACTCTGGCTGAAGCAGAAGGAGGAGCCATACTAAGGAGACCACAGGTCAAGACCATTGACAGTTAGAGCCAGAGGCAACAATGGAAGTCACTGTTTGCTTTGCTTTGGTGAAATGAATCAAGGGCATTTACTAGTTTATAATTGTACTGGAAACATATTCAGCTTGTAAGAAGTTAGTATATTTTCACTCTTCCTATCATTCTTTGCTACAAACTAATGCATGAGTGGTGAAGGACTCCCTAAAGCACTAAAATATTCCTGCATTTTAATGTGGAATTAATTAAGTGCATCTCTACTTAGCCCCTGATGACCATCTATTTATTTTTCTATTTAAAATAGTACTGTAACAAAATCATTAAGAAGACACCCTGATCACTTTTCCAAATGTTATTCAGCCTTATAGGAACTGGATATAATATGAGACAGACAATTGACTTTGCTGCATTAACAAATGCCTAAAACAATCCCCAAGACTCCTCAATGGAACACAGAGACTCAATGTCCAAACTCATGCTTGCTTCAATTTTATTGGTGGCTCAAGAACAGTAACCAAATGTAAACTTTAGCCTAACCTTGCTCTTTGAGTTTGGGTGTTTCTAGGTTGCCTGCAACAACTCCTCTGGATACAGGAGAATCCTTGAATGGATTTCCACAGCTGTAAGTGATACAAACATTAACCAAAAGTCTGCTGATTATACACAACATAGAAAGGAATCTTCAATTCATTCTGAGTAGTCTCTGTGCTACTCATAGAAGTAAACTACGGTAATAACTTATTTTTGTTTCTATGATAAGCAGTTATGATTCTGAACATAAACAGAAATCTGACATGTTGAGCAAGAATATATTATATTTACATAGGTCCTTTGTAGTTATTATATTTACATAGAATCATAGAAAATTAGAGTTGGAAGGTGTCAGGAGTAGGTACAATATGGCCAGGGCCTGCTCCTGCCCGGTGTCTTACTAGAATAAGCTGCTGGGGTACAGGATAGTTCCACCACCATTTCCAGTGTTCTGCTCTTGCCTGACACCCCTTGGTGTTCTTCAATATTGGGAGCTGGATTTGTGGTCTGGAGAACGTCTGTGCTGGTCCTATTGGAAGCTTCTCTTCCTGGAGCTCTTCCTTTGTTTACACCCCACCATTACCACTTCCTTGTTGGTACTCATCTGGGCCTAGATCTTGTACTGGATTCAGTGCAGCCAAATATGCCACTGGCAGTTAACTGCTTGCCTTTCTAATAATGGATTCCATGAGTTTAAATCAATTCATTCAGGCTCTAGGCAATGCTCCTCAAATCAATTCTTTGCTGGTACATCGGTTAATCAATTTAAATAAGTCCTTTTGGAGTTCTGGCAGGGCATTTGATGTGTCTGCCACTTTAAGAGGTCAGGCAGCCTGTTGAGCCACCAGCAGGTCAGGGCTAAGGGGGCCAGGGGGCTGGCAGGTGTGGCTAGGGCTGGTCAAAGGAGTCACCTGATTGAAGGGAATCACCTGATTGGAGGAAGGCTCGGCTTAGCCAAGGTATAAGCCCAGACCATGACAGCAGGTATGGCAGTAATATCTTGAGAGCTGGTGAAGGGACATCACCCAGCAAGAAGGCTACAGCTCCTGAATGCCAGCATAGAGAATGACATATGAAGGTTTGGGTAGGAACTAAGGGGGTGGAGGAGGTTCCTGGGGACCTAGTGTGGGGTCCAGAGCCCTGAGAAGGGAGCTGAGTGCCTAGTGCCTGTTGAGAGGAAGGATCAGGACAAGCCCACAGAGGAGCTGTGTGGACAGGGACTTTGTGAGAGGCCAGGAGGGGCCTGGATGAGCCCAGAGAAGGAAGGGGTTGCAGTGAGGAAAACCTATGGAGGGCTCCAAGCCCACAGACAGAGAAAGAGAGAGTGATCTATGGAGGGGCCCAAGTGGGTGAACCCACAGAGAGGAGAGGGTTGGTAGTTGGAGGACAGGCCCTGGGAACCTCGAGTGGCCTATGCTGGGCCAGGGCCCAGGAGGGGCCAAAGTGTGAGAGAGTCCACTGCAAGAGATACCCAGAGCTGGGAGAGCCTGGAGTCTCAACTGGCTTGGAGGCAGAGCCAGGGCCTAGGAGAGGCGCAAAGGTCCTTGTGAGGCTACAGCCAAGAGGGAGAGGTCAGGAAATCGCCTTTCAGTCTTCTCTTCTCCATACTAAATAAACTCAGTTCCCTCAGCCTCTCCACATAAGCCATGTGCCCCAGCTTTCTCACCATTTTTGTTGCCCTCTGCCAGACTCTTTCCAATTTGTCCACATCCTTTCTGTAGTAGGCGGTCCAAAACTGAACATAGTACTCCAGATGTGGTCTCACCAGTGCTAAATAGAGGGAAATAATCACTTCCTTGGACCTGCTGGCAACACACCTACCAATCCAGCCCAGTATGCCATTACCTTCTTTGCAACAAGGGCACACTCCTGGCTCATATTCAGCTTATTGTCCACTGTAACCCCCAGGTCCTTTTCTGTGGAGCTGCTGCCCAGCCAGTCAGCTCCCAGCCTGTATCAATGCATGTGATTGTTCCGTCCTAAGTGCAGGATGTTGCACTTGTTCTTGCTGAACCTCATAAGATTGCTTTTGGCCCAATCCTCCAATTTCTCTGGGTCATTTTGAATACTAGTCCTACGCTCCAGCATATCTAACACTCCCCCCTCAGTTTGGTGTCATCTGCAGACTTGCTGAGGGCTCACTTTAAGCCATTTTTCAGGTCACTGATGAAGACATTGTACAAAACTGGCCCCAGGACCGGCCCCTGGTACACTTTACTAGATACTGGCCACCAACTAGACATTGAGCCTTTGATTATTACCCTATGAGCCTAATGCTCCAGCTAGTTTTCAGTCTACCTTACAGTCCATTCATTCAGCCCATACTTCCTTATCTTGCCTGGGAGAATGTTGTGGGAGACCATAGAAAAGGGCAGTTTGCCCTTTTCTAAGCATCTTGGACTTCTCCTGATAGCCAGGAGTTTTCAAGGGTTATGACCAGTGGCTCTGCAATCTCATCAGCCAACTCCCTCCACACCCTTAGGTGCATCGCATCTGGCCTCATGGACTTGTATATGTCCAGCTTTTCTAAATAGTCCCTAACCTGTTCTTTCACCACTGTTGACTGCTCATCTTTTCCCCAAAACTGTGCTGCCCGATGCAGTAGTCTGGGAGCTGACCTTGCCTATGAAGAATGAGTCGAAAAAGACATTGAGTACTTCATCCTGGACAGTTCAATGAAGTCCATCAGACACTTAACTAAAATCAACTCAACTCAGGTCCACAAGCTGGTTCAATCCACAATGCAGGCTGGTTCAATAGGAGTCCAAAATACAATTCACTTAAATCAATTCCACCTAGTTTCCTGGGTCAAATTATTTGGCTTCCTTGCAGGGTCAACAACCATGCCTGCATGTCTGTTCCACCTCAGCTTAGTTTCTGAGGGTCAAGGTCAACATACTTTAAAAGAAAGAGGCTGCCCCTCTTCTCCCCTGCACAGATAGAGAGGAGCACAATGAAAAGAGGGGAAAAGAACAATCAAAGGGGGCAAGCCCCTGAAACTCACTCATACTTCTCAGTGGCAACTCTTTCTCCTTCCCTCCTTTTGCCAGTTGCTTGCCTCAGTCTTCACCACTTTCTTCTGCATGTGGCTGGATTCAGCCAGTCCTGGGCATACCACACCAGGGAGCTTTCTCAGTGGTCCTCTGACCACTATGACAAGTGGGTCTGCTTTCTGCACCCATGGATAGCTGCAGGACATAAGCAGCTGAGAAGGCTTCTGGCTTTTCTCCCCTCTCTCTGCTCGCCATGGAATTCCCTTGGATGGTCCTCTCTGAGGCCAGAAATACCCATCTTCATGCTCCCTCTGCCAATCCGAAGGGAGCACATGTTGCAGAAATGCTGTGGCATGCTTCCTGCTCCGGCTGTGCTTCTCCCCACACCTGTGGTAAGTGGTCCTTGTTTGGGTTTCCTGGGACTTTCTCCTCACCCTGCTCTTTTCCCTTCACAGAAGGTACCTCAGGAGGTCATCTAGTTCAACCACTTGTTGAAAGTAAGACCATCCCTGAATATATCATCCAAGCCAGTTCCAGTCTTAAAAACCTCTAAGGATGGAGAGTCCATAACCTCTATGGGTTCCAGTGCTTTACTACCCTCCTAGTGGGAGAGTTTTCCCTAATATCTAACCTAAACTTGTTTTGCTGCAACATGAGACAATTGCTCATTGTCCTGTCATCTGCCACCACTAAGAACAGTCTAGCTCCATCCTCTTTGGAAACACCCTTCCAGTAGTTGAAGGCTGCTATTAAATCCCCCCTCAGTCTTCTCTTTTCAAGACTAAATAAGCCCAGTTCCCTCCTCCTAGGTCACGTTTCCCAGCCTCCTAACCATTTTTGTTGCCCTCCATTGGACTCTGTCCAATTTGTCCACCTTCTTTTTGTAGTGGGGGACCCAAAACTGGACACAGTACTCCAGATGTGATCTTACCAGTGCTGAATAGAATAAAAGAATTGCTTCCCTTGATCTGTTGGCAACGCTTCTATGAATGCAGCCCAGTATGCCATTAGCTTTCTTTGCAACAAGGGCACACTGTTGGCTCATATTTAGGAACCTACCGAATTTGCAGTAGCAGTGGGATGCATGGCAGCTCCATTAATTTTGCAGAGTCCCCTACAGACCTCCCCACCACTGATTGGTGGATGGCTCCTACCACTTGCTGGCCCTCCCACTCCCCACTCACTTCTGATTGATGGGAAGGTAAAAAATGCAGTTTTAAATATAGTGTCATTTCTACCTCCCACTGCTGATTGGCTGAGGTGCCCTAATTGCCCCACTACTTTCTGCTGACTGGCAGGGAGGCAAAAATGGTACCATATTTAAAACTATGATTTTCACTTCCCTGCTGATCAGAAGCAAGCAGGCATCAGTGAGCAGCAGGGAGGGCACACAGGGGAACCTGAAAGATTTAAGGAGCCACCATACACCCAGCTTCCACTGCAAATTTGGTAGGTCTCTATTCAAATTAATCTTATTGTCCACTGTAACCCCCAGGTCCTTTTCTGCAAAGCTGCTGCTTAGCCAGTCAGCCCCCAGCCAGTACTGGTGCATGGGATTGTCCTGTCCTAAGTACAGGACTTTGCACTTGTCCTTATTGAGCTTCATGTGTGCATCCAGATGAGCCCAGACATGCAGTATGCTGCATTGCAGTGCCTCACACCGCACACGCCACACATGAAAGCATTCCCTGCAGTGCTACTTTGCAGTGCAGAGGGAGGTTTTGACCCCAGGAAATCCCAGGGTCAAAAAACCCATGCCTAAAAAAAGTGAGATGGTACACATTGTAGCAGCATGTGCCCCCCAAAACCAGAGCCTGGCCGACCGGAGTCATACTCCAGCTGCTGGTCAGACTTCCTCCTGCAGGCTTACTGCGGCTGCAGCTCCAGCAGGCCCCCAGGACCCCAAGTAAGGTTGCTGAGGCCAGCACAGTTACTGGCCCCAGCCTCCCCTAACCCACCTGAGGTAACAGCTAGCTGCAATCTCCAATGCACCAAGTCAGAACCTGGGTGGAAGCCTTGACAGTGAGCAGCCCTGCCTGAACAGGCATCTCATAGATCCAAGCAGAGGAAAAGGTTGCAGTATCAGTGGCTCTGGTATTGTGATATCCTCCAACAATTTCTCTGGAACTCGTAATCTGCCACCTCTTTCTTCCTGCCCTTCTTTCCAAGTGGCTTCCTCTCACCAAGCTTACAGTGAAGGAAGGAGGAAGGTGAGAGTTTCCAGGCAGACTGCCTAATGAACTTTCCCCTGTAATCATTCAGGTAGCAGCACTCCCAGCTGCTCAGAGCACACTCCCAAACACACAGCCCACCAAACAAATGCTCAGCAAGTCAAACACAGTGAGCCTTGGCTCACTTACCTTCATAAAACAGGGTCTGGTGCCTCTTCCTCTTTCTCCTTCCTCTTCTTGCTCCCAATGAGCTGCTTACAAACTTCCCTGTTTGCTGCCCCTGTTCACTTGTGGAGAACTAGCTTTGTATCCTTCTAATTTCAGAACTACAAAGCATAATAAACAATTAGGAAAATTATAAATACCAGGCTATAACTCTCTCCTCTTATTTTTTAAAAGGTACAGTAAAATCCTTGTTATCCAACATGAGTAGGGAATGGGGGGTGCTGGTAACCTAAAAGTGCTTGTTACTTGAGGCACAGGGTTTCTGGCTGGACGGGGGGGGCAGGGGTGACAGACGCACATGGGGTGGTGGGGTGACTGGAGCTGCTCCCCAGGGGCACAGGGCTCCCAGCTCTGACCCCAGGCAGGGCAGGAGAAGCCACAGGAATCACTCCCAGGATGGGCGGCTCCTTACTGCACCCCGGTGGCTCCGGCTGTGGCCCTGCCTGGGGTGCTGGGAGCTGGGAGCCTTACCGGAGGGCAGGTGGGAGAGCCTGGCCCCTCTCCCTGTGGTGGGTGCTGCACCCAGGTGCTCCGCATGGACACGCAGGGCTGGAGCCACTGTCTGGGGGTGTGAGGCTCCCAACTCTGTCCCCAGGCGGGGTGGGAGGTGCTGGTGCTGGGAATGCCCCTCCCCGCATCCAGCCATGCACCACTCCCCCCTTCTGCCAAACGCCAGGGCAGCCCAGCCACAGGCTGCTGCAGTGGGGGGAGAGCCAGGGAAGAAAGCCAAGGAAGGAAGTGGCACAGCAGGCAGGGAAGCAGCAGGGTGCAGTGCCATGGGCATCCCACCACTGAAATTCTGGTTATTGGAGTATTCTTGTTAGTAAAATCCTGGCTAACAGGGATTTTACTGTATCTGGGTTTTTTTAGGTGATTGATTCTCCACCCCCTCCCCCAACCAACATTGCTTTTGCCAATTAGACAGTGAACAATGTATATCATTGGTGATTATTTCTGAGTTCTACTGAAATGCTTTCCTTAGTCAAGGAACAGATCATCAGTTGGGGTACACTGTCACAGCTCTGCTGAGGATGTTTGAATATCAGGTAAAACTCAATGTTGATCTATATAGTAACATAATCAAAATGTCTTTAAATAGCAACATTAATCATCAATTCCTAAATTGAGCCAATTTTTAAAACTATATCCATATGTCCACAAAGTGGTTTCTTTTTTACTGCATTCTTAATAAATCAAGGACACAGTTTAAAAACTTTTTTTTGAAGAAAAAGGTTTTCAATAAAATAGTGCTGGATACAATATTGGGTTCAAATTTATTATCCTTAGAAGACTCATAACCATATGAACATAGTACTGTTAAATAATGTCATCCTTCTCATAAAGTATATATTTTCCAGCTGGATGCAACTTAACATAGTTTGATATTTATGCTCCTGTAGTATTGAAGTGCAGATGGACATAAAATTTGCCTTGGAGCCCAGGAAAAAAAATAAAGAAATCTCCAGGTGGCTTTTTTCTACCACAGCAGTCACATACAATTCAAATATATCCTTCAGAGCATTTAATTCTTCTAAAAAAATGGCATCAGCAAAAATATGTAGCTGTTTCATAAGTATTTTAAACATTTTAATCATGTTGAAACAAGGAAGTCTATATCTCGCTGATGAGGGGTAATGGGATGGATCATGTCACCGGCACAATAGCTTTGAGTACTTGAAATTGTTGGATTGTCTCAGGATTGAGGCTCCCTTGGTGGTGGCTCTACTTGGGTCAATTCTTTACTAATGAGGTCAAGTCCTGAACATTTGGGACTCCAAATGTGCTGACATTTGGGGGCCTTATGCACAAAACACACACATCATTGGTAGCCTAAGTGATCTCCTCCTCTTCCAGAGCTGGGCAACTCAGTGGGAAAGCTGCACTGCAATATTATTGCCTGCAGGGAGGTCTCTCACTTTCCAGATCCTGGGAGTTATTTCTACGAACCCCCAGAATCTCTGAAAAGTGAAATATCTCCCTGCAGGGCAAGAAACGATTGTAATGCAGAGAATTCTGTTTCATCTGGTTTTATTGGAGAAATCACTTGCTATATCTTTTCTGTGCAACTAAAATCAGTAGTCTATAAATGCTTCTTACTTGGGGACACAGTCAAAGGTGATGAGCCTTTGCAGCTACAAAAGGGGAAATGGGATCATGTACAGTGCACAAGGTATAATTTACAGAACCAGATTATACTACAAAGGTATAATATTCCACTGTTTCCATTGCATGACAAATACTACCTTCAATTACACAGGCAGCACATTATTACAAAAATCCTCTCACTAACCTGTAATCTTATTATTTTAATCCTTTTATTTAACATCAGGCATATCTTTTTTTCCCCTCAGTGTGGTTTCCCTTAACATAATCTATACCTATTATATTAAATTCAGTGAAAGAACAACTTTCTACTTTTGCCATAGTTTTCCTGTGCCCTACTAAGCTATTCTAGCCCAGTAACAGTATGCTGAAGCTTGCCCCATAGCTTGGAATTCAGGATTCCATTTTGTAAGGAGATTTCAAATTATGTACAGAACTGCACCTCAGGTTACAACAGTAATTTTTTTCCCTTGAGGCAAGCATTCCCCAGTGTTGATGGATATAGCACTGAAATAAATCTTAGACACAGATGGTTTATTTTACTGAAACATTTTCTGTTGCATGACACTGGCCACACTCTTTTTGATTATCAATCCCACGTTAATAGTTGCTACATTCATATTGACGAAAACATTGGACAGCTTATTCTGCACAAAGGCTGTACTCAGAACTTGAGATATTTTTATCACCATTATTCATTCAATGTCACTGTTGTTCCTAGATGCTCCAAGCAGGAAAGCCCCATTGCATTAGCCTCTTTATGAATAAATAGGAAAAGCCAAAGAGCTTATAATTAAAGGCTCTGCTCCTCTGAAAACGTATGTACTTACAGCATGAGGGGTGCCACTGATGTCAGACTTTGTAAACAAAATACTTGTTCAATTGCAAAGTGAGTTTATATAAATATGATAAAGATACTTGCTTATAAGTTGACAAAAGCTTACCTCAACCTGCATTTTAAGCATCTATATTTAAAATTGAATGAATTTTGGGATTTGGCTGCCAATGTCAAATCATAATCAGTTCACAAATGCTTGTGATTTGGGAATATCCAGTAACAGAATAGTGCTGACACACAGTACTGAACCAGGTAAACAGAGTTAATAGACTGAACATGTCCTTTGTTCCCAAGAGAGCCTGTTTGTTTCATATCCTCACAAGAACAAAAAGATAACATAAAACATCATCAATACCAGACAACCTTGTCAAATGTTAAGTCATTTTCCATCCACCTCTGATGGAATAAAGCACATTAAAAAGCCAGTTCTCAAGAAGAAAAAAAGTTTATTATGCAGTTTCAAGAAAATAACATATTTTCTTGCAGATAGCATGCCCTGAGATGTACGATGCACCCTGGTTTTGGAAGGCAGTAAGAAGAAAAAAGATCTTACCTTGTAATACAGGTAAGTAACTGAGATCTGGGGTCACCAGGTCTAGGGCTGTGTGTCAGATCTGACCCTACATGCCAGGTCTGGGGCTACAAGCCAGGTCCATCTGCAGACTGACCCTACATGCCAGCCCAATCTGGAGCACCAGACTATGCCATCAAGCTCCAGGGCTCTGGAAATTTGGTGGTGAGGGAGCAGTGGCTGAGTTACCATAATGGCCATGGCTCCCAGAGTCGCTGCAATGAATGCTGCCACAGGTCTTCCACCACCAATTTTCCAGACCTTGGAGGATCAATTTTTCTCACTTACAATGCATACCCCAATTTCTCCCAGCTGGTGTCTTGCAGGAAAATATACATGTTGTATGCAAAAAAAAAAAGGGCGAAAATTCACAGAAGCTTCACAGAATTTGTTAAAGTTTACAGAGTACAATTCTCATACATCCTTCATCTAAAGTAGCCACTTTTATAGTATATACTGCTTATACCAAAAACCCAATGATAATCTTGACAAATATAAGATATACAATTCTGAATGTATTAATAATTCTTCTTACACAATTACACAATCTCTCATCTACTTCCTGTGAACAAATTTATTATGTAGCTATTTTTAGAAATATTGCCCTACTGAAATGAGTGCAGTAGGGTATAAAAACATCCTCCTTTCTGCTTGTTGCTTTACTGAGAGCTTCATAAAACAAATGAATAAAGCATTGTCATGAACACTTCTAAGCCTGCCAACACCTAAGTGTCACCCACACATCTGTGAAAGCTATTGTGATATGGGATTCCCTGATTTAGCATAAACAAAATTTCCTATTACCTTATTTTCATGCTTCAGCTGTTCTCATGTTAATAATTTATAGGAAAAGTGAGATAACACCATGTCTGTGTGGAATAAAGGCAAAATTAGGAATGGTTCTGAGGTATACTTCTAAATTGCCTAAAATATTAATGCATACAGCTCTTCATATCTATGGGTATGGATGCAGTCAGAAAGAAATAATAATACGCTAGTTTGCACTTCAGTGGAGCCTTCCATCCAGGGGTCTCAAATCACTTTTCAAACATTAATGACTTTTCAAATATTACTTCACAACACTCCTGTGAGCCAAGTTAGTATTAAAGAAACCCCGGGCAAAAAGAGGTTGAATGGCTTATGAGAGGACACATAGGAACTCTCTGGCACAGTTTGGAAGAGACTCCTGAGGGCATGGGAACACAAACAAGTTACCATGAAATGAAGGAGGGTTGGGATTTACAGCACTGGCAATTACTCTGCGGTAACTGCTCATGTGCACATTCTTACCCCAAAGTAAATGAAAACTAACCTGCAGCAGTTTATCCTTCTTTCATTTAGGGGTTAAGGTAATGACGGTTAGGTGTTTTTTTATTGTGGGATAAGAGCAAGATGTTGAGATAGAAATTTAAAAGCTGAAGTAACCCATGTAGAGCTGATTTTGGAGTGGAGGATATTCATCCTGAAAGAAAGGGATCTGACTTCAACAGCCAAACACTTCCACATTTTTCAGTGTCGAAAGGAGAGGACCTCCCACCAGTACACCTATCCAGCATGGCTTCAGGTAAAGCAAGCCAGGCACTAAATCTTATTATTATTTACCTTTCAGGTCCAGGAAGGCTTTAGGATAAATTTCTTATTTAAATTTCCTAAACTTAATTGGAACTGGGGCCTAAAGAGGAACCTTAACAAAACCAGCAGGAACTCTGACAGAGCTCAAAACACAAAAGTCTGCCCTGAGGGAATGTAATGCTTAAGGTGTACAGGTAAGAGGAGGTGTGGGTGGGGTTGAAGAGTGGTGGAGGAAGAGGGACAGGAGGAGGAATAATTTTCACAAATTAAAAACAATTCCTTAAATATATGTTAGAGAAATGAACTCACAGAACCCTTGCAACAACTGTTATGGCAGGTGAATCATAAGGGGAAAAAAAGCACAGTGAGAACTGATAGATTTGACAGTAGGTACACTTTTCAAAACTACCTTATTGTCTTAGGAGACTTTGTGAATTAGGAATTTAAGACCCTGTATCCCACTGATTTTCAATAAGTCTTTGCACTATCTTAATGCAAAAAGGTACTTGGGTTCCAGACATTGTGCATCAAGACTTCACAGCATAAATTTCTTTAAGAACCTTTGCACATTAACTTCCTAAATTGCTTTAGCCCTTATCAGATTCCCCACAGGTCAATAATGTATTACTTAGTCCAACATTTTCCTATTCAGATCATGATAGAGATTCTCTAATATTCTCTCCTCTTCCTGACACATAATGCTCTGCAAACCACACTGGATGCTTTGGATTCACTGCTGGTCATCAAATCATAGTTTGAGAACTTCTCCTTAGGAATTACAAAAAGGAATAACTATTGTTAATTTAAAAAACCATAATAAATATAATATTAATTGGTCTAATAAAAGATATTACTTCTACCCAAAGAGTTTTGTCTGCCTATACCCCTAGACCAATGAACCTATAATTAACATCCCTGATAATAAATATAATGTTATTATATATTCTTGTCAGTCTTGCACACACAGAACTGATAGCACAGTTTGAGGATCAGTTTGTCTTTCCATCAAAAGATGGGTAAAAGGTTTTCTCCTTCCAAATGAGGAGAGAGTACATCTGGGAGCATCTACACATGCAATTAATGCACATGAATAAACTCTGAAGATTATTGCTCCAAACTGGTTTGCTCCCAGGCATGCCATGTGAATGTATGCCTGGCAGCAAAAAACTCCAGAGCATGTTGTACCAGAATGTGGAGCCACATTAGAGCAGCCCGAGCTAGCAAAGGACCCAGGGGGTCAGCCAGCCAGCCCAGGGCTGCTCCAGCTGGGCTCCATGTGCTGCAGAGAAACTGGCTGAGGCATGAGAGTGCTTCAGCACGGGGCCTGCCTGCTGGCTAGCTCCGCCCTGAAGCACCCTGTGCCCCAGCCAGGCAGTGAAGCAGCAACATGTATACTGCTACACTCACACAAAAAACCCTCCATAGCAGGTTAGGATTTGTATTTACAATTCCTAACCTGCTGCAGAGTTTATTAGTTTCATTCACCCTAATAGGGTGCACGTGTAGACACTGAGACATTCACTGTGCAATTAATTAGTCAACTGCACAGTAAACATCTCATATAGATGTACCCTCTGCATATTTCTCATAATTGACAGAATAAGCCAAGGTCATTGTGGCAGAGACACCACCATGAAACAAAACTTACCTCTGGCTCTGGGATGGAGAGAAAAGAAGCAGCCACAGACTGCCCCCAAAGTGTGGCGGCAGCGACGCTGCAGGCAGCAGGCAAGCCAAGCCACTGCAGGAGTGAGGAGGAAAGCAGCAACAGCAGTTACAATCCCCAGAACCAGCATGGGCAGGTTGTGTGGCTGCATGCCAACACCAGTTTGTCAGTCAGCCCTTAGGGCAGGAGATAAAAACCACACCGACCCACATTCATGGAGGACTGGAATTGAGAGAGCCCAGGGTGGCATGAGATGGATGAATGCCCCAGAAGGGGCGAGTGGTGGCAACCCTGAGAAGTAGGATGCCCTGATAAGGCTGCCTCAGAGGAGCCAGAATACATACCTCTCTCAAAACCATGGATCCCGTATGATGCTGGGAGAGACTGGAACAATGGTGAGCCTATAGAGAGAAAAAAAGAAGAAAGGATATGGAAGCTGTGAGTAGCCCCTGGAGTGGGGAGAGAGAGTGCCCTGAGAGAAGATACCCCAGGGTGAACACCATAAGGAGTCAGGCCAATGTAAAGCCTACAAAAGGATGGTACACCGTCCAAATTGGGACTAAGATCAGATAAGAGCCAAAGGCCCAGCCATGACAGGTTCACTTTGCTTTAGCCTTGGCCAGACTAACATCATCACTGGTTGGTGCAAAGCGAGGTGTAGGGGAGGCAGAGCCCTGAGATGAAGACCTAAGCAAGTGACTGAAGAGAACTTGATTAGTGAACTTCTTCCCAGGAATAATCCATACCAACAAAGATATAGCAGGCAAGAACCCCTGAGGACCCTTTTAGGAAAACTCACTGGAAGGCAAGCTGTCAACCCAAAAGGAGACAGCTGTGTCCGAGCAGCCCGAAAAGGCAAAGTGTTCCAGTGAACATCATGGGTGATTACAGTCATATCCTAAAGATTTTTTTAGAAATCATGTCATCTAATAATTTACTTTGGTTATACTATCTTAATACCAGCGTAATCATTTCCTTTTCGGTTTTGCTTTATATCAAGGTTCTTAAATTTTCACTACACTGAATAAAGCCTCACTTTGTTAGCTTAGAAAATAGCTAAGGAAAAAATGTACTCATTAAGATCTTCTTATAAATCCAGACTGAGATAATTGTGGAACATGTTATCATATTAGCAATGTACACATTAGAAAAATGTAACAATATAACTATATAAATAATACTACTAGGCTTTTAATTCATGTAAGTATTGTTATCCTCTCAAATAGTATTCAAAACAGAGAATATTTTAGTCATAAAAAATTGTACATTAAAAGCTAAACTACTGATATATTTTAATTTACTAATATTTCCATTTAAAAAAAAATTGAATGACCCACAATATAACCCCAGACACAGATTTGTAGATTTGCCTCCAGTGTTCCTAGTTTGTTCAAGTTTATGTTAACAACTTTCACTGCCAAGGAAGTAATTGAAATACATTTAAATTACTTTATGCAAATACCATTCTGTAGTTTTGAAGACAGTTTAAATCATGATATGGTAAATCTATTCTCATATGTATCACAGGCTAGTAATTAGACTTTAAAAAGAAAAAAGAGGTTTGCTAGTGTGTGGGCATGTCTACATGAGATGCTACAGTGATGTAGCTCATTGCTACAGTGACATAGCGTCTAAAAATAACTGCACACCACCTGGACTGCACAGTACCAGCAGCTACTGCACAGTCATTTAGTACTTGCTTTAGCAAGTATTTTCAGTACTAAATGATTGTGCAGTACCAAATGCACAGTCAGGGACACGTGTAAATGTGCCTTGTGTGTATTTCATGATCTTATCAAGATATTCCAATTTCCTATATATATGTAAAATGGAATGTAACAGCCCTATAGTTTTTAGTAAAAAGTGCCTTTGATGTGCTAGCCACATGGTTTTGCAGAGTAACATCATTACCATGTATTTTTTTTCTTCATTGCAAACTTAGAGAATTTGTAGACGGCCAGGAATAAGGTCCTGCAATGAATAAGTTAAAGATAGAAGGGAAAAGCCAGATTCAATCCCTCTGTTGCATCTTTTTCAAGTTCCTTCTTTGTTACTGGCTGTATTGCCAACTCATATTTGCGTCATATATGCAGAAATCTCACCATGTGTTCAGATGATTTTTAATGAGATTTAAAAAATCAAAGCACAAAAACAGAAGGTATATTTATCATGTTCTATTGCAACATTTTTCCTTTTTCCACTTCAAATGAAATTTTCTAGAAGAAGAAAACAGGACAGGACAATATAGGGAGCAGAAATATTTACACACAAAGCAGATAGAAAATTTAGAAGCAAACTTTCATTGCAACACAGCAGTAAAAATATCTTTAGTCCACACTGACCTGTGGGGTGTTTACACTAAGGTGTTGCCTAGAGTGACTTCACCTTAGTGCAACACAAGCTCAGTAAGACAGATCAGACATAATCCTGATTTGTAGTGATGTCATTTTGAGCCACATAATAAGCGCTTAAAAACAATTCTGGTGCTAATGTGCAGACAATCCAGGAGTTAAGAGCTTCTGGAGCCTCCCAAAATTACCATGTAAAAAGGCCAACAGTGCAACACAAGATTATTGAAGGCAAAATCAGCAAATTCAAAGACAAAACATTTCTTCTCAGCATCACTGAAGAGACTACACCTGTAATATTGTCTGCAATTCTTGTAGCCAAAGAGTCATCAACAATTTGGAGGGAATTCAAAAGAGCAACAAAAATTACTAAAGCCTTGGAGGCATTTATATATATATTTTAAAAAACCCAAACCCTCCCACCCCATCAAATATTCAATTTTGTATGATTTTGTTAAGGGATAGATGAGGGAGACATATCAACTGTTGCACATGTTCTGGAAAGATTTAAATACCAAGGAAAAAGAAAACAGGTAGTATATAAACAGGGAGTAATAAAATACATGTGAGAAAATTTACATTTAAACTGGATATCAGGAAATCGTTCAGAGCAGTGGGGTGAAGAGTTCAACTTAAAATCCAATTGAAACTGCAATTTAAATCTGTCAGTGCTCAGTGCTCAAATCTCTGAAAATGAGACTTTTATGGTATTTGAAAATTTTCATTAAAGTCAATTAGATGCCAAAATGGTGGAAAATGTGTTGCTCCCATCACTGAAATCTATACCAAAGAAGCCACTCAAGAACATATTGTAGAGAACACTCTAAAGAGTATCAAGAAGTTACTGTGCTCTCAGGGTTTTGTCAAATGGCTCCACAATCTATTGTCCATTTTGTCTCACAAGCATATTGGAGACCAGTTTATAGTGACAAACTCTGAGTACACAAATTCACAACCTCTGCTTTCCTGTATAGCACTTTATTTATCTTCTTTACAACCCTCTGGTTAACACACATAACTCCAAACTAACAACACAAATGTTCAGGAGAAACTCAGAAAAGCTTCTTTACCTAACCTACTCTAAAAGGGATCTGCTTAATCAGGGTATACTTACTGATGCTACTAAATTAAGAGATAAAACCCAAAGACTTAATTTGTTACTATGCAGAAACCTCCTACCAAAAAACCCTGATGACAACCATCCAACATAAGAGGAAAAAGTGGAATCACCTATCTCAAGAGCCACCTCACAGCTAGCATACAAGCAACACAGGAGAAAATCAAAACAGGTTAATAATGTTGGTATTCTGGGTAGAACTATCATAACATTCCCTATTCCACTCTGAAATATCCATAATTTCCTAAGCCCTGATCTTCTCTCTGGTTAAACAACATGACAAGACACTAATATGTGGAGAATTGTTAGAATTCTTCCAACGACTTTGCCTGAGATACTTCCATAACCAGGACAGAACCACTTCCAGCCACCTTCCTGCCACAACAGATAAGATCAACAAATAAATCTGACTTGACATCCACACATTGGACTACTACAGGGGTTTTCAACCTTTTTAAATAAGTGTACCCCCTTTTAGTAAGTGTACTACCCAGGGGGTGGCAAGCGGCTGGGTGCAGAGTGGGGTGGGGAGGGGCAGGAGAGGAGGGGCTAGCGGTCGAATGTGGAGCAGGGATATGGTGAATGGCAGCAGCACAGCATCTGTGCAGCCCTGCTTTCGCCCTGCCCTGGCTCTGCTCCTGTGAAGCAGTGGCGCAGGGTGGCTGTGTTCTCTTTCCACCCACCCACACACACCCCCAGGAACCTTTCAAAGTACCCCCAGGGGTACACGTACCTCTGGTTGACAACCCCTGGGCTACTACATTGACAGTTTTAGGAAGAAAGATAACAGTTCAATTCTCAACAAAAGCCACCATAACCTCTTTCCATAACAGAGAAAAAAGTCAGATAGTCCCTAAGATCAAAATGGGGAGCCATCAAACAAGCAGACAAAAGAAAAGTTATAGTCTTAGTCAACCATCAAGACTATCAAAGAGCCTACCAGAAAATTCAGACACTAATTACTGTTAAAAGACTTTGGGAGGATGCAATACAAGTAATGACTCTTTGAATTGTAGAACATTATCAAATGCTTTCTATATCAGCTTCAGGAAAAACTGCTTGCATGAATCACTCACACTCCCACCCCAAGAGCATTGTACGTGCTCCCCAAAATTCAGAAACAAGGTAATCCAGGCAGAAGCATCACATCCAACTGCAGTACCCTCACTTAAGCGCTATCAGGGTTCATAAAAACCACTTGTTGTTCAAAAAATGAATTTTCTACAAGACATAACAGACTTCCTCAATAATAACTGCAATATCAACCACCTCCCTGAGAAGGTCATAACTACAACCATGGGATGTCAATAGCCTGTATATAAATATTCCATACCATGAAAATACAGCTGCCGGCCTAAAATACCAAAAAGAACCCAAACAAACAAAAAAAAACCCCCAAAAAACAAAAAAACCCAGATTGCACTTAGATTTGCTAATCACAACATACTGAACAAATCATTTACTTAATCTCTCACCCACAACAGCTCCACTTTCAGGTGACACTTCCTAAAAGAGATCTAACCGTAGGTGTATACTACAGACCACCAAAACACGGGGAGGAACTCAACCTGGAGTTCACCCGAAAATTAACTGAGCCTGCATGTGCATGTGACATGATCATCATGGGAGATTTCAGTTATCCAGACATCTCCTGGGAGGAACACTCGGCCAAGTTGGATTGGTCACAATCCATCCTGACCTGTGTTGAGGAGCTCTTCCTGACTCAGGAGGTGCATGGGCCAATCGGAGGTGACACTCTGCTAGACTCGGTCTTGCCCAAAGGAGATGACCTCGTGATCAGCTTAAATATAGAGAGAAGTTTGGGCAACAGCGACCATGAAACCATCATGTTCACTGTCCAACATAAGGCAGACAAATCAGATAGCAGGATAGATGTCTTGGACTTCAAAAATGCAAATTTCAACAAGCTTAGGTCACCAGTAGGGCAAGTGCTGCAGGACCAGGGGCTGATTGTGAAAGATGTACAAGAGTGGTTGTTCCTTAAGGACACAATCCTTGAAACACAAAGGATGTCTATTTCCATGTGGAGAAAAGGTAACAAAAGGGCTGGGAAGCCTTCTTGGCTAAACAGGGAAATCACAGTCCTCTTAAAAAAGAAGAAAGAGGCTTATAAACAATGGAAACTCAGGGTGGGCCCCAAGGAGGAGTATTCCACAATGGCCCACATTTACAGGGAACAGATAAGACAGGCTAAAGCAGTGACCAAAATTAGATTAGCAATGGGAATCAAGGACATCAAGAAGTCCTTCTTTAGGTACATAGGGAACAGGAGGAAAACAAATGGGAGTGTTGGGCCATTGTTCAACAGCTCAGGAGAGCTGGTTACTAGTACCCAGGAGAAAGCTGAACTCCTGAGTGACTACTTTGCCTCGATCTTTCACCGGACCAAGGAGAAAACCATGCCATGTAGAGTAAAGGATGAGCATGGTACAAATAATTGCCTTCCTACTATTGCCATAGAATTGGTAAGACCAATTAAAAAAAATAGACATATACAAGTCAGTAGGACCAGATGATCTTCATCCGAGAGTGCTGAAGGAGCTGGCCAAAGTCATTGCAGCACCCCTGGTGAAACTTCTCCACAACTTGTGGCACTCTGGAGAAGTCCCTGAGGACTGGAAGAGGGCCAAAGTTGTGCCCATCCACAAGAAAGGCAGGAGGGAGGACCTGGGTAACTATAGGCCAATCAGCTTAATTTCCATCCTAGGGAAAATCCTAGAAAAGTTCATCAAGGAACCCCTTACCCAACATGCAAACCTCTTCACGAACCATGTGGAAAAGAATTTGCTAGAAAACTGCACCACTAAAACTGTAATATACCTGTTGTACACTATGAGAAGGGAGGCAAAAGCCCCTCCTCAATGCATCCCAAACTCCTGCCTGATGCACCCCAATACTCACGGCAGTAGTGAAGATGAATGGCAACTGGGGAGAAATGCAGGTGCAGGCTCAGCAGTTCCAGAACTGCCTGAGCCTGCAAATCAGTGAGTACTGGGGGCATGGCTCCGGAGGGGCACGGGCTGCTCAAAAAGCAGCCAGGGACACAACCAGAGTGGTGCTGGGGAGAAGAGAGCAGAACGCTGGCTGGGAGATGCTGGCTATGGAGCCAGGGAGCACCAATCCCAAATGCGGGGAAAAACAACTGAGCATCTACCGGAGGACCCCAGCAGACAGGACAAGGAGCCTAAGCCCCAAGAATGGAGGGATGCCAGGGATCTCCATCGGGGGAAGCAGTCTCCTGGGATGCCCAGGAGTGGAGCTGCAGCCACACCAGGGAGCACAGGTACTGTGGTGGGGAGTGACGACAAGGGACTGCTGGCACCCTTGGGCAGCACGGCAAAGAGGAAGGTGCAGGAAGCTATGGAGCCCCACATGGGAGTGACAAGCGACACCGGTTGTCATCCCAAAAGCCCAGCCATAGGTCAGATGGGCCAAAAGGGGGAAGGGATGTGGACCCATGGGGGGCTTGCCCAAGAGGGCCAGCAGATGTCTGGCACCAGATGGCTAATCTATCTGAATGCCCATTAGGCAGAAAGGATGGCAGAGTCCTCAGCAAGACTGTGGGCACCAGGGAGACAAGATCCCAGGAGCCTGTCAGTGGATGCTGACTTCTTAAGTTTAGTTCTGATCCTAAGCTGCAGTTAACCCCAGACTGGGGTTTGTTTAGTTGCTCAGGCCTCAGTCCAAAGGTGAAGGATGACTTGGGAGGAGGGACGGCCAGGAAGACCCGACCCTTGGAGGTGGGTGGAGTGGATGCGACGGGATCATCCCAATGCAAGACCTGGAGAAAGCAGAGTCCATCCCTGACTGTGGATGTGGTGAGGGTGGGGTAAAGGGGAGGTTGAAGAAAGCCCAGGATCAAGATCTTCTCAGGTCACCTGCAGGAAACTGTCTCCCAAGAGAACAACAATAAACATCAAAGATGTGGCAGGTGATTAGGAGCAGTACCTGAACCATCTAGGTGGCACTAAATCCAGATCTCACCCTGCCATCGCTGGGGGCAAAGCACCAACCAAAAAGGGGCCAAAGCCCTATAACACCTACCAGTGACATACACAAATGATGTTGTTTTTATCTTCTGGACTGAACACCTTGACTCACTTATTGGCTTCTACCATAGGCTCAACAACTACCACCTTTAGATCAAATTCTCTCTGGAATATTCCTACACTAGCATCAGCTTTCTATATCACTACTCACACCCAGGATGGCACCCTACAAACCACTGTGTAAAAAAAGCCCATGGACTATCACACTTACACCCCCAAAACCAGGAGTCACCCCAAACACCAAGCAAGTTGTAATTGACAGTCATGCCCTCAAATACCACCACATCTGCTCTGACGTGAATACTTGCGATATCTACTTTACTAACCTAAAAATTGCTTTTACCCAGCAAGGACACCCCAGCAGAGAACTTGTCACAAACTGAGACATGGGAGGTCTGCCTAATGGTTAGCTCAAGGCTGGGATTGGAGGTCAAATAGTGGGGTTGAAACCAAGGGATTGAAGTCCAAGACAGAGACAAGTTGACAAGCAGAGGCAGAAATTGGGAGGCAAGCTGGGTCAATACCTGAATTCTGAGTCTGATACAGAGCAATATGTGAAGCAGAGGCAATAGTCAGAGTCTGGACCAGGTTGGCAATAGTACATCAAGCCAGGGTCAGGAGACAAGAACACAGGGAGTATCAGAGTGGTCAGTAGGCTGCAAGAACCTTGTTGTTCAGACAACTTTCTGCTTCCTGTGTAGGTCTTAAGTAGGCTGGAGGGACCATTCCCTGTCCAGAAGTCCTAGCCAATTAGGAGCTAGGTGGAGGTGTTCACCCTAAGAAGGGGGGTCCTTTTCTACTGTTCCATGTCTGGCTACAAACAGTGGCTGTGCTGAAGCTTGCCTCTGGGTGCCCCCAGGTCCAGTGTTCAAGACTGGCTCCTGAAAAAAAAATAGGCCATATCTTTGAAAGAGTCAACCAAATACCCCAAAGTAAACTACAACACAAGCCACTTCCCCCTCCCATTGACTATATACCCTTAGTTTCTAACTATCACCCCACACTTGAAATTATAAGGAATCTTCAAACAATTACAGCTGATACTCAAAAAGGATCAAACTATAACATACACATTCCTAACCTCCCTCCCCCTACTCCTGCTTTCAAACAACCCCCTAACCTTGCTCAACTTATCCTCAGAAACAAATCCCTTACTAATCAACAGGCACCAAATGGGACACAACACTTTACGAAGAAATGAAAGCTGTATCAGCATGTCTCCATGGACACCACAATCAACACCTCTCCACAAACTCCCCCCCTATCAGAATCCACAGATCTTACACATGTCTATCCCAGAATGTGATACATATAATCCAATGCACCAATGTCCTCATGGAAACAATGTGGGTGAAATTAGAGAAAAGCTATGATCCAAAATGAACAAACAGAGGGAAAAGATAAAGGACAGAGACACATGAACATGAGTAGAGGAACACTTTTCACAGAAGGACCGCTCTTTCCCTCTCTTGTACTCAAGGGTAATTTATGGAACACATTCAGAAGATGGGTATAAGAAAAAAATCATGGACTAAACATAGATACAGACTTTATGGTTCATTAAAATCTACCTGCAATCTCTGCTACTTGTGCAACCTCTCTGCACTCCACAAATAACAGAAACTCTTTACTGGTCTTGTTTTTCTACTAATCAAGCTATCCCTATTACTCCACTTCTCTTGTCCCAGTTTGCTTGATTTATTTACACAGACTATTGTTCTATCTGCCACTTACTTCAAGGTGTGACTGCCTCTTTCCCAGACCTGAAGGTACCTGTGCTTTAAAGCTTGTCCATGATCTCTCCCAGATATACAGTTGATCCAAATAAAAGATACCACCACAGAAATCTTTGCCTTTCATATACCTCCTAGACCGCAATGGCTACAACATAGAGGCAGGCAATTATTTTGGGGGGAGGGCCACTTACCCAGTTTTGGCAGGCTGTTGAGGGCTGCATGTTTAGCCCCACTCACCAACAGGGAAGAAGCTGGTGCTGAACACAGGGAAAAGTGGCCCCTCTCCCACCCTGTGGCTGGCACTCCCTGCTGCAGCTACTCACAGCCCACACAGGGCTGTCCTGAGCAGGCACAGGCAGCCCCATGCAGGCTGTAAGTGACTACAGCATGGGGTGCCAGGCACAGGCAGGCGAGGGGCCGCTTTTCCCCATGCTCAGCACCAGCTTGTAATGCACCCTGCTGCCAGCCTGGGCCCTGTGCTGGCTCTGGGCTCGCCCGTCGGGACTGCGTGTGATGGCAGCAGCTGCAGCCCCCAACTTGCTATGCTGGGCAGTGTTTGCTGCTGCTTCTCACCCAGAGCTCATGCTCTGGGCAGCGCAGAGGCAGCAGTGCAAAACACTGCCTGGAGCAGCAAGTGGGGAGGCCGCACCTGCTGCTACTGCACACAGCCCCAGCTGGCAAGCCTGGAGCCAGTGCGGGGCCCAGGCTGGCAGCGGTGGTGGATTAGAATCTAGTGCTGAGTGCAGGGGGAAAGTGGCCCCTTGCCTGCCCCATGGCTGGTGCCCCGCATTGCAGCCACTTGCAGCCAGCCTGGGGCTGCCTGTGCCTGCTCAAGACAGCCCCACACAGGCTGAGTGGCTGCAGAAAGGAGCACCAGCCACAGGGCAGGTGAGGGGCTACTTTTCCCCACACTCAGCTTTTCCCTGAGCCACTTTTCTCTGGCCTGCTTCCCTGCCTGGGCTCCTCCCCTGCCTTCCCCCCATCCCCCCTTACCTGAGGTTCTGGCATGGGGCAGCCACACGGTCCCAGGCCAGAAGCCCCGGCTGGGGCTCCTGGCTGGGGGGGCAGGGCCGGGTGGGCCTTGCTGTTGTGGAAGCCCATCAGGCTTCCCCTGGATCCTACTGCCCCTGGTTCCTGTCATTTTTGACAGGAACCAAGGGCAGATAAATATTAATGTTCTAAATTTTTGAGGGGTCTCATGGGCTGGATAGAATGGCCTCATGGGCTGAATCCAGCCTGCAGGCTGTATTTTGCCCACCCCTGCTACAACATCACTCCAACGCTACCTTCTTCTTTATCACCTAGTTATATCTAACCTTTTATTACAAAACTTTCAATTGTCATTACCTCTGGATTTTTGCAGAGCAACTATTGCCTCTCTTACTAATCAGAGAAGATTATCTCTTACCACTTTAAACCTTGAGACAGAAGTCTGTGTTGTTTCTGTGTTGGAAAGATCAGAGAGGCTTCATTTTTTATTTGTCTCCTTTTTGACAGAAAGCAAAACTACTTGATAAGGCAATCTTAACTGAGAAAGCAGCTTAAGAGGAACTGTTGTGAAGATAGTTGAAATGCTTTTAGAAGTGATGAGTATCATTCCCATCCAAACTAAGAAAATGACTGATTATTCACACTGCTGCCCACTAATGCCCAACCACCTTAACTGGGTTTGGAAATGATTTGGTGATTAAGGCAGAAGAAACCCAACAGTGTTAAAACACAAATATACTGTGACCAGTAATGAGTCACCAGTAATGCTACCACAGGAGAAATTCCCAGGGGTAGAAGGAAAAAGTTGGCCAGGCAAATGACACCACTCTCAACCACCTTGTAATGAAAGGAAAACAAATAGGTAGCCTCCAAGAGGTCCGAGTCCAGCATCCTGAACAAAGTGCCAAGGGTAGCAAAGAGCAGCAGTAGCTGGGAGGACCCGAGAAAGGTGTGGAATGGGTCCTCTTCTACCTCCCCTGATCAAAAGGTCCAGCCCACCAATGCAGTCAGATCCATGTCATGAACAAGAGGGCCAGTGGCCAGTATCCCATGCAGCAACTGCCACTGGAGGTCACTGGTCCTTTTGGCAATGGGGAGCTTGTAAAGCCTGTGCCACATGAGGTGGGCTGGTGTAAGTGCTGGTGCCACTAGGCACCACCACCATGCCATTTCAAGATGAGTGGTAAGGATGCGGGTGTCGTGAATATGAACCACTGAGGTGTACAGGGCCTCTTGAGGAAGTGCATCAAAGTGAACCCTGGCATCTCTGTCAGGAGGCATGGGAAGAACTAGTAAAATGTCGGGCAAACTGCCCAGGTCACTGTTCATGACCAAGCTGATGGGTAGCAGTGGAAAAGGCTCACCCAGGACATTGCTGGCAGGGATGACCCACCGTATTGGGGGGTGGTCCTCCAGGGCAGCTGCTGCCTCCACTGGGAGGGTGGCCTGTACATCCTCCATGAAGTGAGTGGGACAGTGGACTGAATGCATGCCCAAATAGGCAGTCAGAGCCTTGGCCAACAGCCAGTCTGATTGAACTGTGTCAAGAAGGTGGCCCACCCACACAGTATGCGACTGGATGAGAGAGTCAGCAAGACTATCAGAACCAAAGCTGAGCAACCTGTGCTGCGGGGCCGCATTGTAGACAAGGGGCTCCTGCAGCAACTGTGGAAACTGCAAACACCTGGCCCAGGGCTGGAAGGTGGCCCACCAGGCTCATGCCAGGCTGTGGTAGAAGGGTGGGAGGGCACCCCAGTCCAAAACAGCATAATCCAGGAGGAAGAGCTCTCAGTCAAACCCGAGGTTCCCCACCCAATGCAGAAACACATAGGTCAGCTCCCACCAGGGTGGAGACTCTTCACAGTAAAGGAGTCTCTGGAGGGCCTGTAGGCAGAAAGCAGCTACCTTGCCTACCAAGTCAACCAAGCCCTGGCCTCCCTCAGCCATAGGCAGGTAGAGAATGGCTTGAGGGAACCAATGGTCCCCATCCCAGAAAAAATTCACAAATCATCTGGAGCTTCTTAAGTAAGTCCAATGGAGGGGTCCAACACAGCACATCAGTGCCATAATTTTGCAGCTGCCAAATTTTTCACAATGAGGACCCACCTGCCGTAGGAGAGTCTGGGCACGCACCAGTACCAGTGCCACAGGCACACCTCCACCACAGCGCTGAGGCCCTCTCAGTTCCAGGCAGGGATGACTGATGGTCTGAGGAAGACCCCCAAGGCTTTGAGGCCCTCGCAATGCCAGGTAAGACCCCCGGACAGATCCGGGGGAGGGGGAGGTGGGAGGTTGGCCCAAGCACTGAGAAGCAAGGTGTCACTCTTGGTCCAGTTGATGCTAGCTAAAAAGGTGTGTTCATAAGCATGCAGGCAGTCAACCAGTGATGAGAGATCACCCTGGGTACTGAGGAAGATGGTCACATCATCTGCATATGCCCTCAGCCTGAGTGGCAGGCCACCAAACATGCCAGAGGCCAACAGGAGGATGAGGCCAGTTAGGCACCGTCGCAGTGCGTGGAGCAGGGGCTCAATGGCCAGGGCGTAGAGTATTCCTGAAAGGGGGCAGCCCTGGCAGATGCCCTTACAGGCTGGGAAAGGGTCACAGAGCATGTTGTTTACTTTCAACAGGCTGCTGGAGGTGAAAACAGAACAAAAGCTCATTGGACAGGAGGCTGCTAGGGCATGGTAATTGCCATACTCCAGCAAACTTGATTAATCGAGTCTGCTCTAACACGCTGCAGTTACAACACATTGGAGCAGGCTTCACACTCATGTACAGGCACCTCATATTGCTTCTTCACATTGAATTAGTTTAAGTCTAAAGTTAGGTTTCCACACCACAGTTTTACAGAGGTAATATGACTGCAAGTCCCCTGTCAGATGTGCAGGAAAATGCATAATGGGATCTGATGCATGATCCACATAATCACACTTCCTGCCAAGTCACACATGAATGGCAGGAGGCATAATTGTAAGTTTTAGCATCAGATCCTAGCACGCTTTATTGCTGGTACAGGGGGAACTCAAAATCACAATCCTAAACTCCCCCTGCACCAGCACTTGCAGCTGGAAGCCCCCTCAGCTGACAGGACGCCCAGCTATGGGGGCACACCATGTGCCTCCATGGCTTCTAGACTCATCAGCTAATCTGGGCTTCCAGACATTGGGGTGCACCATGCTCCCCCACTGCTGGAAGCCTGCAGCTGATGGAGCTCTCAGTCGCAGGAACACATGGTGCACCCCTACCACTACTGGGAGCCCCATCAGCTGACAGAGGTCACAGCCATAGGGTTGGACACACCTGGCCACACATTCAGTTTATGGCGTGATAGGAACTGAACCAGCCACAAAGTTATTAAAAGTTTTTTGTGGAATAACTTTGTGGCTTATTTCTTGTTTCATGATGCCATTAATTGTTTTAACATGTGGACAGATTACAATTTAAAATGTGATTAATTGGTTAATCACATTTTAAGAATAACGTGGCAGAGACCCAAGAACAGTAAATAAAACAAAGGGATTGTTTGTTCAAAATAAATATAAAATGAAAGCAGTTTATTAGTGCTGCAATTACAATACTTGTGTATAACAATCACTGAAAGGCACAGTCAGTATATCACTCACAGAAACAGAAACAATCCCCCTCCACTTTTGGTATAATGAAGGTATTATGTGACCCCAATAAAAAAATGCATTAAGAAAAACTAGTAGAAACGTGGTATAAACAGTGTTTTTTATTTCCTCACTTTAAACATTGTGTATTTATGTATTTGTAGAACTGATTACCTTAAACAAGAGGATATAAAAGAATGTAAGTTATATTTTATCTTTGGAAGCCATTCTGTACGCCTTTGCTAGTATTTGACAAGAGCAATCTAAAACTGATTACTTTTGGTGGAGCCAGGAGAAAGGCAAGCTAAAAAGACATATGATTAAGATTTTTTTTATGAATGTATGTGTGATTTACTCAGTATTGTTTGATGTGTGCTTTTCACTATTTTGAAATTCAGGGTTTCAGCTGTGCCCCTGGCAATTCTTTATTTTTTAGAAATATTATGTTCTGCTTTAATAAGAATTGTTCAAAAGTTGGCTAGTGGTGGAATCTTGTTTAATTATATTGTATTAAGTTCCTCCCTCCAAGAACTCCTTCATCAAAAGACTGGCTGTTTTGTATGTTTGTTTTTGTTTGGTTGCTTCCTCCTTGGATCAGATTGATTTTCCTTTAAAAAAAAAATCATTATTTTTCCTGCACTATATCCTTGCTACTCTGACCTTGTGGAACTTTTGATCATCTCTCCCTGTAAAACTCCTGCCAAGTTCCTTTCACAAGATGCAGTAATTTCTCACAGCCTACCTACCTCTCTCTGCGCATAATTGAAAACTGAATAGTATGATCAGAAGGCATCTAAGTATTGATGTAATAGTCTGAAAAAGCAGATTGTATATACCTCTAGCTTAATTTTGACTTTAGGTGTTTCATAAATACTATGCCAGGAAAGTTGATGTTTCCTATTGCCTTCTTTCACTTACTCAGCAATTTCTTTGAAAAAGTAACAAGAAAGGCTTTCTTCTCTTTTCCTTGAGAGTTTCAGACAGTATTCCAGCTCTTTCTTCCAGGTAGAACAATTTATTACAGCTGCTATTAGTAAAGTCTGTTTTCCACTCTGGAGGCAAAAAAGCTTAACAATAAATGAATCAAGAATGGTAACTAGTTACTGAAAGCAGGCTAGTTCTGTTCTGTGAGACAGGAAACAGACAGTCATGCAAGGTAGTAAATCCTCTCAACTCCTATTGACAGGGAGCTTTCACAACTCCAATAGGATGTGGAGAGTTGCTGGGGTCAAAGAAAAGAAGTTGCTGTTCTTTCTAGAACATGCTAGCAGCAGTCAGGAAATCTGTACAGCCGTAGTTATGGTACTACTATCTGGAGAAGAACACACAGTCAATTCATTTGTGGGACAGGTGATTGTGGGGTAGTGTTAGATATAAGAGAGACTGATACACAGCCTAGTTTAAATATCAAAGGCCTTCAGTGTACTGTGAGTGCTAAGTTTCTTTAAATAATGATAGTGGAGCCAGGTCAACATTTGCCAGCCTTGATACTGTCTTCTCAACTGTCAGGCCCGATGAAATGAGTGAGGGAGAGTTACCTGCACTTGCTCTGTATTACAATTTACTGATTCCAAATGCCCCTTAATGTCGTCTTCTTTACACTCAATTAAAAGTAACAGAACTAGACCAGGAGTAGGCAAGGTTTTTTGGCCGGAGTGCCAAAAAAACCACAGTGTCTACCTTGGAAGGTGCTGGAGTGCCAACATGCTGGAGCCCGGAGCAGCTGTTTGCAGCCTCCTGGCTGCAGCTGGCTCACGGAGCCCAGGCTGCTCCCAACAGCCTGATGGGAGCAGCCTGGCCTCCATGCCTGGCAGCAGCTGCTTAGAGCCTGGGCTGGTGGTGATGTGCCAAGCAAAATGGCCTTGTGTGCCATTCTCAGCATACGTGCCAGGGGTTCCTGACCCCTGAACTAGACTATATGGCTAATATACAGACTCTTCAAACACTTATTTATATGAAATAATCCACAAAAATATCTAATACAAAGGGTGCATTTACACATGCAAATGATTGTGGATGGGTTTACTCCAAAGTAATTTACTCTGAAATAAACCCACCTCAGGCAGGCATCTACACGTGCACACATTTAGAAGCAGATTTGCTGCTCATGGCTGTACCCAGGTTGGGGGCTAGGTCCAGATGGGGGGCTGGGTGGCAGAGGTCCTGGGGCAGGAGCTGGAAGAGGCACACCTGGCTGGTGGAGGTGCTTCTGCACCTCAGCCCAGGCCCATGTGGGGGGTCTGATGCTGGGCAGTGGGCAGCTGCCAGGGGGCAGGCAGGACTAGGACTGGGGGCAGGCAGGGATAGGGCTGGGGCTGGGGCAGGACAGTGGGAGGCACAAAGGCAACCCTGCAGGGCCAGGACGGCGTCTAGTACCCAGCAGTCCTCTTCCATCACCTCCACTGTCCTGGTCACCAGGGCGGTTTGCTGCTTCTGGGCCTCCAGGTGCCTCTCCTCTGTGGCCAGGAGTCTGTCCTAGAACTCGTGGTCCACCTGATCCTTCACCACCTCATGCCACCTTGCGGGCATCCCTGTCCTGCTCACAGGCGGCCCTCTCCCACTTGCGGGCAATGTCCTCTGCACACCAGACCCACAAGTCTGCCCACTGCTCGTCAGCCATCATGACCAGCTGGTCCTGAAGCCAGGTCTGGTCCTGGGTCCTGCGCTGCCAGAGCCAGCACATATGCAGGGCCCTAGCTGAGACTGGCAATGACCCTGAAGGCTCATCCCAGCTGCCAACTAATGCTGCTCCCCTGCATGCAGCTGCAGGTCCTACAGAGTTAGGAGAAAGAGGTTGTTTGTGAGAGTTTGCAACATTTCTGAGATAACATGATCAATACCTGGGAGCTGGGTACTGCCCAGCCTCAGATCTAGGGTTGTGTGTGCACAGGTTATGGTAAATCAGACAGGCAGGCCCTGGCACAGGCAGCTGCCAGCCAAGCACCCTGACCCCTCTCACTCCACAGGGGCAGCTGAGTAGCTGGGTGTCGGTCCCAGGCAGCCTGCCTCTCCCACCTCCTTCCTAGGCTGGGACAGGCCTGGCTCCTGGCAGCACCTTCTACCATGGCTCCAGAGCCACTCTCCTGGCCTTCTCCTCCTGCAGGCCAGCCTGTGTCCTGCATTGCCATCAAGCTCAGGCTCCTGGGGCTCTGGGATCCTGGCCAGTTGGGATGCAGAGCAGGTGGCATCCCTGCCTTCCTTGCAGGGGACCTCTCCAGAGAGGCCCCCTGGGGTCAGACTCCCCTGAACTGTCTCTGTGCTCTGAGCATACCCCTGGTGACAGTGTCCTGGGCATGCTGCAATGAGCTGTTTGCACGGACCAAAGGGTGCCCAACCCACTATGCCCTGCTGCTGTTGATCACCATGGTGCCCCAGGTGCACCTGCGAACCTGGCACAGGAACCTGAGCTTCAGCAGTGCAGAGGGTATGCCCACCCTACCCTGCAACCTCTGCCACAACCTGGAGGGCTACTGGTGGCTGCACTACATGTACCTGCTCCCCACAGCCAAGGATGACAACACCACTGGCATTGATAGTTTCATAGTTTCATAGTTTCTAGGGCTGGAAGGGACCTGAGAAGATCATCTAGTCCGACCCCCTGCCATGGCAGGAAAGAGTACTGGGGTCAAACGACCCCAGCAAGGTGTTCATCTAACCTC
>NW_017729031.1:50077610-50096176 GCF_001723915.1 Gavialis gangeticus
GGAAGTCCAGGAAGACTATGTCCACTGCTGCCCCCGCATCTAATGATCTGGTGATCTGATCATAAAAAGCCACCAGGTTGGTCTGACAGGACCTGCCACTGATGAACCCATGCTGATTGCCCCTAAGCATGCAGTCCCCTGCTGGCCCCTCCTGGATGTGTGCCAGGAGAATGTGAATGTGTGATGCATTCGTCCATGTGAAAGAGGCCTGTGCCTTCTAGCTGCAGGGGACAGGCTGCTCACTAAAGTTTTGCACTCCCTCCTGCCTCTCTGAGTGCTGTGAGGGGGGCACCCAGGGCCAGGGGAGTGCAGCTGGGCTAGGCAGAGAGGGGAGGCAGGGACAGGGACGGGCAGGATCGTTCTCCCAGTGTGGGGCTTACCAGGTGGGTGTGGCAGGCATGTCCAGGGGTCTGAGTCAGTTCCTGTTGGTGGCTAGGGTGTATGGATCCTGGCAGTGTCCTGGAGCAAAGGGACACAGTGTCCAGCTGCCTGGGCAGAGGCCTCCTCCAGGGAGGAGCTGGATCTGCTGAGGGCCAGGGGTGCCATGGTGGGGCTGGCCTCCTGGGTGGGGGCTGTGCCCCCAGAGCTGATGGGATAGACACTGGCTTGGACTGCTGGACAAGGCCACAGGGGAGGCTCAGGCAGGCCACCTGTGCTGGAATACATGACATGGCTCTAGCCAGGGTCCCAGGGTGCAAGGATTTCATAAAGGGCTGCCACATAAAGGGCATGGATTTGTAGACAGCCCCCGACTGGTGGTTGTGATCAGTAACAGTAACCCACTGTGCTCATAAGGCCCTGACCTTTATACAGCACTGGTGCACTGACCGGTCATGTCCACACTACCATATGTGGCCTAACAGGTCCTCATAGATGTGCGTGTTGGAGCGCCCACTCTGTGCAATACTGGCTGAGGACCTCAGCCTCATCCCACAGTGTGCCAAGGTCTGTGGTCTCCTCCTGGGACCAGCTGCAGCCCTGGGAAGCCATGTGTGCCATCGGGGAGGGTGCCAGCATGGCTCCCTTGAGGGCTGTCTGGGCATCCATTCAGCAGTCCAAGTGCAGGTGCACTTAGGCAGGTGAGTCCAGTGCCCAGTGCAGGGATACAGCACAGGATATGTGGGTGTGTAGCAATGCTGTGCTGGACACCAGCAGTGGGGTCCAGGCAGGCTGCTGTTTGTAGCCTGGGGCCAGCTGGAGAGGGACCTGGTGGCCAGAAGCTGTCTTCAGGTGGCCCAAGGTGGTGCTGGGCCTGACATGTCTGCAGCACCCAATGCAGCATGGCAGCATGGGTCTGGCAGCCAAGCAGAAATGCAATGCCAGGGACCAGTGCCAGGGTGTGGGCAGGCTGCCACAGCTAGCTTGGGGCCTTTACTGTGACACACAGTGGCCGGGACAGAGGCTGGCTGTGGGTAGCCCAGGGACCCAGTGTCCCTGTAGGCTTTTAAGGGCCAGGGTTGGGGAAGGCAAAGAGCCACCCCAGCTCTGGGAGTAGAGAAGCTCCCAACCCCATGGCCCTGGGGCTAGGCTGAGGGTGGCTTCCTGGTGGCAGGACTGTGCATTACTGTGCAGTAACTACTTGGAAGTTAAATTTGCTACTTGTATTTACAGGTAGCAAATTAACTGGTGAGCAGAACAAATTACTGCGCAGTAAGCATTTGCACATGTAGACTATGATGCTTACCATGCAGTAATTTGCTCTACTGTGCAGTAAAGCATCTTGTGTAGACATGCTCAGAATCTATCAAACAGGTCTCTTATTTAATAAAACAGTGGTTGTGAACCAGGGGTATGCATACCCCTAAGGATCCTTAAAAGTGTTGTAGGGGGTACACAGACCTGATGTGGCTGATAAATGCGCACCACCGCAGTGTAGCACACAGGCAGCGAGGAGCACAGCCTGGCCACATGGAGAGCAGCCACGTCTGGCTGGTAAGTCATTTGTGGGGGAAGGAGTGTGGAGAAGGGAGTGGGGCTGGGGCTGGGGCAGGGCCAGGGACTGCCCCAGCGGGGGGGCAGCTCCTACTGCTATGCACACCCTGGGAGGGCATGGGGTATATGTGCCCCAAGATATGCACGTGGGGTGGGGTGGGCTGCCACTGTGGGCTGAGGCCAGGGCAGCTTCAGGCTTTTCCTGGTGGGGGGCTGGGCCAGGCTGTACTTGGGATGAGTGGTAGCAGTGCTGGTGCGGGTAGAGGAGGCTACTGCAAATTCTGGAGTGGCTGCAGCCACCACCCCCGCCCCAATAATCCCCCATGGTGAGGGAAGGAGAGGGGCTGGGGTTGGGGGAGGCGCTGCCCAGCCAAGGAAGAGCATGCGACAGAGCTGCAAGCAGCTCATCTGGGGGACATGGAGGGTGTCATCTCCCACCACCACACATAACCTGGCAGGGCATGGGGGGCATGTGCCCCCAGATGTGCACGTGGGGTGTGGTGGGCTGCAGGCCACTGCGGGCTGGTGTTTGGGCTGGGGCAGTGCTGGGTTGTTTCCAGTGGGAGTGTTGGCCTGGGCTGTGCTGGGAGGAAGGGCTGGGGGGGCTATGGCAAATTCTGGAGTGGCTGCAGCCACTCCCGTAGCCCCCTCCCAGCATTGCCCACCCCAAGTGCAGCCCTGCCCAGCCCCTACCAGGAAGAGTCCAGTGAAACCGTGGCCCCAGCCCATCTCACCCCACCCTGCGTGCAGATCCAGGAGCATGTGCCCCCGATGCCCTCCTGGACTGCATGCAGTGGCAGGAGCCACCAGCCCTCCTGCCCCCAAAACAAGTCTCTTGTGGCTCCATCCCACATTCTGCCCCAGCTGGACAGTGCCTGCCCCTGTTCCAGCCCCAAACCCAGGCCGACTCCTTCCCTCACTAAGGGGGCCTACAGGAGCAGGGCTATAGGAGGGCTGTAGCCACTCCAGAATTCCCTGTAGCACCCCCCAACTTCCCCTCTCAGCACCGCCACCACACACCCTGAGCACAACCTGGCCCAGCCCCCTGGCCAGTGCTGGCCGCAGCCCACCTGCACCCCACATGCAGATATGGGGGTACATAACCCCCATGCTTTCCCAGAATGTGCATAGCAGCAGGAGCCCCCACACACATGGCTCAGTCCCATGCCCCACCCTGGCTGGGCAGCCTCTGCCCCTGCCCCTGCCGCTCCCCACTCCCTTCCTCACCACTAGGGTCTCCATCTGCACCCCCCCACACCCCATAGCAGCAGCCCAACTTCGTCTCACACACAGATCTGTGGGCACATGCCCCCTCATGCCCCCCATGCCCTCCTGGGGTGCATGCAACGGTGGGAATTGCCTCTCTCTCCACACCCCCCAGACAAGTGCAGCCCTGTCTCACACCCTGCCCTGGCTATACAACACCTGCCCCAGCCCCACTCCCTCCCTCCCTCCAGGGGCCTCGATCTTTCCCCTAACCTTAAAAGCAAAAAAACCAAACAAACCATAAAGGGGTACATGAGCTGAAACTTTGAGACATAAGGGGTACACTTGTTCAAAAAAGTTGAAAACCCCTGTAATAAAATATACCCTACTTCAGAAGTTCGTTATTATTCATGTGTCTGAATAGCACTATTACTACTACAAGAAGGAACATGAGAGGGGAACAAAATGGTATTTATCCCATTTAGTCCCCTTTCTCTTTTCACCCTGTGGCATATTTCTCTCTGATCTCAGCAGCCAGTTACAGGTAGCTCTTTTCAGATTTTCATGAAGATAAAGAAAAAAAACAATTGAGATCCTATCCTGAATTCCTTCCACACACAAATATCTACTGAAGTTGATGGAATATTTCACTGTGCAAGAAATGCAGAAGTTAATAGAATTCAGAAAACTATGCATCATGCAACTGGTTCCTTTTATTTTGGAGCCTTGTTCCTTTTACCCTTGTTCATACATTTTAAAGAACAAGCTAAAAAATGTTACAGTTCTATAGCTCATCACAAAAAGCCAATTCTGAAGATACTGGTTCTTTTTAAAGCAAAACTTCCACCATCATCACTGGAAGTGAGAAAGGAGTTAAAGATTTAGCCAAAGACATTTGTCACCAAGAACCTCCTTCACATTATTTGATTCTCCATAGCTAACAGTTCCAGGAGAGGGGAGCCTCCCAGACCTCTCAGGAGAGCATGCCTCTTATGTTGGTCTTCCTAGGGTCCTAGGCATGTTATTGAGTACTCTTTTGCTATACATGCTCTGATTTCCAATCAGGCTCAATATATGGTCAGTATTAAGGGATTTTGATGCATGTTCTCAGCATCTCAAGTATCATGGCACTTGTTTTTCTGCCTCAGGACTGCAGCACTACTTCCTGCTTTTGATCATTATTTTAGTATAGTGACAATTTTTCCACCTATATCTTGGGCTGATCAATGCCTCACTCAGCTGCTGTGCCATTTTTACAGTATTTTTCATTAATTTTTTTGGTGTAAAAGCGCCTGAGATTGGATACTCCTGTACTAAACTTGGTTATCTTGTGGATCAATTGTTTATGCCTTTCTCAGCATTTGGTTTGTCTTGGTGCTTCCTCAGACACAGTACTACTTTCCCCCAGTTTATTTCAGGCATAGTATCAAATATGAGGGAAATCAGCTTGTCATCTTCAAATAGTGTTAGAGATCGACACCCAGGCTTGTTGTGTTATCTGCTTTTATTGATCACAGCATGCAAGGTTCCTGAACTGTTAAATTCTCATTAATTTTATTCTTTCCCTTTAGAAGATATTAGGTTTTCCAATATGCAGACTTCTTTATATACCTACAGAGGGCAGAGAGAAGAATAAAAAATCCTTTCCTTTAAACTGTTGAGGGAGAAGAAAGAGTGGGAAAGAGATACTGTCTAGGGAGAAGTCAGAATAGAGAGGGTAGCCTTTGGAACTGCAAGGAAAATACAAGCTTCAGAGTGACAATGTAAGAAAAATAGGGTAAACATTAGTATACATTTCCCACTGAGGCCATGACTATTTCTGTATCTATAGTTCACACTGGAAATACTAGTATAGTTACAAGAATTAACAGGAGCCATTAAACAGGTATCCTTCAACCACATTGCCTTTTATGAGACAAACTTTCCCAGAAGTGTTCCTCGTGCTATGATCAGGAAGATGATGGACATCATTGGAGTGTATTGGTATTTCATTGTCCCACATTGCAAAGCTCTTCATTGTTTAGATACAGCAATATTATGCAAAAATCCATCATGCTGAGAGGATGTCATATGGCATTCAGCAGCCACTTTTGAGATGCATAAAGAACAAGACTGCAGCATCCTGTTTGTCTCTATAATGGAGTGTGACTGATTAAGCACAGTTATCTTTTAGAGGGGTGACTAACCACTATAAGCAGCTGGGTTTTTAATGGATGGCACTGTCTCTTGAAACCAAATAAGGGTTACTTTGGATGAAAATGAAACATTATCATCATAACACGATTATTAACATACTCATAACACATTCTTACCAAGAAACTGGCCAGCTGCAATTTTTCCATTTGCAAATAACCGGCCAATTAAAAAGTTATCCAATCTAAATGAATCATGGCATGATCCTACGAATTTTACCCAGATATTTAATGTGTGCTGCTGATGATCACTTTCGGTTCATGCATTCACAAAATGATATTGCTTTCTGTTTCAATTAATATATTCCTGCCAGGATGAAGTCTTAATGGCTACATGTGCTGCAATTCATAGCTCCCAGAACATTGGATAAATCCCAAGATTACAAAATCCTTCTTTCAGTTACATTTGCTTCTCTACTTGCGTAGAAAATGACTGAATCTGATTTTTCAATCCAACATGTAATTGTATCAATGGTAATATTTATTTAAAATCAGTGGGAGATTAGTTGAAACCACTCAACATGAAGGACAGTTTTTCCCCCCCATGTAATACATTCCCATAGATATTTATTGAGTGCCAGTAGTGCACAAATACATAACAGGTGGTACCCTATATGGAAAGGTGATGCATGACTCTAGACCACGTCTTAACATGTCCCAGAGCAGTGAGTTGCTTTATTAATTCAAGTGATGTCAATACAATTATCAACTTCTGACTCCTCTTGCTGTTTCTCTCCCTGTAGGTACAAAGCAGCCTCCACCGTGTTTCTCTTCTCTCCACTGAATTTTATATTTAAAAAGAAAAGGTTAAAAAAGCCACTTTCAAAGGACTAAACTGTGTGTGTCAAATAGGTTTATGATAACTGTGCTTTAGAGATAACATTGGCACCGGCAGTAATAAGATAGTGATCCAGTGCATTCTCTTAACAGACATGGTTCTAATGAAAAACTGTTTAGCAGAAGAGACAAAAGTGGATTTTTTAAACCAAATCCTAAATTCAATACATTTAGCTATAGTCTGAGCTATAACAGTTATAACAGACACTTTATGAGCTTCCATAAGCATTACATTACTTTGTAGGAACAGGAACTGGGAGAGTTGGTGGGAAGAATTATGTAGGTGTAGAAATGAAGCAGATGATCTCATTCTCAAAAATATTCTTCATGATCTTTCTGAACTTTTAGTTAAAAAATATACTATGGCTAGGGACACACATTACACATAAACTGATTTAAAGGATCAGAAACTGGTTTAAACCTGTAACAGAACAGAGGTTCAGTGCACATAAATCAGTTTGAAAATGGCTGAAACCAATTTGAGATAAACCTAGTTGAATGTAGTATCAGACTTAACTGATTGGGGTCAAACTGGTTTATGTAATGTCTGTCCCAGACTTCTTCTTGGTTTAAGTTAAACCAGGCTCCCCCAGCATCCCAGTATACTCTCTGGGCTGGCCTGTCTGCTCCACTCCAGAGCTGGCCCCTCCCCTCAGCTCCCTGGCTGGAGCTCCCGCAGAGACTGTAGGCATCTGCCTAGCTTCCCCAGTCTCCCCCCCTCCTGCCCCCCCGCTCACCACTCCCTGCTAAAGCAGGGATTCCCCACTCCCCTCTGCCTTACACAGACACCTCTCAGCATTAGCTAGCATACCACATGCTAGTTATGGTCTGTGCTGTGGGCGACAGGACTGTGTTTGCTTAGGGCTTTTTGGAGCTAATCAACAGATAGCTGGTAACATCCATCTATTCCTTCCTTGTAAAAAAATGTTTGAGAAGAGCTTGAACTAATTGAGAGAAGCTTTTGTTTTCTTAATGGCCTGATAAACACTAAGTTAGGGGTGATAAAGACTGTGTTATCAACTGCCTGCTGGGCTGGTTGGTGGTGGAGAGGGGAGGAAGAGGGGAACCCCTCCCTAATCAGAGCATCCTGCTGGGGACTGACCATGTTCCCCCCCTCAGCTCAGTGCTGTGGAAAAGAAAGGAGGGCTGCTCTAGCACCCCCCAGCTTCTAGCTAGAACCACTGCAGGCATCTGCCTGCATTTCTGGGATGTCCTTGCATTTACAAACTGGTTTAGCCTAGCCTGCTTAGACTAACCTGCAAAGATTGAATCAATTCAGGCTCTGGCGTTTTGAATGTCTGTCCCTAGCCCAAGGACTGATTCTTTGGTCATACGGGCAAACTAAGCACAAAGATGAGGCCAAACAAAACCATGGTGATTTTCTAATATAGCTAACTTGTAATAATGTAAATTACTACCAAAAGTAGTAGGATGTTTAGAATTAAGTCTTAAGTAGCATTTCGCACAGTAATTTCAATCATGTGAACTTATTTTGATTATCTATGTGTATGTATACACATTCAGATGCCAGGCATGTTCACACATACAAATACAGAAAAGCAGGTAATATATATAGATAATTCTATACTGATCGATTATAAGGACCTTTTCTGACCTTTAAAGCAACACACGTTTTAAAAGATCTCAGGGTATGTATACACATGCTCTGGGAACGTGTATGTGTGTGTGTATGGCGGGGCGGGGAGCCCAGAGTGTCATGTATATCAGCATCCCTGTGCTGAAAAATGAGAATGGGAATGCTTTAACTAAAGCGCCCCTATTGCCATTTTTCAGTGCAGGGACACTCATACACTTGATGCTGGAGTTTGCTGGAGTGTGGTAGCTACCATGCTCCAGCAGACTCTATTAATAGAGTCTGCTCTGGTGCACTGTAATTATAGCACATAGGAGCAGCCTTGCTGCACGTGTATGGGTGCCCTCATAGATCAGTTTGCCTTTCTAGATTCTGGCTTAGAAAAGTCATTATAATAATAGAAAATGGTAAAAACTTCAGTAAAGATAACTTGGTACCATTGCTTCTTTTAGACTCAGAGGGCACGTCCAGACAAGCACAGGCCTGTGGTACGTGGCTCCATAGACCTGTCTTCAGCGCCAGACACCACACACACCGGTGTTCTCCGCGCTGCTACTTTGCAGTGCAAGGGGTGTTGTTTGACCTCAGGATCTCCCAGGGTCAAAACAACCCACAACTAAAACAAGTGGGGTGGCACACATGATGGCAGCACACATCACCCATAACCAGAGCTGGCCGTCCAGGAGCCACATTCTGGCTGCCAGCCTGGCCCCCCGCTGTGCCATTACCATGGCTGCAGTCACTACTACTTGTCCCCGGGGATATACATATTCCTGCTCATGGGGATGCACCCAGAAAGGGAGAATTAAATGTTGGAAATCCAAGCAGGATCAGAATCTGTTGGGATAGCTGTAAGAGAGAATTCAAAATTAGCTAAGCTATCAGTGGTCAACACAAAAAACATAAACACTTTGGGCAGGGAATGGATATGCAAAAACTGCCCCCTTTCCTTCTGGAATTTATCCCATAGAAAGTGCTGAGAATATATAATAGATATCCCATTTTTAAAAAAATCTAAAATAGGAGACAATAAGCACTTTGGTTCACATTCCATCTGTTAGGTGCCTAAGAGGATTTCAGGCCTATGCGTGATCATCTCCTACCCTGTTTGAATGACTGAAAAATATTTCATCTAAAAGTTGGGGTAATCCTCCTCCTTGCTGCTTTTTTTGTGACTCAATCTTAAGGGTAAGATGACAATTTGTTACTAAAGTCATTTTGGGGCAGTATGACTGGACATGATGGAATGTATCAAATGATGATCCCTCCAGCATTTGTCTGTGCTCATCATAGCTTTGGTGATGCAAATATCATAACAGTCTCAGGCATATACTATGACACAGTCAATCAAGTTCAAGTGTTCTGAGCAGGCATACATCCATGATGTCTTCCATTTGGTGCTTTGGTGGAATAAGGAGCTTGCGATGATGAGATTGTGTTCCAAACACTTGCTCAGGAGAAGAATTCCATTTGAATTGACTTCTGACACCCCTTCTTTTCCAAGCTATCCTTTCCATAGCTCAGAGTTCCTGCCCACTCTTAGCACTGAAATCACAAAGAAGAATTATCTTATCTTCTTTGGGGAAAAATGACAGGAGTTGTTCAAATTTAGAATAGAATTCTTTTGTCATCTACATCAAGAATCAGGGCATATGCACACAGTTGGAGATGACGGTTCATGAGATGTTCATTGAGGATAACTGGACATTCCAGTATCTGAATAACTATCTTGGTTTTGACAGCAAAATCTACACCTTGGATGTGTCTGTCATTTTTGTCTTTTCCTTTCCACAAATAGGTGTAGAAAAAGACATTACCAAGGAAGAGTTTTAATACTGAGTATTTGAAAGACTCTGACAAAAGCAATCATTTTCAGCAGTACCTCAGTGAGAAAGTGTCTGACCTCCCTGTTGGTATCAACACTATTGATCACTACAAAAGCCATAAGAAAGACATCCATGAGGCATGCAAGGAATCCCTAGGCTTCTCCACAAAGAAACTTCAGGACTGGTCTGATGAGAATGATAAGAAAATATAAGCTCTCACTAACAGAAAAAGGAGAGCTTTTAGAGCTTGGGAGAATGACATCAGCCTCAAACAGAAGCAAGACTATTATTGCCACATTAAAGGTGAGACCCAGAGGAAAATTAAAGAGTGACAGAACAAGTAACAGGAGACAGTAAAAGAGATTCAAAAGTTTGCTGATAGCCATGACACTGGTAGTTTCTTCAGTGCAACCAAAACTATATATGGGCCAAGGACAGGAGAAGCCAACCCTCTGAGGCTCAAGAATGGAACAACACTAGTTAAAGACAACTCCATCATTATCACATGGTAGAAAGAGCACTTTAAAGACTCTAATGTTGAAGCCAGTACCACTGAAGCCACTCAACAACACCCAATTAAGGACTACCTTAAAGACCCACCACTTTATCGAGAAGGCTTGAAAGCCATTAAGTGGATGAAGAACAAAAAAGCATGTGGTCCTGATGGAATACCAACTGAAATTTATAAGCAGGGTGGAAAAAAAAGTTCTTATCAACTACACATTATTATGAAGATTTGGAAACATGAACAGATTCCCAGTGCCTTGAGACACGCCAAAATTGTTTCCACATTTAAGAAAGAAGATAGATCGAATTGCAGCTATTAATGTGGTATTGAACTCCAATCCATAGTTGGGAAGATCCTCATTCACATTCTTCTCAATAGATTCACTTTCCTTGGTGAGGAGCTCCTACCCGACTCCCAGTGTAGTTTCAGACCACTCTACCACACATATGCTCTTTGCAGATAGATTGCTGCCAGAAAAGTACTGCAAGTATCATTGAGACATTTATGTGGCATTCGTTGACCTAAGGCCTTTAATTCAATCATCAGACAGGCCCTATGGAAGATTCTGGTGAGATCTAAATGCCTGACAAAATTTGTTACCATTATCAGACTTCTTCATGACAACATGAAAGCAACCATCCTAAGCAATGGCTCAGAAACAGATCACTTCACTATTAGAACTGGAGTTAAGCATGGATGTATGACTGCACCAACAAACTTTTCCATCTATATTGCACTTTTTCCACATCTCATTGTTGAGAAACTTCCATCTGGAGTCAGTATCCAATATTGCATGGACAGGAATTTCTTTAACATCAATCAGTTATGTTCCAGATCCAAAATAAATGACACCTCCATTTGCTGGTCTCCAATACATGGATACTTGTGTTGTACATGCACATTTAACTGAAGAGCTCCAGATCACTCCTGACTGCTTCTGTAAAACATATAAAATGCTTGGATTCACTGCCAACTTCATAAAAACCAAGATTATTTACCAGCCTACCTGAAACCAACCAGTTGCTCCTCCACTCATTACAGTTAAAGAAAAATCCTTGGATAATGTTGAGCATTCCCCCAACCTGACTAAACACCTTTCCCAGAAAGTAAACATAGACAACAGTATTCAGCACCAGATAAAATCTGCCAGTGCTGCCTTTGGACATCTCCAAAATCATATCTTTGATGATCGTGACATCTGGACCCAAACCAAGCATCTCATCTACCAGGCTGTTATCATCCTTATCCTATTGTATGGGTGTGAAACATGGATGACATATCAAAAACACCTGGAAGCTTTACAACATTACCTTCAGCAATGGTAATGAAGAATAATTGAAAGGATAGAAGAATGAATGCCAGCATTCTGGCTCAAGCAACTACCACCAACATTGAAACCATATTTATATGGAACCAGCTTCATCAGACAGGAGATGTCATAAGGATGCTTGACAACTGGCTACCAAAATAGGTTCTATACTCACCAGTGGTCACCACTCTAGAGGCGAGCAAAAGCAGAGGTTCAAGGATATCTTGAAGGCCAATCTGAATAAATGCAATATTAAAATCAATATCTGGGAAGCACTAAATCACTGAATCATCCCCAGTGGTGCCGTGGTATATGACCAGGCATTGATCATTCTGAGCAAATTTGCCTCACCACAGAGGTAGACAGATGACAGCAACAAAGGGAAAGAGTAGTAGATCACATTAAAGGATCTAATCCTTCCTCCCAGAACTATTTGCCATGTATTCAGTTGAACATGTGGATCTTCGATTGGCTCATCTACATGAAGTCACTGATGACTTCACTATTTACAAAAAGACTGTCATTCTTGTACTGAGGTACTGCCAACACCACTGTCTCCAAATGTTATGAAAGAACCTGGATTTCAGACGCGAACAGGGTGCAATATAATTTTACTTGGGGTACTTAGACTAGTACCCAACAGCTAGAATAGGATCTGGCCTTTAGTGTCTCACATTTTATCCAATTAAGTTTGCTGTAGCTTCAAAAATGAAAGGTTATGGAATGTGTATATACACAATGAAATGCTATATATATGGCAGTTATAAAGGGATGAGCATCAGCAGTTGGAAGTTTAAAGTTTTCTGATCTACAAACTCCCATCTACAAAGACAGCGACCAATTGTACGGAGAATAAGGCCAGGATAACAATTACAGCATCATCATGACTGTGCTTACTTTATGAAGACTTACACTTTGTTCCCTATTCTGCCATGGATTTCCTATGCACTTGTAGGCAAGTCACTTCAGCCAAGCATTTTCATAATATATGGTGCCTCCCTGCTTAAGTGTCTAACATAAGTTATGTAGGGTCTGAATTTTAGAGCTGTTGAACAGGTGCAGATCACATTGACCTCAGCTGGCATTGTGGGCAATGAAATAACCGCTTCCTGTCTCAAATTCGACTAAAAAAATTGTTGTTATATTAAAAACTATTTACTCCCAGTTTCTGTATGTCTCAGTTTCCCACAGATTAAATGAAAATAATGCTTCCTCAGCCATTCAGATTCAGGAGGCATCCAAATACACAGACAAGTCTACCGAGTAAATAAATGTTATAGTCTGATCTTTTTGGACTTCACACCAGTGCAGTTGATTTAATATAATGCTATTAAATTAAAGCTTCTTTTCCAGAAATCTCTCTATGTTATTTTTCTTTCCCATAACACTTCACTGGCCAGCCTCTCCTTTCACATGTAATTGAGGGTCTTTTTCCTTTCATTGAACTCTGCATATTTGCTCCAATCTATTATCCATTCATTTCGATTCATACAAAATGTTTGTGGCAAACTCCCTTTCCATTCCTTTTGCCTTTCTCTCATATTGCTCATTGTTCTTTCCCATGTACGAATGTTAAAACCTAGCATTTCCCCCTATTCAGGGGTTGTAATCAGCCAGCCTCTGCTTTTTGAGGCCTCTCTTTGGAATACATTTTACCTGTACAGGTTGTCCATCACCTAAAGTAGCTCAGGCATTCTCTTTTTCTATATTGTAAACACTTTTAATGAAAGGTGAGTTTACAGAATGTGTTAAAGTTCACTTAGCTGAGCAGGGACCAAAGTGCATGTAAGAGGCCTCCCTTTCCTACGTGACTGAGCCAGGCCTCCCACAATGACATGGCATATGCACTGGACACTAGCACACAATGGAGGGTGCATGGTCTTTGTCCCATCCAATCATGTACCTGCTCACACAACAGTGCCAGTAAGCCAGGGTGAGTAATTGGTACATATTCATCCCCAAACACACAGACCATGGACACCTGCCTGTGACAGGAACTCACTGATGTTTGCCCAAGAGTAGAGCAGCTCTGTACCAACTCTAGTGGGTTAAATAGGTTGATACAAAAGGACTGTGTAAGGTCAATGAATATTCAGTAATATTTATACACTTCCAGTCACTCCAATGTGTCCTGTTACATTAATATATTACTGGATGAATTTCAATGCTAGTAGCTAGCACAAACATTCCTCATTGTCCTATTTCTTTTGGGGTTAGAGAGTTAATAAAAGGAAAGTTAATAAAACATGGGCATATCTAAACACTCCTGCAGAACTCAAATACAATAGATTCAAGGGGTAGCAGAAGACTCTTTAGATTTGTGATCACAGGGCCTTTTCCAGGAGATCCTTGAAATATGTATAGATTCATTATTGCCAGCTGCAAAAATTCATAGGTATGTTTCATTCTGCCCCCAAAACCTAGTTTAAAATCCCAGAGATAGTTCTAAGTTTTTTATTTTATTCTTTTTATGACCTTCTTGTTTCTGAGCCTCTAAGATTCACTTCCATCACATATTTCAAGCTTTACTTTGCAGTCATGATGGATTGAGACATGCTGGAATTGTTGAGTAATCACTTTGTTTCAGTATCTGGTACAGGTGTGCAAAACGGTCCGTATTCAATTCGGATTCGGCCCAAATCAGGGACAGTGATTCAATTAAATCAGATCAAATCAAATCACTGTCCCCAATTCAATTTGGCCAAATCTGAATCTGAAGATTCAGTGCTGCTTCAGAGAATCAGCAATTTGGCCATAGACACAGCTTTAAATGTTTTTCTGCATACCTCGAGGTACTAGGCACAGCTCATGAATACTGCAATGATGGGGCGGATGAAGTGTCTCACAGGAGTGTGGGGCAGGCCCTGCATGTTCGGCGGAGAACCCGGAAGTGGACTGGAAGTACTTCCGTTTCACTTCTGGTTCCACCGGGCAACGCACTGGGCCCCCCCCCATGCCCTCCCATCTCCCCCCTGGGTGCACCCCCTCACCCAGAAGGCACCAGTTGCCGAGCCAGGGGAGTACAGGGAGGCCCCCACCATGCTCCCTGGTGGACCCAGAAGTGGGCCGGAAGTGCTTCTGATCAACTTCCGGGTCTGCTGCTAAGTGCACTAGGGAGACCCGCCCCCCACGCTCCTGTGGGACGCTCCATCTACCCCAACATCTCAGCGTTCATGAGCTGCCTGGTACCTTGAGGTATGTAGAAAAAACATTTAAAGCTGTGTCTATGTCCGAATTGTTGAATCGCTCTGAATCTCTCCAAACTGATTTGGAGGGTTCTGATTCGATTCAAAGAGATTAAAGGGTCTGCTGATTTGATTCGGATTCGGAGATTTGGCCACCAAATTCTGTGAGGAGGTCCTCTTTTCTCCTAGCTGGCAAGGGGCAATCATGAATCTTAGTCAGGATCTTCTTGCTTTATTATTAAAGAAGGTTAATATATATTCAGTGGCATAGGTTGTAGCCGTGTTGGTCTAAGAGCATACGCAGACAAGGTTCTTCAAGTAAATGTAAGAGCACAGACCTTCTACAGATGCTTCCTCAGCCTGACGAAGGGTATTTGTGCCTGAAAGCTTTCTAAGATGAATTTTTCCAGCTATTTGAGTTGGTCTAATAAAAGCTATCGGATTTACCCAAAGAACCTTGTCTGTCAATATACATTACCATGCAATCTAACTCCTAGTAAAACGGGGCAGATCCTGAAAGAAACCCACATTTATAATAAATACAAAAGTTCAAAGAGAGCAAAACAAGTCTAGATTCATTAAGTGTTACTACTTGAACTAAAGCATGTATTTTGGCTGTCATTTGTAACAACACTGACATCTTCTTTCAAGCATTCAGTCTTGTAGAGGGTGAAACCGTTACACCCTCCCTCAGTAGACCCTTTACTAATTTGGCATCTCAGAGAATATAAATGAATTGGAAACATTGCCTTTCTTTTGTACTAGAAGTTAAATCTGTCCTTGGAGAGCTGTGGGCTCAAGCAATGAGGCACATCACCTCATTTCAGCTGCACAGTCTCTGGAATTTATTTTTTCCACACATTAAATGAGATCATCCACTGCTTCTCCCTCCAGGCTGATGATTCTTAGGCTGTTTATCCATATTTTTAATTACAATTTGATTAAGAGATTTTAAATTACAAATATAAAAACAAATATTTTAAGTCGGCAGAGGTGGCAAAGGGTATAATTGTAATCTAACTCATAAATCAGCTCAAAGCTTATACTACCTCCCATCCTTATCTATTGTTCTATTAATGTTCTCATCATCACAGTAACTAGGCATCTGGCTTTATGGACTGTGAACTAGGACGTAAGTCACATTAAGACTATGAAAACCTATTTGTTGTTCCAGCACTACAGTGTTTTAATACAATGCTTAATAATAAAAGGGTTGCAATGTAAAACAAACTACAGTCCATGTAAAATAGTCTCAAATTATGATCATTCATCAGTCACCAAAGCCTTGGTAGCAAAGTTGTTCTGGCAGCACAGAATGAGAGGAGGGAAGGAGACAAAGAGGCCTTGAAGAGACTCTAATAAGAGGGAGCTGTGGGGAGAAGCCACAGTGGAAGGAGGGAAGAGCAGGGGCTTTGGCAGGATAGGGCTGTAGAACCTTGTTCAATGGATATGAATACTGAATTGCAGTACAAACTTAATCTCAGATTTATGAAAATCCTACCAATCACATGAATGCAATTGCCATTGTGTATAATACACCCAGTTCCCTTTCAGAGAATCATTTCATTAGTGGCCAGATTCATCCCTCATGATACTAACGCCTCTGAGATCAACAGAGTTATGCCCGTGATTAGTTTGGTCCCACGTTTTTCCTTGGTTATGTTTGAAAAGCTAAAGATGGTTAGCTTTTCTTTTCCATCTTGTTACCTTTATGACTTGCATTGTACTTTGACTCTTTCCAATACAATATCAGTGTGAGACTTTTCATCAAAGTAGCAATCCTAATCAGTACAATCAAGAACTCCTTCCAGATTATCAACGCCATTATCAGGAGTCTGGGCAAGGAGCAGCACTTAGTATATTTATTCAAATGAAAATACATAAAGAAACTAATGTGTACCGGATGCAGTGCATCAGTTCAAGATGTCATCAGAATGTTAATGCTGTGTTTTTCTCTCCTTAGAGGAAGGCATATTTGCACTGTATAAAAGATCTTTTCCTTTTTTATGAGGTAGCCTGGAAACTCAAGCAGTAAGTCACCTTTAGCAATTTTAGCAGTACTTCTAGTGTAGCATTTTTAATTACATATGGCATTGCTAAGCCCAATGTTCAATCACAGTGCTGGGAATATTGCAAGAGTAGAGCTGGGCCTGCAAAATTCAGGTCTAGACCTGGATTTCAAGCACTACAACGTTTGGATTTGTGCTCAGCATAGAGTATGGGACTAAGTGCAAATTCAGATGCAGGTCAACTAGTCGAATCCATAGTCCACTAATTAAGGGTAATTTAAGCAAATCTCAAACCCTGTGCTACAAATATCTAACCTCTGCCTGCCTCAATTTTGTGCTAACCTTCCTGTGGTAGGAACAACTTAAATATAACTGACTTGACACACACACACACACACCAGGACATCAGAATGCATGTTGATATTGCCAAATGCATCCCCACAGGTGGAGAGGTGGAGAGTGATGTTTAGTTGACCTGGAAATATTTAAATTGCCTTTGATCAAGAGTCATCAGGACAAAAGACAAAAGAGAAGCTAATCTGACAGCTGAGATATATGACTACAGAGAAACACAAAGTATAAAGCATCAGTTGACTCCTGAAAACATTTTTCACAATGGAAGATTTCACAAATGCTATACACAAGGCCATATTATGAGACACAGGACTATGAAAATCATAAGATTAAAAGAGAACAATACAAATTCTCTGGCTGACCTGATGTGGCAATGCTATCTTAAACACTGGTCATTACTGTAAAGTATCCTGTTTTGACAGTACCATCATGCTTGCAAAACGTTTGTGCTGAGAAGAGAAATCATGTCCAAAGAAAAACAGTTCATGATACCTTTCCAAGCCCACTGGTTGATATCATGCCTAAAGGAGATATATGATGACCTCTGCATTGCCATTCCTGAATATGGGCTGAATACAGCTGGACCTGAAATAATCTCTCTCAGTCTTATTTCCTTGAAAGTGAACATCTGTTTTGGCAGCATGCCCAGATTTTCTGCTCCAGTTCATCCAACTCTGAACTGGTTTAACTCTGAAAGGAATAAAACAAAACTAAATGGCAGAAAATTGATTTTTGTTTTGCTAATTCAGAAGAAAAGTGTGATGGCAGTAAAACATTTAAGAGAGAAAGGAGAGACTAGTGATAAAGAACACAGGACTGAAATTCTAGAGGTTATTGTTCAAACCATTTACTTCCTTTACAAATAAAAATATATCTGAGATTTCATATTTTAAAGAGGAGTAATTTTTAAGTCTGTAAAAAAGACTGAAACTGTAAGAAATGTATATAATGCTTACTTTTATATATGCCTCAAATAGGCTTAAATCTTGAAAAATCTATTTAAGAGCAAAGTACTTTCACCTCAAATAACAAATGTTCAAGATAAAAACCTCTGCAATATCTCCACTTAGGTTTACTGTGTGAGAAGAGGCAATAAGGTCCACTTAGGCTAGATCCCACTCTGTTCAAAGAAATGACAAAACTCTCACTGCCTTCAAAAGGAAAAGCCTCAAGACTGCTAATGGACAATATCTGCAGTGTTCCTACAGAACATAATCTTTTTATCTTTTTAAATCTAAGAGGAGTTTTGCTTGCCACAAAATCTGCCCCCAAGATAACACATTTTAAATTTCTGTGGTCTTCTAAAATAAGTGGTCCTGTAGGAACACTGCAGATTTTGACGTTTAGCAGTCTTAAGCCTGTTCTTATTGAGGATTCTGATTATAATAAAAACATAGACAAAATCTTAAGTATAGTGGCATTGATGAGCACAGCCATAACTGAAACTGAAAAGCAGGTTTAATACGTAGTTAAATGCTGTAAAAAAAGATTATGAAAATTAACTACTATAAAACTACAGGCCAGTCAGCCTTACCTCGATCCTGGGCAAGCTGTTCAAGAAAATTATTCTGGCACACATCCAGGAGGGGCCAGCAGCGAACTGCATGCTCAGGG
>NW_017729031.1:50096641-50100520 GCF_001723915.1 Gavialis gangeticus
GGTCAGGGCGGCTAGGGTCTGGAACCAGCTTCCAAGTGAGGTGGTGCAGGCTCCCACCCTGGGGGTTTTTAAGAGGAGGTTGGATGACCACCTTACTGGGGTCGTTTGACCCCAGTGCTCTTCCTGCCATGGCAGGGAGTCGGACTAGATGATCTGCTCAGGTCCCTTCCGACCCTAGAAACTATGAAACTATGAAAAGCCCATATGTAAATGTAAATATATTTATTCTTTTAAAAAGTGAATTGGTCTATAGGGGGTGTATTTCTATGTGCCCCTATGACACCATTGTTAGTGGAAGTACTAAATGATAGCGCAATAACAGCCTGTACTTCACCATACCAGCAGCGCATGGGTATTTTTAGCAACTATGTCGCCGTAGCAACATGGTATACCGAGGAAGTGCATTGATACGGTGACATAGCTGTGTGTGCCCGCTAGTGCTACGGCAATGTAGCATCATGTGTAGATGCACCCGCTGTTTACTAAAAACGATCTTTGTAGAAAACTCTCAGACTAAGCTCCCAGAGACTCCAGTTCCACAGATCATTTCCTATGAAATCTACGCTCAGGTTAATCCTTAAGGAACATATTTTAGCATTTGTTGTTTCTGCAGATGCATCTCTGGATGTGGATGTATGGAATAGATTTGAAAATTAGTGTCCTATGGAAATCAACCCCTTGGTGAACAGGCAGCAGTAATAATAATAAAGTCTTTAATCTCTGATTTTTTAAAAGTTAAAATATCAACAGGAACATAGAACACAACATAGGATTACTTGTAGAATGGAACCTGCACAATAAAAGGTTTTGGAGCACAAATGACCCTTTATATATCAGAAGGACCAAATAAACAGGGTATTGTCTTAAAAGGACTTGAGAGGTGCCTACATCTGTTAATTTAAAAGAAAGAAAATATTCTTTCATATTCCTCCAGCAGCCTTCAAAAATAACAAAATGGCAGTAGTTTTAGTGCCCTTTTTATTCCCACATGTTCTAATTTTTAGAAGGCCTTCAGGGTTTGGGGATTTTTGTTTTGTTTGTTTTGCTTCAACTATACAAGGCAATGAAAATGAGGGGATTTTTATGGCTTGTTGTTTGATGTCTGAACTGTAGAATGAAAGCAAGTAGATGTAAAGAAAGAAACTAAACTAAAACAAGTTGTATTTCTGGTTGCTCAAAAGGCTTAAGGCCCTCAAAAACAAAAACAAAATAGAACCTTACATAAACTGGCAGTTGAAGAAATAACTAGTTAATCCTAACAAATAAAGCTTTCTTCTAAAACATTTCAGATGTAAATCTCTCGGGTGAAGAACCAGCTGCATTAATGTAAAAACAGTACTACTAATAAATTATTAACATGAAAGTGGTACATTCGCAGCTTGAGGAAGAATTTTTAAGGCTACTGTTCTTATTACATTAGGCCAGATGTGCTTCTCTTGAAGTTAATAGAAAGACTCCCAAAGAATTAAATGGATTCAGGATCAGGTCCATTATTTATAATCGGACAAAACTCCTGATTAAAACATTTGATGTTGTTAGATTATTTGCAGCTACTAAGAGTATATTCTACTCCAGGATTTTAACCAAAGAAAGCTCTGTGTATTAGTTCTCTATGTATTCATGTCACATGTCAGAAGACAATTCTTCAGACTTTGAAAGCAGGTACATTTTGTCTATCTCATTTATTCTCTTCATTCCCTATGTTATACACATTCACATTATATTCTTTCACAGTCTTAAGTGTATGTGTTGTATTCTTATTTTCCATTTTTCCCTCTCACATTTACATCACATATTTGTCCCAGTGTTTGACTAGATCATGATGGTTTTCATGTTTTCTATTAGTTTCAATATTTTGACAACAATAAAAAGGAAAATTAAGGTTTCAAATGCAAAGCACCTGTAATACTAACATAATAATAAAGGTATATTTTATTCTAACTTTGCATTCAGAAACATTCCATTTGTCTTGATAGTCTGTTTATGGTAAATTCAGTTCTTTCCTCTGGAAAGTCTTCATTATGAAATGCTACGTGCTAAGGCTGTGCAAAGTTTTGGTCACTGATTTGATTCAGATGAGATTCGACCTGATTTGGCGGCTGAATCGCTGAATCTGAATCGAATCAGGAGACCCATTAATTTCTCCGAATTGAATCAGAAGCCTCTGATTTGATTTGGACAGATTCAATGATTTGGCCATAGACATACCTTTATATGTTTTTTCTACATACCTCAAGGTATCAGGCAGCTCATGAATGCTGAGATGGTAGGGTGGATGAAGCTTCCCACAGGAGTAGCAGATCCAGAAGCACTTCTAGTCCTCTTCTGGGTCTGCCATGGAGCTCCAGGGGGACTCCCCACCCACTCCCTGGCTCAGTAACTGGTGCCTCCTGGGTTTGGGGAGGCACCCCGGGTCCCCTCACGGCCAATTGTGCACTTGGTGGTGGACCCAGAAGTAGACCAGAAGTACTTCCACTTCTGGGTTCGCTGCCGAGCATGCACCCTCCCCAGCTCCTGTGGGATGCTCCATCCATCCCACCATCTCAGCATTCACAAGCTATGCCTGAATCAGCAAATCAAAACACTGTCCCTCAAATTGAGCCAAATCCGAATTGAATACAGCCTGCTCTGCACACCCCTACTATGTGTTATATTTGCCTGAACGCAAGATGACTTCAAATTTAAGATGGCCCTGCAATAATTATATTCTATAAATGGAAAATAGTAATTTGTTATAATCTAATTATTGCAGGATCATCTTAAATTCATCCCCCTCTCCAGTATTGTGGCAGGAAAAGCAGTGTTGGAGTTAAGGGTCTAGACCCCCAATCCCTTGACCCATTTGTCCCCCTTGTGCACCTCTGCCCGTCCCCCCCCTGCCAACTGTCCCTCTGCTGCCTTCCCCCTGCCTCCCCATGCCTTTGCCTGTCTCCCTGTTGCTTGCCTGCCACAACATGCCCCGTGTCTGCTACCCACTTGCTGCCCCCCACCCCTCTGCTCTCCCCTGCCCACCCAATGCTGGTGCCTGTTCCTGTACCCCTCCCCCTTGCTGGTGGTCCCATGAGACATGGCTGGTCAAATAAAACTAGTTTTAATTGTTCTCAGTATGAAAAACAGCACAGGCGGAAGAGGTGGTTGAAGAGCAAAGACAAAATTCTAATTTTTTTTAAACAAGAACACCTTTGCTAAAAAAAATATTGCCACTGAATGCTCTGAGATTACAGATGGAATGAGATGTGGTCCACCTAACAGTCTCCTCAATGTATTGAATTCCTTCTCCACCTTTAATGGTGTTGACTTATACTAGCCCATCTTTGAGCTGCAGTAATTGAATATACTGCTGTGTTCATTCTAAGGGACTCTGTATTTATACCACACAAAGTTTTTATTTTTATGGGTTTTATCAGAGGACAATATTTAGGCTGTCATTTTAATGCAAGCAACTAAGGCCCTAGTTCAAAAATTTGTTTAAACATTGTTAAGTCTCTCTATATAGTTGCATAGCTAGTAGAGTCGGAAGGGACCTGAGCAGACCATCAAGTCCAACCACCTGCCTAGCAGGAAAGAGTACTGAGGTCAAACGACCCCAACAAGGTGATTGCCTAGCCTTGTCTTAAAGACCCCATGGTAGGAGCCAGCACCACTTTGTTTGGAAGTTGGTTCCAGATCCTAGCTGCCCTGACAGTGAAGTAGCGCCTCCTGATGTCTAATCTGAATTTACCCTCTGCTAGCTTGTGACCATTATTTCTAGTCACTCCTGGGAGTGCTCAGGGGAACAGGGACTCTCCCAATGCCTGCTGGTCCCCCCGACTAGTTTGTAACAGGCCACTAGATCCCCCCTCAGCTGTCTCTTGTGGAGGCTGAACAGGTTCAGGTCCC
>NW_017729031.1:50101233-50113696 GCF_001723915.1 Gavialis gangeticus
TAAGACTAACTGGCCTATAGTTCCCCGAGTCCTCCTTCCTCCCTTTTTTGAAGATGGGAACCACACTGGCCCTCTTCCAGTCCTCTGGCACCACTTAATATAGGACAGCACTTAATTTTGTTTATATGCTTAAATTCTGTTCAGAAGAGGGAAACTTCTTAAAATGGGGTCAACATTTTTGCTTCTTAAAAAAACTGCTGTATTCAGCCTCCTTCATTTATAGTATGAGTAGATCAGATATGTGGACTGCTGTGAATATGAAAGATGTCTATGATTACCATATTGTATATTAGTGGAAATTGGTTGACATTCTTATGGTTGGGGTGTGTCTACACTGCAGACAGCAATGTAGCGTACAGATACTTGAGTCCCAGTGTTTGGTCCAAGAATTATGAAAGAGATTGTCAGGGTGTCATTTGGGACCACCTATGTTCAAAGCCTTGTGTATACGGAGTAAACAAACACATTGTACTAAAACATATTCTGACTTGATGTCACTGAATTTTCTTCCAGTGACAAACTGGTCTTGAGATTCATGTTCATTCAGCAGAGTTGCAACAATTAGATGCAAGGACCACTAAGTCAGATAACAGGCTCTAGCTAATCTTCTTTTGGCATATGTCTAAAAAGGAAAACTATACCAACTTTCCACTTGATCCTGGATCAGTGTAAAATCTAAACCTAAAATGGACTTAGACGCAATTTAGATCAGCCTTTAGACTCTTTTAACTTCCCAATATATTGGTTAGTTATAAAAATCTTCAGGGATTACATTGCTAGCCATGGATCACATATTTGATAAGTAGATGGACTAGACTTTCAAGTCATTTCAGTGCTTTCTAATATCCATATTATATCTTCCTTAGCTTATAAGTTTCAAACATTTAAACTGCTAATATTTAGAATGTAAATGAAAAATGTATTTCGTCCTTTACATTCTTCTGTTATACACAACAACAGTATCATTTGGAGTGGTACCTCATTAAGATGAAAGTACTGGATATTCACTTGACTAGAAAAAAGGGGAATTAGAGGGATCAAATAATTTTCTAATGGTTAGTCTAAATGTTTGATCACAGTTTATCACAAAGAAATGTCAATAAGTCACATGAACATCCACTGGCATGGAGCAAAGAAGAAAATTAAGTGCAAAAATGAGGGTTTCTTTTTAACCACTCAAGTTTTCTATAAATTATTCCTGTATCATTTATAACATACGGGTTTTTGATGAAGGATCCAACACTTTGAAACAATACAATTTTAATAACCTCTTATTATTTTGAAAAATAATGTCTATTTACTAACAACTGCACAAAAACACAGTGCCATAACCTGATCTGACTAATATTTAAAGCCTATCATTCTTTCTTGTTTTTACCTCTTACTTATGAGATAGCAGATGTATGTCTCTTCCAAACCCATCTAAGCATTTATGAGCAAATGATCATTACTACAGTTTGTCCTTTGTTCCCTTCTATAGAGTGTTGAAACAAAAGCTGTTGCCTCCAGCTTTTACCACTGCTAAGCAGTGTAAGGTGAGTACACAATACAGACAGGAATGGCAGAAAGTGTGCTGCTTTCTTCCATGCCTTACTAAATAATACATTGGCAAGACGAGCATATAAGAGATTTGGTGTCTTGTAACTGCTATCAGACGTATGTCTACCATGCTCCATGTTCATTAGTTAGATGAAATCAACAAATTAAAAAACTTTTTACATTTGTGTTTTCCTTTAACAGGTACACAGCAGCTGTAGCAGAATCACAAGAGAGAATACTTGACTGAACACACAGTGGTAAGATAAACTCCTTACAAATATTCAATTTAATGAATTGTTTGAAATAGGTTATCTAGTGTGATGCCCGATACCGTTCACTTAACAATGAAAATGAGGAGATAAAAGAAATATAAACAAATGTATTGCCTTTACTCTTCACGAATATGAATAATGCACAAATTTGTAGTCCTTTCCTATTAAATGAAGCAAAGTACCAGTTTTGGATACAAGAGTATATAGAATGTTACTTGAGAATTAGCAATCCAGTATGAGTTTCCTCAGAACACTGCCACCTTCTATCATTGCAATAATAGGAGTCACTTGTCATTTACCTTTCAAATTCTGTTTCTTAAGGATTTATATTTTAGACACGTATATTTAGATCAGATTGAAGCTTTGCTTGTAAGATGCCAGCTAAAATTAAACCAATTTTCTCAATATATGACTTGAGTATTAAAGCATTTTTTTAGTTTCATATTAGTCAAAAATAATTCTAGCTCATTTTATGCTCTTGTTTGATCTGCTTCATTTAAGAGCTGGTTGTATTTTAGATGTAGAAATGTTATAGATACTGGAGGCTGTATGTATCTGCAAAAAAGCTGCAGCTTTTGAAGCCACACAAACTCAGAGAAACTTCAGGAGTGTATGAACATATATCTAGATCTTCTGACTCGGAGTCCAGTTAATAGGGAAAAGGAACAGTACTGCTCAGTGGAAAGCCCTATGTGGGATCCAGTGGAAAATACCAGACAATATATAACAGGAACTGAACCCCTTTCCCTCCCTGTGTCAAGAAAGAAGTCAGCTGCCTCTGCTCCTGTGGTCTTTTTGGACCCTAGGGATGGTCTTGAACCACATTGGAGAAGAAATGCTAACTGTTGGGTAGGGAGAGAACTAGGCATTCTAGGATGCATCATGCCACTGCAAACTGGACTTGTGGCAGTCTTAACTTTTCCTTAAAACCTGCGTAAAGGGCAGCTAGAGTTGTTCACAACAGTGCATTTTCACTGGAGCCATGGTATTTCAGAAAGGGAGAAAGGAAGAACTGTTGTGGGAGTTCTCCTACTTGCTTGTTCTTGTCTAGGATATGGAGGGGTTTGGGAATGGGACCTGACAGCCCATTCCACATTGAAAAGCCCATTCTCTTTGACAGAACAACAGTGGAACCTAACAGAAAATTCCCTCCTCCTAATTAACATCCTTATTTGATTTTACTGGGAGAGGAAGAAATACCACCCAGTATGTGAGTTTCTCTTATACAAACTAATTACAGCCATATTAGCATTACTCTATTATATTGCTTCACATGCACATGGTATTGTGAGAATCTTGTTAGTTTTCCACCTAGTCAAGTGACTCAACAGAAATTTGTCTAGGCAATAGAGATATCTTTAGGTGATATATTTTATTGGACCAATTGCATAGTTGGGATAGAGTTAGGCAAGCTTTTGAACGCAAGGCACTCTTCATCAACATTCTCTTTTCTGTCAGTGTTTCAGGGCCAGGTCATAGACTGTTGTGACTTATGGACTTTTTAGCCCTTTTCCACATGGAATCCTAAGTTTAATGATTCTTAGGGTTCACAAAACTAAACGACCAGCTTTTTCAGGCTGGCTGGCCTGCCCTACAACAATCTGGCATTATCAAGGATGCAGCAAATCTTTGATTTTGTTCTTATCTTTTTTTCCTGTTTGGATGGAAAATTTCTCTATTTGATTGGTTCGTTCCTCACTTAAAAAAAGACAGTATTGTTGTATAGATTCATTATCAAGTACTGAGCAGCAGTAATTGTTTATCAACCACAGGAAAAATACTTCTTTCTAATGTCAAAAGAGGACTTGCTTGGAATCCATAGTACAGTGTGCATGGTCAAATGATTCCTTGTGTGATTGAAAGTATTCACAAATATTCTTGTAAATAAAACTATTAGTTTTGCTGGTATTGTGACTATTTTTATTTACTTATTTGTGTATATACACATAAGTGAGTTTATATCCAAGACTATTTGGAGAAAGAAAAACTATCCTGAATATAGTCATACAACTAAAATTTGACAAAAAGCATGCACTACAGAACTGTTCTCATGACAGTTCTGAAAACCTCTTTTAATTATTCACATAATGTATTCATCTAACAAGTCTGAATATAATTTGCAAACAGTAAAAGGCATTTTTCCTGTTTATAAACCTTAATTTATCCAATCTGAGAAAAGAGAGAGTACCATGAATAGTCTTCTATGCAGATAGCAAATACTCATAAGAGTCATTGTTTTGAACTCAAAAACAAATCACCAAATAATTGCAATTAAATGAAGAAATTTGCAAAATTCATAGGCTTACATGAAACTTCTTCCTAATCTGTTAAATACATTTACATACAATGAAAAATTCAAGTTGGTCTTTTATAGAACTGTTGAGAGCTGGCAACTCTAGCAGCACAGCTGTAGTGCAGCTGCACTTTCTTTTTGTCACAGCTGTTTCTGGACCTATATTAAATGGATGGGCTCTTCATCACATAAGGGTGCTATGAAAAAGCTATGAAAGTCTTATATTCTATTAGTGTTCCTAGCAATGTTGATGAGTGAGGTTGAGAGGATGTGGCCCAATTGTCTAGCCTGTCCTTTTCTTCATGTAAATTCTGATCCCAAGGATCTATGCAAGATCTCAGCATATGGTTCTATGAATTTTTCCACATTTCAGGAGCAGTCCACAAAGCAGTTGGTACTTACTCAGGGAGTCACAGTGCTTCCCAGTCTCCCAGAGGGAAGGGTGTCCTTCCCCAGTCCCATACCTGCCATAGAATATGTTTTGTTGGGCACTAGCATAGGCGCAAGAACACAGAGAGGGTGATTAATGCTGCCCCCAACATGAAACAAAGAGCAGTGGTTCGGCAGAGGTCGCTTTCCCCACTCTCCACTACCACCAGCAGTTAAAGGAGTTGGTAAATCTTAGCGCTAAAAGAAATTACAGATTCAACTCTAGAGTCTTGTCTGCCTCATCCATAAGGGGCTTGGTGGTAATTTAAGCAAGCCAGTAAATTGATTCTGTTAATTAAATTACCATCCAGGTTAATTTTCTGGTCAGGGAAAAGAAAGTGCTCAAGAGCTTCATGGGTAAAATACAGCAAGGTGAAAGATAAAAATAGTGGAAGGAAGGGGGAAAATGAGGAATTTGACAAAAGCAGTAAGACAAGTCATCTCACCGTAGCATTTAAACAACTTCACCTTGACAAATGGCCGGTGAAATTAAAAATTTAAGTTGACAAAGACAGTTTGAAATAATGGTTCTGATTCAGGCTGAAGTCCATGCCTGTGTTCTCTTTATTTCCTCTAATTTATCAATCCCCATTCTTAGAGGCTAAACCCCTACACAGCTGGGAAACAATTAATATTAATGTCATATTATTAGCAAATATTCATCATACACTTCAAATCCCCATTGATGTTTTATAATAATTTAAACTACCAGGAATGGATTAAGGGAGTTAGAGGATTAGAAACCTGTTTTAAAGATGGCAAAGCTGATAAATGTAATGATTTCAACCACCTTTATTAAACACATCTTTTAGGTAAATTTTAAAAAATTGAAGGAGTCAAGAATTTTACCAAAATACCTTCATTTAAAAATATGTATCCATGAAATAGTTTTAAAATCTGGTTGATTTCCTATGGCTAAATTCATTTCTGATATAAGGGAATTTACAATTTTAACATATAGCTAAAACTTAGATGTTTTAATTAATTGCTTCAGAATTAAACAGCAGCACCCTATGTGATTTCTGTACATCTATCTTGTACTAGTGGTTTTCAGACAAACTGCTCACAAAGTTTTACTGAACTCAATATGTGCTTGTAAATCTACACAAGAGTAAGGCAAAGAGACACCCATCCTACAAATGTTACTGGGTGAATAAGCTCAATAGCCAGAGATGCAAAACATATGGGGGAAAGAGGTTATTCTTTACTGTTCATATAGTTGGTTCTGATTCAGGCTGAAGTCGTGGGGCATAGGTGGGGCATGGCGTCCACACCTGAGGACAGGCTAGTGATCCAGGCTGATTTAGATAAACTTAGTAAGTGGGCGGACACAAACCTGATGACGTTCAATACCGATATATGTAAGGTACTCCACCTTGGGGGAAAAAATCTGCAGCATACTTATAGACTCAGCATTGCTATGCTTGCTAGCACCACTGCTGAAAGAGATTTGGGGGTCATGGTTGACCACAAGATGAACATGAGCCACCAACACGATGTCGCAGCTGGTAAAGCAAACAAAACCCTGGCTTGCATCTATAGATGCTTCTCAAGTAAATCTCAAGGCGTCATCTTAACTCGCTGTATTCAACCATGGTGAGGCTGCAGCCCGAGTACTGCATCCAATTCTGGGGTCCACAATTCAAGAAGGGTGTTGAGAAGCTTGAGAGAGTCCAGAGAAGGGTGAATAGGTCTTATGAAGAGAGGCTGAGAGGCATGGGACTCTTCAGCCTGGAAAAGCACAAGCTCAGGGGGGACCTGGTGGCTGCCTATAAGTACATCAGGATCTGGGAGAACGTCTGTTCACCAGAGCGCCCCAAGGAAAAACAAGGACCAACGGTCATAAACTCCTACAAGGCCATTTTAGGCTGGACATAAGAAAAAAATTCTTTACTGTCCGAGCCCCCAAGGCCTGGAATAGACTCCCTCCAGAAGTGGTGCAGGCACCTACTCTGATGCTTTTCTTCCTTTGACCCTAGCTGACTTCCTGCCCCTGCGACAGGGAGATGGACTCGATGATCTTCGAGGTACCTTCCAGCCCTAACATCTATGAAATCTATTAAATCTATTTGAGGGGGAGGAAGGACTGGAAGGAAGGATGAAGCTGTCCCAGACTGGTAATGATGATAATTCCTGATCCAAAGCCCATTAAAGTAAATTAAGAAACTATCATCAGAGGTCCTAGAGCAGGTTTACAGTGAGTGCTAGGATTCCTTGGATTCCTACCAATTCGCATCTGAGCTTTGGACTTACTGGGCACCCTGTGGTGATTTTGAAAGAATAAAAGTGTGTGAATTTCCAGTCACCCAAACACACTGCCTTGTAACTTTGCAATTTAAACATATATTACTTAGATGCTAAAGTGAAGTTTTTAATGTATTGTAGTTGAAGTAACTGTTCCTAAAACTGACGGCTAAAATAGGCAAGTTTTATTAGGGAACCAGATAGCTGAAACTACAGCTCATTGCATTCAGAATATAGGAACATCACTGCCTAAAACAATGGTTTATGTGGATAAAATGTGATTAGGTGTTGTCTAATAGAGTTTTATGTATCTAGGAAAGAGAAGCAGAAAAGAGAGACAGAGAGCAATGAAAGGCATGAAGAAAGCACCAGATATAGTCACAGGAACACTGGCACAGGGGCTCTGGAGAAAAGCTAAGGGGGAGTTCTTTTGGCTCAAGTCCTGGCTAGAAGTTATAAGCAAAGAAACGTGTCCTGTTTGATTACTGTTGTGTGCAGAGAAAGGGAACTTTGGAAACCTATAGGATTCCAAACTTTGGCTACTTGCTTAGGTCAAAGGAAACATTTAAGAACAAACATGCTTAAGCACATTCCTCTGCAGCAACCCACTGAAATCAATCGTATGTAAGGATACACCTTAACTTAAGCATATATGTAAGTGCTTTACTGAGTAATTATGACTGTTGAATTGGGACCCAAGGCAAGAGCCCACTTATTCATCTTTTTCATAATGGTCAGATACTAAACATGTTTAAATACTGATGAGCATTTGTTTGCAGTTTTTTGTTACTACTCAAACCCAAATATACTTCACTTTTATTTAAACTAATTGTGAAAACTGGTGAGTTAAAATACTCTCTTTAAGGATACTTTAGGTAGAAGAAACATGAATTCAAGTTTCCAGAGTATGGTGGTAGCAGGTTTCAGCCCTTATTCAAAACAAGGGTGTGGCAATTCTCCTCCAGAGATAATGTGTTGAGGAAGATGGAATAGATCTCTGTGAGGACAGACAAGGTCAACTTATCTGAGGGGTGCTAGGTATGGCTACAGGCTTTTGGTATTTTACAAAGTAGAAGAATTAGCATATAAGTAATCTCATTTGGATGTGTTCCCTGACTATGTAATAAGGAAGCAGATTTTTTTCGCAAAGCCATACAGTACCTGTCTCACAGATCTACATTAAAATGCTATGTCTCACCCTACAATACTGACAGCTACATCAAATTTGAGAGAACACAGTAGTTGCCTGTCACAACAACTTTCTGAGCATCATGCATTGATTATCCAGCACTCATTCATTAGCCCCTACCCTGTCTGATATTCTCCCTATTTGTGCACTAGCTCATTTTTCCATTCATGACAGACAGCAAGGCTGCAGGCAAAATCAGAAATAAAATATCTGAACAACACACACAACTCATTAACCTATTAACATATTTATTCAACACTAATATGCAGGCCCCTTTCACTAACTCCTGATAAAAGACCCCACATTACTTATATTATAGCAGGTTGGCATAAAAAAGCTCAGTGTAGGAACAGGCTGAGGTTGTTGCATTCAAAGGCTTATGCTGTATGGGTTTTCAAAAAATGCATCGCTTTTTCTTAGCCTCTTAGCTAAGACATAATAAATCTTTTCTTTCTGTAATTTTTATGATTCTGTGATCTAGCATAGCATCAGTTTAATGTCTGATATCTCCTCTCCAGGGGACTGTTGTTGCTCTTTATGGAAATGGAGGAGGAGGAGGACTCCATGATCTAACAGGCCTTTTCCTTCTCTAATTATCATAAATCCATATACCATAGACAATGAGGTGTAAAAAAATATTTTTGTTAAATGGTGTTTAGAGCTCTAAGAAATAAATGGCAAAATAATGTTGTCCTCCTCCTCCTTGTGGCTGTTATACACAAACATTCTGCCTTACAGAGAAAGGATCTGTAAGATACTTTATGGATTGGTTAACTAATGTCCAGTAGTCAGATACCAGCACTGTTCCAAAGGAAAAAAAAACAACAATTAAAAGGCAATGCCGTAGTCTGCAATTAAACTTCATTTTAGCTTTAAGGAGGCATGCTCTTCTCAGTTACCTCAGTGTAAATACAAATCTAATCTACTGAATACAAAAGAGAGATTCCAGATTTATACAAGCATTATCAAACACAGAATTTGGCCTACATACCTTTAAATAAACTAATTCCTGTCCACCTCTTATCCCAGGGGTGTTAAACTCAGCCAGCCCCAGGGGTCAGATGACTGGCACTGGGGGCTGGACTAGACTGCACTCCAAATCCAGAGTGGGTGCCATACGTGCTCACATCTCAGAGCTGTGGAGCAGCTGTCATGTGCAGCACAGCCCTGAACTGACTGCTGCATGTGGCGTGGCTGCTTCAGGGTTGTGCTGCACATGGTGGCTTTTCCACCACTTTGGCACATGAGGTGGAGGGGGTGTCATTTGGCACATTTCACATGCTGTCTGTGGGTTACTCCAAGACCCAAGGGCAGCACCAAAGGCCAGATGATACAGCTCTGCAGGCCACATCTTTCAAACCCCTGTCTTAACCTCTTCTTATTTACCTTCTCTTTGTGCACAGAATGATTTTCCCAAGGAATGAGTAAGGGCAGAAACTTACAGATAGTTCTTAATGTGTTTAAGTATTTCTGCCCTCCTAGCTTCTTCACCCTCATTTCCTTTTTCTTTATGTACTGCACTGACATATTAACAGTGTGGATATAAGGGTCTATACCATGATACTGATACTATAATCATGAAAATGCATGGGGGAGGGGAAGCTGAGTACCACTGCAATAGTCCAGTTTTATGCTAGTGCAATTTCCTTGCTCTCAGTGGAATCAGATCTGTATAAAACTGCAGTGACACAGTGGTGAATTAGGCCACAATTCCTTGTATGGAGGGAAGGAAAAAAACCCTGCTCATACCCTTACTGAGAATACTTTCTTTTTCACTCAGAACACTACAAGTTGTTCAAGATTAAGAGTTAGCTACATGTTTAAAAAGAGGCAGGAGCCTCCATGGAAGAGGTGTGAGAGTAGATCCAAGACAAGGGTCAACAGGCAGCAAAAAATTAAGGCTCTTATCCACAGTTCATGAAAGTTAATTGGATCTTTCTGCTGACTTCCATGGAATTTGAATTGGGCCTTAATTGACCAAGTACCTTGGAGTCCTTGATTCATTCAGTAGGCACCACTGTACTAATGTTAAGTTAATTTTGGTTAGAATCACACTTCAGAAACTGATAAAAACACCCCGTTCTGGATTCTAAAGTTATCACATTTTATGAAAGTGTTTTACTTCCTTGCCCAAAACTTAATGCAAAAAAACCTCGTTTGTTGCTAGGTCCAAAAAGCCCGTACCATATTACGAAGGGAAACAATGACACAATAATCCCACTGCATGTAAGACATAATACATATCAATAACTAATGTATAAAGATAACCTTCCAAATATCATTGTTATAGAACCTCTTTCAAGGCTAGATCCTCTTCCCACAGAAGGTTGTGAGTGCTTGCCATTGATTACAACTAATGACTGTCGGATCAGGTCTTACATTTGGCCTCTGTCTGCCCACACACATCACATCCTTTTCCTAGTCCATTACTCCTCAAACTAGTTCCACCATCTCTAGCAGGAGATGATGTTTCCCAATATTAATTAATGACCTTGACCACTTTGGATATTTTCCAATAAATAGGCCAGAACTAGAACACGCTGAACTTTAACTGCAATACTCAGTGTATTGCAGAAGTCTAGTTCGCTGTTCTATAGGGACACAAAGACATACAGAAAAAATATAAAAGTAATAATACTTCCTTCCAGCTCCCATGACAGAGATACGGATGTTTTAAATTTACCTGCTCTAGCTTGTCAGTCAAGGATATTTGGGTAAAAGTGATATCTTTTATTAGACTAACTGAATAGCTGAAAAAACTGTTCTTCACAAGCTTTTGGGCACAAGCACCCTTCTTCAGGCAGAGGAAGACTGCTGGTGTTTGTCTACTCTCTAGGGTTGAACAGAAGCTTAAACCAATATGCAAAATTCAGGCCTGTGAAAACGCAGATGCATGGCAGGGAAGATCTCAAACTCAGTTCTTGTCACTTGCTCTTAACTTCATTCCCTAAAACACAGGCCAGGTCCTTTTTATCTTGTTAAAATGAACACATGTCACTGTCATCTTATTGATTGATAGCACAGTGATTTCAGTAAAATGCATCTACCTTGATCATCCATTTTCTTATAAGTTGCAATCTTTTACCAGTTTACAAAGATACTGTTTAGTAACTCATATCCATTTCAGATAGAATCATTAATTAGGGTTTGTAAGTAACTGATCTCGGTTTGAAATATATTTGGTTACCCTTTACATGTTTGGAGGAGAAAGCAAAGTATAACTAACAGAACTGTAAAATATTCAAGCAACAAGGAAGGATTTAATGTAAGAGAATGAAATAGGTAAAATATAAATAATCACTATTTTCCCTTTCTTCCATTCAGTATGGCAAAAAACCCAGCAACATGTACATATTTTTCAATTACTTTCCCTTAATTACCTTGAATATGCTCCTGGCCAAAGTTGCCAGCAAACTAACTGGGAAACTGACCAATCATGGCGGTCTGTGACTGGCATCTCTAACTGTACCTACAGTAGAAACATAAATCTTTATTCCAGAGAACTTTTTAACACACATTATTGGTGCAGGTATGATGCTATAGTAACAGGAGGAGCAGCCTTGGATCAATTATCTCTTTAACCAGCCTGATAAGGTCACCATCAACAGCTGTGACACTTAATAAGCTACCTTCCACAACCTTCCTCCATTCGCACAAAACTACTAGAATACAAAAGGGCATCTCACCTTTCTGAATGTGCCTACTAGCCACTGAATGCTACATAGGGACATACAGCAGACAAAGAATTTACCAGTGAAGAGCCTATTTAAACGTGTGCCCTAGATTGGCATCAAAGTCCCACCAGTATTTTCTACCAGGGAAAGATGCTGAGTCAGGTCCAGAGGAATTTACTGCTATTGGAGTTTTTCAGCCTAGTTTGTGCAGGAAGAAGGAACCGAGCATCCCTGTTTGTTGTATCTTGTGTCTTTACTCATGAAACTCTTGAGACTGTCAGGTTGTTGAGCATTTTCCTTAAGTTGTGCAAAAATACTTTTGTCTTTTGTGTTCAAGACAAGCATAAATTCCAGCTGCTGACTAGTTAGGACATGTAGAAAGTTGGTCCTTCTGGTTCTCAGTCTACATTCGTGGTGGCTGACAGGTCCTGCTGTCAGGCAGGGGAAGCACTCTGTTCATCAATGGAATTCCCTCTGCTGGACAGGGGAACACCGATGGCTTTGGGGTCTAGAGGGTTTCATAGTTTCTAGGGTCGGAAGGGACCTGAGCAGATCATCTAGTCCAACCCCCTGCCATGGCAGGAAGAGCACTGGGGTCAAATGACTCCAGTAAGGTGGTCATCCAACCTCCTCTTAAAAACCCCCAGGGTGGGAGCCTGCACCACCTCACTTGGAAGCTGGTTCCAGACTCTAGCTGCCCTGACCGTGAAGTAGCGCCTCCTGATGTCCAACTTAAACCTTCCCTCCGCCAGCTTGTGACCATTGTTCCTGGTCACTCCTTGCGGCGCTCGGGGGAACAGGGACTCCCCCAGCGCCTGCTGAT
>NW_017729031.1:50113847-50114839 GCF_001723915.1 Gavialis gangeticus
TAAAGTGCGGCGCCCAGAACTGGATGCAGTACTCCAGCTGCGGCCTGACCAGTGCCGCATAGAGGGGGAGGATCACCTCTTTGGACCTGCTCGAGATGCATCTGTGGATGCACGACAAGGTGCAGTTGGCCTTCCTAGCCGCCTCCCCACATTGCCCCAAACCTAGTGGCCAGACAATCCTAGCTAACTGTGTGCAGCCCATTGTTTAGGCTAGTACAGCTCCAACTGTGAAAGGTCTGCTGCATTTCCAGTTTGTAGATAGCTGTGGTAGGTAGACACGATGAGTCCAAGCCCTGACTCTATAAAGTCCAGGGTAGTGGAGGGGGGTCTCCATTTGCAGCAGGTCCACTGCAGTGAAAACACGGCTCTTACATCACTTCAAAGTGGGTGCATTTACAGTAAATTTTTCCAGGCCAGGAAAGGTTGGAAGTGCTCCAGCCCTTGAGACTAGGATGCTATTTGTTTCAACTGCAGGGGTTATTCATGCTGCTCTTCCCAGCTCTGAACAATAAGGGGGCTTCCACATAACAGCCTGTGGTGCCTGTCAGGAAATGGGAGGGGACGGGCTCTTTCCTGCCCCTGTTTCCTGCAGCCCGGGCCTTTTCTTGCCCTTGGGAGGCTGCTTATGTCAGAAGCGCGAGGCCCCGGCCCTCGGCCCCTTTGCTGAGCAAGGGGCCAAGCGTGCCCCGGCCTGAGCTGCCCTCGAGGGCCGCACCACGCCCGGGGCTTGCGGGATGCCTTCGCGGGGGCGGGCGGGAGGCTCTTCCCGCGCCCGTGCCGCATGCCCTGACCCCGCCGCGTGTCGCTTTGCAGGGCACGCTGGAGCTGGCCAAGTTCCCGATCCAGAAGGGCTCCCTCGAGCTCCTCCGGCAGCGGTGGGAGTCCAGCGATGCGCTGAAGGGCAGCCCCCGGGGGCCCTACGGCTCCGCCAGCGCCCGCCGCGGCAGGCGCTCGCAAGCCCCCGAGGGGAGGCGAGCCCGCCCGGCCCCGGC
>NW_017729031.1:50115534-50120088 GCF_001723915.1 Gavialis gangeticus
GGAGGACCCGCCCGGCGGGCGCCGCAGGATCGAGCGCTTCCACATCGCCCTGGACGACCTCAGGAGCCGGTTCGAGGGCGGAGCGGCCCCGGCCCCGGCCCCGGCCGGCAGGAAGGTAAGAGCCGAGCGGCTCCTGTCCCCGCACCTCGGCACCGCGCGGGAAGGGGGGCAGGCTGCTCGGCCGTGCCAGCCCCCAGCGGGAGGCAGCGGCCCCAGAGACCACTCACTGAACAGCGCCTCTCTGAGGGGCCGGGGCTAATGGGGCTTCAGAGCAGGGAGCTGGGGCGTCCAGGCAGGGCCCCCGCTGCGTGCGGAGCAGGGGTCCGCCTGAGCCCGGCCTGGACCTGGGCTACCTCAGGAGCACCTGCATGAGGTCTGGGAGGTGGCTGAAAGGATCGGGGTAGTTTAGGAGGCTGGTCGTCCAAGCCAGCTGGGTGTTGATCCGAGTCTTGAATGTGACCAAACAACTTTGGAGTCCCACTGAGGTCTTTTTACCCAGCACAGCTGACGCACCTAAAGACATCCTTTCTAACCCTCTGAGTAACTTATGGTGATTTTTTTGCAATGGTGGAAGATGTTACAGCGATGAAAATTCAGTTCTTTTAAACTTCTGTTCTGTACCTAGCTTTCCTCCATAGACTTCAAGAGACTTTACAAAGGAGGCAATATGTTTGCCATAATTTTACTCAAGAGGAAACTGAGGCAGGGAACAGCTAAATGATTTGGCAGAGACTATCAACAAATTGGGAATCTGGAATACAGAAATGGAAAAAAAGCTTTTTCAGCCAGAACACCTGAAGTCGAGTAGAAGGGGATGTGTTCTACCCCTATTAAAGCAGATGACTTTAAAAAAAAAAAAAAGAAAAAAGACTGGGTCTAGTTTGAAAAGTTAGCAAACCCATACCTGTTATATGTTGGTGGTTACCATCACTACAGACATGAAGTAAAGGTCACTTTACAGAACTACTGGTATTGATTCAAGTACTCCAGCATAGGGCAAGTGTGTATCAAAGTTTCTATTCCTTACAGCTTTTGCACGTAACATACAGGTTCACAAAGACACATTTCAAAATGTTAAGGAGAAAAACATGAAAAATTAAGGTATCATGTCTATCTCCTTGATACATGGTACGCTACTTATGAGTAAAATTAATGTTAGACAAAGCCCAGGCAATCAAACTTTGAGCTAATGGACACAGGTGTTTGGAGTTGAAATCCACAACTGCTACCTGAGCCAATATGAAGTTTTGGTGAAGTATACACTGCAGTTCTCCTGCACAACCATTATATTAATATGACGGTCCTGAAATCACATAGTCACTGACTCCACTCGTACTTCAGTGCCATCTTTTCTACCAGAATCTGAGAGGACTGCTTTGAAACTTTTATACCTATAATTTTACATAGTGGAAGACTGGGCAGACACTGCACAGCCCCCGTTTCCCCTGGTGGATTTAGTTTCATTCAAACAGAAGAATAAAAATAGTTTGCTATACTGCGTATAACAACAATTGTATCCCTGAACGTAAACACAAGTATTCCCTGTTTTGTTATGAAAATACTTGTACAGTTGAAGTCAGCGGAAGTACTTTTGAACACCCTTTTGAAAGTCCTTCCAACCTTTTGTCTGTGAAAGCATCCAACTCCTTCAGTTATCTTGGAGTGGAAAGGATTGGAAGTGCCTGGTTATCCCTATGGATAGTCAAGGAGGGGAAAGATGGCTAAGATGACACATTTCTCTCTCATTCTGCAGCCACTACGTGAAGTTTGGCTTCACTTGACAGAGAGGAGCATGGCCAAAGAGAACGGTAGTCAGGCAAGGTGTTAACATGTTCCTAGGTCCCTAGCTAAATGGGACTTACAATGCTACCTTGAGCAACAAATTACTTCATGACTTTCAGAGACCATGAAGAGATTGACAAGACCGTAGATGTACCAGTGACTATAAGTCACAAAACCATTGTTAGGAAAGCAGATAGGCATTAGGTAGCGTTGGAGGGGACACAAGTATGCTTTGAAGTCTGCTTGCTCTTCCCTATTTGTTTCCATGATCTCAAGCTGATGTAAGACATTCTGGCTTAGGAGTCATTTGCCATTGGAACTGCTGCTATATGGCACTATTTGCCAACTTGTCAATTCTTATAAAAGTTGTAATAGCTCCTGTCCAGCGCATTATTTTTGTTGAAAAAAGATACTGTGGACTGATGGCAGAATTCCCAATTGAAACTATTTGTATACTCTTTTAAACTTTCAGAGGCAACTGCAATCTCATTTCATTTAAGCATGTCACATTGATATACAATGATCTGAAATAAAATGCCAGCATGGGACAAAGTTGTAAAACAGTATTGACTTGCTTTCACCTGAGAGAGTTGCTGTCAGTTCATGTGCTGGCTTTCACTGACATAACATGTCCATCTGGGGCAAATCAAACACATTTTACCCATTTCTATTCATGACTAGGTGTGAATACATTAAAGACGACAGGATTTCCTTAAAACTTGTTGGGAGGCAAGAAGTTTCTTCAGCAAATATCAAATGCTTTTTCTAAATTTAGTTGGAAAAATTCTTCTTTGCAAGCTTTCTGGTACAAACACCCTTAGTCAGGCTGAGGAAGCATTTGCAGTTGGTTTGTGCTCTTCCTGCACGTTCTGTTCCCTCCAGGAAAAACACAGACCAACTGCAGACATTTTAGTTGGTCTAATAAAACCAAAGAATGTTGTCTGCCTATGTCTTTAGACCAACACGGCTACAACTTTTACCCCCGTCTACATTTATGCACAGAGCCGGTATCACACACTAAATTTAAAAAATAACATAGCTCTTTAGCATTTCAGGTATGACAATCATTGCTATATACTTGTATCATATTATATAGATATATGCCCCCCCCCCCAGTATTTGTGCAGCAATGAGTCATGAATTTTTAGGTTAAGTACAGACATTCAGAAAGCCTGACCCTGAATTGATTCAGCCTTTACAGGTTAGTCTAACCTGTGTAGATTGAACCAGCAAGCAAGTGAATAGAAATTCATTTTTGATTCCAGAAAGGCAGCCATGCGCTGCAGTGGCTCAGGCCATGAGCTGGGAGGTGCTAGAGTGATCTCTTCCTTCCTTTCTGCAGTGGCCAGAAGGCTGGAGGGAAGCCGAGCTGAGGGGCAGGTGTGGCCAGGCCCTGGCAGGCCTGACAATGACTGGGGAGGGGTTTAAACCCCTACCCTAGCCAGCCAGGGTAAGCTGGGAGGGGGAAGGGGGAAGCAGCCCTTGCCAGGCTTTTGTGGTGGGTAGGGGGCATGGCGAGACCCCAGTCCCTGGCAGGAACCAAAGGGTTGAGCCCCCAACATCCCCTTCTGACCCCATGGTGGGGGAGGAAGTGGAGAGCCCTGCCTGCCACAGCAGCTCCATGACAGCCTGGCCTGGGCACAGGGAGCTAGGCACAAACTGGGCACACAGCTGCCGTGGCCACAGCCAGCTGTGAAGGGCCCTGCCCCTGTGGCAACACCTAATCTCTCTGTGCCCATGCTCAGCAGTGCCCACAGATCAGCCTGGCAGGCAGATGGTGGTGCCATGCCGGCTGACGTCTGGCTATGCCCCCATCTCTGCTGCTGGAGCAGCAAATGGGGGGGGGGGACCCTGATGGAGGCAGCAGCCCCTGTCATGGTGTCCTGGAGCACAAGCCTCTTCCTGGTGGGGGGGCGGGTTGCGCTGCCTGCAGGAGTGGGTCGGAGTGAGGTGGGCTTATTCCCCGCTTCCTGCCCTCCCCCCCAGAAACTCCCAGCCAGGGTCTGCCTGGCTGGGGCACAGTAGCCCCTGTCAGGGGGCACTCAGCCTGCATGGGAGTGAGCAATGGAGGCAGTAGCCAGGGTTGGCAGACTTTGGCTCTGGTTCCCTGGTGGGAGAGAGGTGGGAGGGGGGAGTAAATGCCCTCCCTGCCTCCTTCACCTTAGGGGCTCATGCCAGCTGGTGTCTACCCCTGCTACTGGAGTGGCAAGAGGGGGTGGGGACTGACAGGGGCTGCTACATCCTGGCCGAGCAGACCACAGCTGGGGTCCGCCAGGGGGAATGGGGAGGGAGGGGGGATTAAACACTGGCCCTGGGCCAGTGTTTGGCCATGCCCTCCACTGCTGGAGGAGCAAGAGTTGGAGGGGGGGGATGCCTGACAGGGGCTGCTCCACCCCAGCCAGGCAGACCCTGGCTATGGTTCCCCACTAGAAGAGGGGAGGGAGGGAGTGGGGAATTAACCCCCTTCATTTCAGGGGTCTATGCCAGGCTGGTGTTTGGCCAAGTCCCCAACCTTGCTCCGGCAAGAGGAAAGAGGAGCAGACAGCATAGCCCAGCCCAGGCTGGAAGTCATGCTGGGATGCTGGAGGACTCTTATTTAACTTGAACCAGGAAGGGGTCTGGAACAGAAGTTTCATAATCTGGTTTGACCTCAATCAGTTAAGTCTGATACTGCATTCAACCACATTTATCTTAAACCAGTTTTGGCCATTTTGAAACTGGTTTATGTGCACTGAACTTCTGTTCTGTTACAGCAGGGGTTTTCAACCTTTT
>NW_017729031.1:50120203-50124288 GCF_001723915.1 Gavialis gangeticus
TTTTAAAATGGGAAAAACCCCGGAGTTGGGGGGGGGGGGGGAAGAGGTGTTGTCACATGACCAGAAGCGGAGCAGTGGCAGCACAGGGTGGTGGGTGGTGGCGGCCACAGCTGTGTGTGAGCTTCCCCACACCCACATCTGGCCACTCGTCCTCCATCCTTGCCTCCCTCCCCCCGCCCCCGCCCCTACTCCTAGAAGGCAGCAGCACAGGGTGGTGGATGGCAGCTCTCCATCCCTGCCCACCCGCGGGTAGAACTAAACATGTTTCAAGAACTTGAAACTTATTCAAGCTCCATTAAATGTTTTTTTCTCTCTGGAAGTTCCCGAATACCAATGATTTATGATACTTAATAGTGTGCTAACTCATTTTATGTCAGTGTAAGTCATTTAAGGTATGTCATGAGATAAACTGCTGCAAAGTGTGGCAATGTATCTTACATGTTTTTGAACAGATAGAAAACAGCTCAAGATTATGTTTGGATTTAATTAAATCTCATGCCAATTCTGCACCAAACTTTCATAAGCACTTTTATACTGCTAATGGTAATAAGAAGAAAACATAGCTTCTTATTCAACAAGACAAAAAGTTAAGACTGTCTGCCCTTCATTCCATTTTAAATCATGGTTCTTTCATAGTCACAATTGTCACCTATCCTGAAAATTATTATAGTTGAATTGTCAACCCAAACAAAGAGCTCAGACTAATCCCCGCCCCCACAAATTTTTCCAGTCCATTTATTTAAACCAGAAAATGCTATTTACATTATAAATGTTCAGGCAGGCATGTTTAAGTAGGTAGCAATAAACTGCTTTCATATTACTCATGGAGACTTTTTGATGCAGGTAACAAAAGACACCTCTAGGGGGTTGACAGTACCTCTTTAGGCATAGGCTGACTATTATTTTAACGGAAAAACACTTTCAGAAGAAAATTTTGCTCACGTATCATACAATATATGGAATTATCTGGCTTTCTTCATTCTTTATTGCCAATTACATATGTATGATAGTGGAATCTTTATTAAAGAATTTATCACCCCCCTTCTTTTTATCTTCGAACTTGAGTCTTAATTCAGTTTATGATATCATAATTTGATGACAACCGGAGTAAAAAGTGTTCAAATGAGCAGTGGAAAGATCAAATAAACTCTTAAAAAAAAAGCTAACAATACTAAATGTCAGGAAGAAGATATAGTTTCTGAAGGGAATGACTTCTACAAAGTATTTTTTTTCAAAGCATACAAAAAAGCATCAGCAGCTGTTTAATGGAAATAAAAAATACATGATTAAAGAGTACTTACCACGAGCCTTTATCCATAACCTTGTATCCAAACCTGGAGTTCTTAGTCAAGCTGCACGAGAGATCAGTTAACCAATGGCATGTGCGTTTTAGAGGAATGTTTCCAGGATTCTCACCCATCCAGCAGATTTTAACAAACTGGATTTATAACAATGAGGATTTCTCACTGCCATGGGAAAATAATCACAGTATAAGAATACAAAGGAGTTTTTCTAGAAGTGTGTAAGTTTCTAAAAAACAGACCCATTTTCAAATAAAAGGTAATAAAACACAAAGAATACACCTCAGTTTTCATGTGTTAAGCTTTGCTTAGAATGCTTTTTCTAATGTGTTACTGTTGCTGGGTTACATTATGGCTCAAATAAAATGAGGACAAAATAATGTGTGTGTTTCACTGTGTCTTTAGTGAATCTTTTAGCAAGTTGATGGGAAAGTATTGGGGCCATGTAGAGCCATTCAATACATACATCTCAATAGCACAAGGCTAAGTACAGACAGTTAAAAAGACCAAGGCTGAATCAACTCAATCTTTGCAGGTTAGTCTAAGCTGTGTATATTGAACCAATAAGCAAGTGAACAGACATTCATGTTTGATTCCAGAAATGCAGCCACATGCCTTCAGTGGCTCAGGCCAGAAGCCACGGGGTGCTAGAGCATGCCTCCCTGCTTGTCTGGAGCAGACAGCTTGGGCAAAAGCTAGCCCACCTACCCTGCAAAGGGGAGTTTTCAGGGAGGTGCAAATGATCTTGGGATTCTGGGGGGCTGTGAGTTAGTTTGAATCTGGGGGGGATCTGGAACAGAAGCTCAACAACATGATTTAACCTAAATCAGTTAGTCTGATACTACATCCATACAGGTTTATCTTAAACTGGTTTTGGCCATTCTGAAAGCAGTTTATATGCAGTAAACTTCTGCTGCGTTACAGATTTGAACTGGTTTATCACTTATACTGGCTTATGTGTAATTTCTGTCCCTAGCCCAAGTATACAAATGATGAAGATTTTCATTTCCAAACAAAAAATGGCTGCTTCAGCAGAAGAATAACCGAGGAACAACCAAGGTTCAATAACACCCAGGCAACTTTTCTTTTGGGAGAGCAAACTTCTGTATACTTTTTCTTCTAAAAGAATCCACAGCACAGTCCTCCAGTATCCAAGGATGTTTTCCTCCACTCCCCTAACCCCCTCCACTTGGGAGACAATGCATTGCTTGCTGAACTCTGCTGCTTCAGCCAAGCAGGGAACAAAATGCGCTCCCTTCACAATTCCTACATTGTGTTGTAGGGAGACTCAGTCCAACTCTGAGGCTGATGACCATCCAGGGCTGCCCCGTACACTACTGTCACCTCTTTATGGCCAGACTGAGGGAACCTGCAGAGCACACTGATATGTGTGTATGGGTTCCCCCTCACTATGCAGTGTCAGCACTTCAAACTCTGCTCTTCAGAGGCTCAGCATTCAAAAATCGGTTCCGGCATCTCAGGGTAAGTTTTTTTTCTAACAGGAGAACAAGATGGGAGAATTATCTTAGATTAAAACCACACTCAACATATGCAAAATCTAGATTAACCATTTCTGTACATATAAGTTTCCAGCAGCCATTACTTTTGTTGTGTTATATACGAGTATCTCATGACATGCCATAACATGCTAAATGGCCATACGTTTCACAGCACAGAGAATTTTTGGTTGTAGCTGTGTTGGTCTAAGAATATGGGTAGGCAAGGTTCTAAAAAAACATATCACATCTACCCCAAGAACCTTGCACACCACAGAGAAGTTGTTAATCTACTATTATCTAGGAATAAACTGGTTTAACACCTGGCATGTTACAATTTGTCATGGGATGCTCATATATAATTTTTTTTTTAAAGTGGAGAAGGCAGTGTGCAAGCAACAACCACACAAACTTGACAGGAGGGAGCCCTGAATGCAGTGGCAAAGATGTCCAAGACAACTGGAGACCTCCATCCCACTGCAGCCCTGATCTGCCTTCACATCCACAGAGAACCAACAGGGCATCAAGTATGCCTGTTCCACCATTGGAGTCTTCAGGGGTTTGAACCATGCTTAGTCTGGGACCTAACTTCAGATCTGTTCACCATGAGAGACCCTATCCGGAGTGCCAGACTCCAGATGACGTAGCTCAGAGTCATTGGAACATATGAGGTTATGGTCCAAGGAAAAAAGCCGGTCCAAGCACACCAGCCTCCCCATATTAAAAGCTGTCATGTGCAGGTCTCTGCTAGGGATGTTAACATCTCCCACAAACCAAGTCCTGCGGTGACAGACAAGTGGCTGTGGGGATAGGAAAAGTGATTTCCAGGAGTCCCTAGTCACATATCTGCACATAGGTGGCAGTCATGTGATGGTCATTTTGCACTTACCTATACACAGATCCAATTTGGCAGCTGTGGCCATGACTAAGCAGACCGCTTTAGGATCTCCTCTGTTCATCCTGAATGGGGAAGGAACTAGAAAGGGTGCCCTAAACATAAGCTGTCTCAACCCCCCCTGGCTGGATTGCCATATCCAGCGGGATCACTGTACTTGCAGTCAAAACCAACAAAATAAAGTACTAAAGGTGCACCAATACATCGGTCCATATTGTATCGACACCAATAAAAGGAAAATTGACATTATTGACCATCGGCTTTTTTCAGCTGATGTGGCTGATAATGTTGCCAATACATACTGCATGCAAGCAAGCAGCCACAGAATGCATGTGGTCAGGAATGCAGCCTGGCAGCTTGGGAGAGCAGCATCCGGCTGGCAAGTCTGTTGGG
>NW_017729031.1:50124382-50136999 GCF_001723915.1 Gavialis gangeticus
GAGGAAGGGGCGGGGAGGAGGGAAAGGGTATGGGGGCGCGGATCAAAGCCCCTGCAGTGAGGGAGGGAGCAGGGCTGGGCCAGGGACAGGTGCTGCGCAGCCAAGGCACAGCAGTGCATGGGATGGAGCTGCAAGTAGCTTGTCCAGCAGGTGCAGGGGTGGGGGAGCAGCTCATACTACTGTGTGCGCACCCAGGGGAGGCATGGTGGGGCCTGTGCCCCACAGATCTGTGTGTGGGACTGGGGTGGGCTACCACTGTGAGTTGGGGCTGGTGCTGGGCACTTTCTGGTGGGGGGGATGGGCCAGGTCTGTGCTACAGGCACCCCCAAATTTGTCATAGCCTCCATTCCCAGTGCTGCTGCCACCTGCCCTGAGCACAGTCCCAGCCCAACCACCCCATCAGGAAGAGCCCGGCATGGCCTCCAGCCCAACACACAGCAGCAACCCACTCTCACCCCACATGCAGATCCAGGGGACACATGCCCCCCTTTGCCTCCCCTGGGGGTGCATGCAGCAGTGGGAGCCCCTGCGCCCCCCCTGGAAGAGCTGCTTAGGGCTCTGCCCCAGCTGGGCAATGCCTGTCCCTGCCCTAGCCCCACTTCCTCCCTCACTGCGGGGGTCTCTGCCCCCCACACCCCTTCCCTCTACTCCCCCCCACCAGGCTTACTCCCCATATTGGCAATCAAATTGGTATTGGCTGATATGGCTTGTTAATAAATTGGTCATCGGTATCGGCCCAAAAAAATCAGTACTTTACATAGAATGTCCACACTGTTATGGATTCCCCATATAGTGAGCATCCTGAAAGGAAAACCACCATAGTAGCTGGAGAACTTACAAAATATGATATTGATACTGCTGCCATAAGTGACACCTGCTGGGCAGGTGAAGAAGGAGGTGGCTACACCTTTTTTTGGAATGGAAAGTCACCTGAAAAAAGGCACATTCACGGGGTTGTCCTGATGACATCAAGGACATCCAGGCACATTGGGAGTTGTTTAAGAATGTTATTCACAAGTCATATGGTCGAATCAGTTGATTACTTCACTTACTTTCACCAAGATTAGTTTGATGAGAACAATGAGGAAATCCTAGCGTTTACCCATCAGAAGAGAGCTGTGCTCTGCAGCTGGCAAAATGAACTCTCCAACCAGAAAAAATGAAGGGCTTACCACCAGCTCAAAGCTGTATTTCAGAGAAGGTTACAGGAAGACCATGGAGATCCAGAGTTTCACTGACCAACATGACATGAGAAGCTTCTTTAAAGCAATAAATGTCATCCATGGACCATGTTCCAACAGCCCAACCTTCCTGTGATCCCAGGATGGCTCCACCCTTCTCAGGGACAATATATCCATTAAGCAACACTGAAAGGAGCGCTTCAAGACTACTCAACCATGAATGAGAGGTCTCAGCTGCCACTATCAAGTCCATCCCTCAACACCTTCACAGTATAGAGCCTCTTGCTGATCCACCATCCTTCAAGGAAGCCTGGCATGCCATCATTCAGAGGAAGAACAAGGCACCAGGCCCAGATGGCATGTCCGCAGAGGTCCTCAAAGCTGGTGGTACAGCACTAGCATAAAAATTTCACCAACTTCTCATCAAAATGTGTTAACAAGGAAGTTCCACCTGACTGAAGGAATGCCAACATTGTGACCATCTTCAAGAAAGGGGACAAATCAGTGTCTGGGAACTACTGAGGCATTGTCCTCCTCTCTGTTGCCAGGAAGATTCGCATCCTTCTAAATCACTGCCGCCCCCTTGCCAAAGGTGTCCTTGCAGAATCCCAGTGTGGCTTGAGACCATCTTAGGGTACCACCAACATGATTTTTGTTGTTTGACAGATCCAGAAGTATAGAGAGCAACACCAGTAGCTGTTTATGGTATGCATTGATCTAACCAAGGTCTTCAACTCGATCAATTGAAGCTTTATGAAGTGCTTGGTTGTCCACTGCAGTTCATCAGTATCTTCAGGCTACTCCATGATAGGGTGACTGGCATAGTCCTTTGCAGTGGATCAAAGACAGACCCATTTACCACCTATACTGATGTCAAGCTGGGCTGCATCATCAACCCAACCCATTTTTCCATCTATCTTGCTGTGATTTTGATACTAATCTGTGATCACCTCCCTCCCAGGATTGGGGTTGAGTATTGAATGGATGGTCAGCTTTTCAACCTAAGGCACCTTCACAGCAAGCTAAAGTTACCAAGACTGGCATCACTGACCTTCAGTATGACAACTGTGTTATCCTTGTGCATACTGAGACCGATCTACAGTCCACCTTTGACTTTTCTCAGGTGCTTATCACAGCCTCAGACTCTACCTTAACATTGGGAAGACCAAGGTGCTTCATCAGCCTGTCCCAGCACAAGCTGCCCCCTCTCCACACAAATTACCATTGTTGGAGAACCCCTGAAAAACTTAGAGCATTTCCCATACCTTGGCAATCACGTCTCCCAGTCAGCCAGTCTTGATGTAGAAATCAAACATAGGATTCACTGTGCCAGCATATCCTTCAGAAAGCTGCTTTGCCATGTCTTTGCTGAGCAAGATCTGCAAATGGAAACTAAGATCCTAGTCTACAGTGTAGTGGTTGTCCCCATGCTCCTCTGTGGATGACATATTGAGGGCATCTTAAGTGCCTGAAATGGTTCCATCAGCATTGCCTCAGGAAGATCCTTTGCATTAGATGGGAAGCCAATTGCACCAATGCCAGCATCCTCTCCACAGCTAACATAACTAGCATTGAGGCAAAGATCATGAAACAAACTCTGCTAGGCTATCCACTGAGTGTCAGCCATCCACACACATCTCCCGAAGCAAGTCCTCTTCTCTTAACTTAGTCATGGTAAGAAGACATGCAGAGGACAGAGAAAGTGCTACAAGGATACCCTGAAAACATACCTTAAGAAGGGTGGCATCAACCCTACAAAATGGTACGTGCTGCCTGGTAACAGATCTCAGTGGAGCTGCACTACACACCAAGATATAGCCCACTTGAAGAGAACTGTCTTGCTCAGGAAGGTGAGAAACGGCAGAGGTGAAAGGAAAGTGCACAACATCCTAGCCAATACTTGTCCCACCCGTCCCCCAGGCACCACTTGTCATATCTGTAGAAAAAATTGCAAAGCACAGTTTGGACTCCTCAACCACCTTAAAACTCGTCAGTAATCCCCACCCCTCCCCTGCCAAATGTTATTCTCATATCAAGGGATAGTTGAATAATAATAATATATATAACGTGACAAATAAGCTGGAGGCAACATAGAGCAAGGTCCTCAATTTGCACTTCTGTGCTCCATTCTGTTAAGGAAGTAAGGAAGTAATATGAAGCTCTTTGGTTGTTGTAAACTGAATTCCATAAATCAGTGACAACTTGTACCACCTAAGGACTTGGCCTCAGGTTTTGCGGTAACAGAAACATTGCGTTGTCTAGCTTTATAATGAAGAAAATGGATCCATCAAAAATTAAATTACAGCTGTACATTCCTACTGAGTATTCCTTTAAAACAGTTTTTCGTATAATTCTTGTGTTCGTATTTATGGTGCATATAAAGAAAAATAAAGAAAGAATGCAGGATCCATTTATATCCAATGGAGATTTCTGTCTGTGTCTTAAACGGTGGGATTTTTTTTTATGCATAACAAAGCAAACAGTTTTCTTTCAATGTTTGGATGCTTCAAGTTCTATTGTCGTCCCCCCCTCCACCCCGCAAATCTATATTTTTATATTTGCTCCTAAGGTGACCATTACCTTGGTATCTAAACTCTTCACTGTTTTATTTAGCGTGGTTTTATAAAGCACTAGGAGATACACAAATGTATATTGAACTCTCTGTACTTAGGAACAATTCATAATGTACCTTTGTGTCTGAGGAAGTATCCCTGGAAGCAAAATTGGAGCAGTAATGCTACACAAATGAATGGGGCTGTGCAGATCCATAAGACACTGATAGATGTGTGGCAGTGTACAGCTAGTAGGAGACATGCTTTCAAATGTGGAAGAGACATAGATATTCATTGCTCTTAGGATGTTCTGGTCATCTTACTCCTTTCTTCCTTCTATCTCTGCCTGTTTGGGACACAGAAATTGTATGTAGTTGGTAGGGCTGTGTGAAACGGGCCCTATTTGATTTGGATTCGGATTCAGCCCGAACTGGGGACAGTGATTCAATCCATTCATTCGGATCACTGTCCCTGATTCGATTTGGCCGAATTTGAATCTGAAGATTCGATGCTGATTTGGTGAATCAGCGATTCAGACACAGGCACAGCTTTAAATGGGTTTTTTTCTAGGTACCTTGAGGTAGCAGCGTGGCTCGTGATTGCTGCAGTGCTGGGGCGGATGGAGAGCCCACACTCTCCGACGTGTTTGGCAGTGAACCTGGTCCATTTCTGGTCCACATCTGGGTCTGCTGGGGAGTGCACTGGCCCCCCCCACCCTGTGTCTCCTGGCTTGGTGATTGGCCACAGGGGGACCCTGGGTTTCCTCCCAGACCCAGGAGGCACCAGTCGCTGAGCCGGGGGGTGCATGCTTCTTTTCTTCTTTGCATTCTTGCCTTTTTTCTAGGAGCATAAGGGAAAAAATATTAACTCTACACTCAGTATTCTGACATTACACACTATATAGCAGCATGCACTAATCAATTTACAGCAGTGCCAAGATTTGGGCAAAAGCATTCATTGAGTCATCCATCAGCAATACCATGGCAGCATGCATGTAAGAACATGTAGGAAGACTGCTAGGCACAAGTGTATTTGTAATGAAATCCCTTTAGTTTACTAGTGCCCTACCTTTTACAAATTCTAATCAGAATTTGTTAAATTGTTCATTCTAAATTGTTAATATTGTTAAATTGAGGGAAGCTGCAGCTGAATTGTGTGGAAATTTTTTGGATTAAAAATAAATAAAAATCAAACCTCTGTGGTCAGTCATTACAAATGTTACAATTTAAAGGAACATTTAAAAACAAAAACCCCTTTATTTTTGTTCCTTTTATTCATTTTCTTTTACTTCCCACATTCTTCTTTCTCCCTTTCATCCTTCTTAGTACATTTTCATTTAGTCCAATTTCTCTTCCTTCTATCCTACATTTATTTTGCCTGAGTTTGGTTCTCCCTTCCTTTTCCCAAACTTTTTTCTTTTTTCTTCAATCTCTGTTCTCTCCTTCATCATCTTACCCATCCTCTCCTGACAATTTATGTCTCCTTTCTCCCAGTCTCTCATACTTTTCCTTTTCCAAAGCACCTCTCCTCACTTTCTCCCTCTATGTTTTCTTTTTCTTCAGTTTTTCCTTGGTCTATCTTCACTGCATGCATGCTATGAGATACCCCACACTTCCTCTTTCCAACAGGCATTTGCTCCCATCACCATATTTTCTAAACAAAAAGATACGGACAATTTTATGGTAACTTTTTTTATGATGGGATAATACTTATCAAAATTTTTCTTTTAAAAATTGTACTCGTTTAACTACTGCCAGTTCCTGTCTCAACAGTGACACATACATATTACTTAGACTGGAGGACTTTTTCCAGTACTTAATGTTCTAAGTGACTTCATCCTGAAATACTGAGTAAGTGATGTTAACATTAACTTAGCGCAAAAGAACAGCCTTAATAGTTCTTACTAGTTCTTGATAGTTCTTTGCCCCCAACACATGCTAAGCTCAAGATGGGTTCTCAGAGGAGTCAGCAAGGAATTACCCCCAGGGAGGGGTTAGTATCCAGCTCCAACTAGAAATGGCATACATGGCAGAGCCTGAACAGACTGAGAGTAGATCTCAGAAGATGCAAATCATGGGGCCTCTATGCAACCAACCAATGCGTTTCTCAAGAGAAGCAAACAGTGGATTATCTCATGAGATGCCTTGTAGCACCATAAAGCACTCCACAAGATCTGGCAACACCAACACCAGAAGCAGTGGCTTGTGCAGAATATTGGACAGACCATATTGAAAGGTTGGACTGGAGGCACAACAAAGTAGTTCTTACATATTATCAGACATTTCTTTTCATCCAAGCACCATTCATGACAAGGGATCTGGGTTTTCCGTTTGCTACAGAAAAATGTGGATTTTTTCCTTTTAAGGAGAAAAACACAAGAAATATTGAGTTTCCACTTGCAGGCTGGCAGTGTTCCAGTCTGCAAGGGGCTGCTTGTGGCTGTGGGAAGCGGGAGAAGGGCAACTGGAAGCAAGGGGTGCAACATGCATGTATGGGTGTACATGCATGTGGAAGCTAGGCAGCATAGAGAACAGCTCCCTCCAGGTAAATCTGTGCAGGGAGGGGACAGATTGAGGCCCCCATGGTAGGGTGGGGCTGGGGGTCGTGCCCAGCTGGGATGGTACGTGGGGTCTGGGGCCAGGGTGGGAATGCACCGCCATGGGGCCCAGCAGGGGAGCAGGGGGCTGGCGGCTCCATACCATTGTGCATACTCTGGGGGAAGGGATTATGGTGGGGGGACATGCCCCACCCAGATTTGTGCATGGCGTGGGGACAGATGTGGGCTTCCCACTGCAGTCTGCCCGTTGTGGGCTTGGGGCTCCCTGCCCTGCTGCTGTCCCCCCAGGATCTCCACACCAGCTGTGCCACCATGGTGAGGTGCCTTCTGCCCATCTGGCAGCAACATAGGGCACAACTCCATGCCATTGCTGGTGCTGGGTGGGCAGGGGGTACCTCACCATGGTGGCACAGCCAGCATGGGGCTCCTGGCAGCAGCATGAAGCCTCCCTACCCCATTCTACCACCCCAGGGGGATGGCAGAAGGGCAGGGAGCTCCAAGCCTGCAGCAGGCATCCCACATCCTCCCTCCACCCCCATGGATTGCATTCCATCTGTGCCCTGCATGGGGGAAGGGGCAGGAGTTAGGTTTAGCCAGGCTCCAGGCCCTGTACTCCACTCTGGCCATAGCAGCTGCTGCCCCCTGTGGGTGGCAGCCAGGATTTGGGCAATGCTGGAGGGTGGTAGGGGGCTGGCTGCAGCCCTGGCCCTGGCCCTGGTTCTGTTTCCCATAGCCCTGGCACCTGGGAAGGGCTGGGAGGACAGGAGGCTGTAGATCATGAGTGAGGGGCACTAGCAGTGCTGGGGGGGTGCAGGGGACTGTGGTTTGGGAGTGAGGGGCACTAGCAGGGATAGAAGTAGGGCATCGGCATATCATGACTGCTCAGCACTACAAAGCAGCAGCTGGACCCTCATCTTGGTGAGCGAAGGGGGCAGGGGGAGCTCTGATTTTCCATGATAAAAAACCCAAAATCAAACACCAAAATTTATAGGCATTTAAAATTAATTTTATTATAGTGATTGATGCACTGGTAGGCTTCCAAATTGCTTTAAAATTGTAAATATATTTTTAAAAAATTGTGTCCAACTGATACGTATATAAGTAGCCTTTCATTTGAATCAGGGAAAAATGCAGATTTGGGGGGCTTTAATCAGAAAAGTTACAATCTTTATCAGAGAATTTGCAAGTTTTAAACAGAAAAAACCAGGATCCCTGTTCATGACAATGGATAGTCTAGTCTATCCATTGCTTCTTCTGCCCTTGATAAAGAGCAGAGCAAGTTTATCTGATGTAGCAATATGCCTAGAAATTTTTTTTGTGTTTTTTGACGGGGCGAAACAGGGCAGCACTGTCCCCTGGAGGGCTTTGGTGCATGGGGCAGCACCAACTGCTGTGCTGCCACCAGTGGAAGTTTATCCAACTGCTAGCTGCAGCAGCAGCTATTTTTGCAAACATACCTCCCCCACCACTAGTGTATGGGGCTGCTGCCTCAGTCCTGCACCCCTGTCCCCCTTCCTCCCACTAGGTTACTCCACTGATTTTTTGGAATCATCACATTTTGACACATGAAATGAAAAATGCCATTCTCAACAGACAACAGACTTGATTAATCTAGTCTGCCCTGACGTGCTGGAATCCCAGTGAATAACTGGGATTGAACTAAAATAAAAGAAGACATGGACTGCCTAGGATCTTGTGTCTTTAGTCTAAAAGCTCCCAAAATTCAGTAGTTTGCCTTGGATCCACTTTTGATTTAATACAAGATTCTGGATCAGGTGCTAAAATACAGTGGCCAGAGTAGTGTAAATAATGCTGTATTAGTCAGGTGCTTTTTTGTAACTTTTGTGCTTTTTTAATCTCATATTTTAGCATTCATTGAGAAAGACAGGAAACATGTCAGTTTAACATCTAATATGGAGAGTGACATGTCTAACATGAAGCACCCACGATGTGTTCAAGGCACAATTTTCTCGTCCAGAAACCTGAGTTCAAAATAATACATGGTGGGTGCATCTACACAGGCACTTCAATGAACTGTAGCCTATTTTACTGTGCATTCGAGGTGGATGTAAAAAACTGCACTACTGTGTGAGTGCACAGTAAAATAAGCTACTGCACATTAAGCATCACCTAAAAGGCATGGACTTCTGCTACTGCACATTAGGACAACCTAATGCACATTAATTTAGTACCTCACATTGGGCACCTATATAAAAGTGCTGAGGCTGCTCTGACATGCTGGAATTCAAGCACATTGGGGCAGACTCAATTAATTGAGTCTTTTGGAGCGTAGCAATTATCACACTCCAGCAGCCTTTTGCCCTTCATGTATCAGTGTCCCCATGCTTAAAAATGGCAGTGGGGCACTTGAACTACAAGCTCATCCAACAAGCTTTAGTTCAAATGCTCGCACCACCATTTTTAAGTGTGGATGCTGATGCAGGAGATGTGGCGGTGCATTAATTAAAGAAGCTCTTGGACCCACTCTAATTAAAGTGCCACCCCCCCAACCTCTGGAGCATGTGTAAAAGTGCCCATTGTGGGGTACAAATCTAATGCGCATTAGGAAAAGTGCGTTAATGCATGTGTAGACATGTCCACTGACCCCTGTATAATTTACGATCAGCCCTTTATGGCTAAAAATGCTAGAAAGCCTTTTTATGTGAATACTAAAGTGAAAATATATGCTATTAAAGCTTTTCATTGGCAATAGACACTAATACAATACATAGCAGATACCAATAAAATAAGATATAAAACTTGATGAGGCTATTTGCCACTTTAAAGAGCACACAAAATATTTCACAGACTATTTTAACTGGCACTCTCAAATGATTTTAAGGTGGATGTCTTTGGGGATCAGTTTTAAGCCTAGTAGACTGTTATTTCTTGTAGTAACAGGAACATTTGGGGTTGTTTGTTTTGTTTTGTTTTTTTTTTTATCTGTGAGGCAAAACAATTCAATACTGCAACTTTACAGTTCTTTCAGAATAAGTCATTTGTTTTTTGTAACTCTGTTTGGAATGGAAAGTTGGTCATTCATCAGGAAATAATATAGATTTACACAGTATTTCTCATCTGTAGCTCTCCAAGCACAATTAACAATTTATTTGCAGATATGGTAAAAGAAGACATTGAGACTCCCAGTCCCATGCTTTTTAGGTGAAGTTACTGGCCATCCTAATTTTTTAGAGGGATAGTCCGAAGGTTTAACAGCCCCTACGCCCAAAACATTTTCAGGGTACTGGGCAGCATCCTGCTGAGACCGTGTGCTACTCCACACCAGCTAATTATAACAAAAACATTGCTGCTGCATGCACGTGGCACTGAACCCAAGCTAAATATCTACCTTTCAGCAAAGATCACCTGCAGCCCACATTGGGAAGGCTATGCTAACCAGGACTGGAGCTGAAAGTGGTACAAATGACTTGTAGTTCTAGAGATCTGTATTGGGCCTCGGACCTGAGGAGTAGCTATGACTCTGTGCTCGACTTTGAAATCTAAAATTGATACCTTTACTTTTGGGTGGAAAGTCAATCTCATTTACTGGTTTAATAATTATACAATTTGTTAGGTTTAGTGTCAAATTTTGCAGTTTTCCTTCCAGCTGTGCTGCAGAATTTGACCGTTAGTACTCTTTAATGTAGGTATACACATTATGCTAAGTGTTCCCAGGATTTAGAATGATAACTTCTGCAATATGGTATAGATAAGAGCAAAAAGCACAGGAGTTGTGAAAATGGAGCTAAAAAAGGCTTTGCAGAGGGGGAGACTGTGCAGGAAGCTTTTTTCCCTCCATACCCTTCTGCTTGTTTGCTAGCAGTCCTCCACACCAGCTGTATGTGAGCAGATTCTGGGACTAAACAGAGCTGCTTGTCTGGCCAATGCAAGATGGAGCCAGGGAGCCTGCCCTATACACAGTGTACCCTTTTACTAATACAATTAAACTCACGTAATAGTTGCACAGTGCACATTCATGAGAAATGCAAAAGAGCAGTGTGGCATATGAAACAAGTTTGCATGAGGAGTGAAGTGCAAGAAGTGACCCCGTTCATTGTTCTGCAAGTTTCCTAAAACAAGCCTGGAACACACTACTTTTCAGAGAGACAGATTTCACACACACTCTTCTTTTCCAATATTTTCAATTTATAATGCAAATTGGCAGCTCCAGTACTGAGTCACATAGATGAATATTCAAACAACTGTGACCGCAACAGGAGCAGGATTGAGACCAAAAAATGTTTTGTTATTTCAGTTCTCTAAAATGGTTCCATTTTTATGGTTCTTGTGATGTGCCATAGGATCTGTTGAAATGAAAAATAATAGGAAGTATGTGGAGTTCCTATGAGGGATTGTGACTTCATAATAAAACTCAAATAAGGCCACAAGTTTCTGCTCCTCTCCATTTAGTATTGTAGTTTCTTATATATAGTACCCCCCCCCGAAAAAAATGCACTTTGTTTTTGGAAGGCAAAATATAGAAAACATGATTTTTCCGAAGTCATGGCTGACTGTGTGACATAAGCTAGGAACAGACATTACATTTGTCTCTGGATAAATTGTACCTGTGTTTATCCCGAAACAAAAATATCCCAGGATTGGCATGTACGCACATCACCCTTCTAATCAGGATTTAAAGAGAGACTGAATGCAGTGTTACCTTTCTGCCATTGAATCTATGATGCAATCCTGGGATAAGTATACAGAAACACTTTTCAGTACCCTGAAATAAATTGTTACTACCTGGGTAAAAACAGACATCACATTTGAGTCAGTCCTGGTTGATCTGATCAGAAACTGAGAGCGGCATAGCTCTGTACACACACAGATTGTCCCTGGAATGAATGACAGGTGTCACAGGGAGGAATGGAGGGGAAGACCCCGAAGAGCCAAGGGGGAGCCCCGAGGTCATGAACCCTCAGAAGAAAACAAAAGGAAAAGAAAAGAAAAGAAAAACTTTTCACCTGCAGCAGGATCCACAGCGGAGCCAGAGGTGGAGGTGGGACCCGCGTGGCTCGTTAGCTGTGTCTTTATACAGCTGCGGCCAGCTGATAAGGGCAGCTGCGGGAGCCAGCTGGGGCGGATAAAAGGAGCAGCTGGCAAAGAGGTGAGAGAGAGACCCGCAGGAGTGCCAGTCTCTCCTGAGTCCCCACAGGGGGGAAAAAGTGTGGGAAACTGCCCCTCGCAGCATGGGAGGATGCAGTGAAGCCCACCACGGGAAAGACGCTGCTGGCAGCAGCGCAGGGAGCAAGGGAGCAGAGGCACCTCATCCAGACTGGGGACCCAGATTAGAAGACCAGGAAGAGAAGGAGGAGCTTGATGCCTGGGGTTACCACCAGAGAGCCGGAGGGGCCAGCAGATGCCAAAACGCCAGACCAGGTGGGACCGTTGTGAGCTTGGGAGGGCTTAAGGAGACGCCCCAGGTAGGGGACGAAGGGCATAAGCAGCGTGAGGGGCTGCAGAAGATGGGCCCCAGTGGTATAGAGCCGCCCCGATGGGGGACATGAGGAAGGAGTACTGAGAAGGACCACCAAGGGTCCAGCAAACCCACAGGCTGGGCAAAGAGTGGAGAGGAGGACACAGTAACCTGCAGTCTAGCCCTGACCCAGTTTAGGGCCAGCTAGGGGCCTTAGGCTCCTGGGGCCTGTTGTTGTAGGGCAGGCCGTGGGAGCAGGTGACAAAGGGGGTAGAGGGCCTCTCTTGGTATCTTTGTATTTCTCTGTTGTTGGTATTTTCTTTTTATGTTTCCCACTTTTGGAGGGGTTGCAGGGCAAAGTTGCAGGAGCCTGAGTGTTGTTTAAACCTAAAGGGGGTTTACAGTCTAAGAGGAGGCTAGACAGCCATGAGACATGGTGGGTGGATTTAGGGTTGGTCCGGCAGACCTATAGCCCGTCTCTGCAAGCATACCCAGAGCCTCAACAGTCGGGGAACTGGCCGAAGGACATCTGGAGCCCGTCAAGGCAGGGTGTAAGGGTGAGGTAGAGGGGAGTTGGAGCCTCACAGAAGATCATCAGACAGACGTCCCGTAGTCGAGAGACCTCCAGTAGTCAGACACCCACCACTGGAACAAGATCCGAAGTCATGGCAGGAGAGATTGGGGAAAGGCTATTCCGGAAGGAGGCACCCACTCGGAACATCGGGGACAGACAGACAAACACCACCGAACATCCGGGCCTGAGCGTCACGTGACCGGATGTTCAAGGCCAGTTGGGCACAGACAGTTAGCTTGAGTTAGCTTCAGTCATCCCTGGAAAAAAATGGTATTTTGGGTACTTCATAGGTACTTGGATAGGTACTTAAAGTGAGACAATTTGCTTGTATAATCAG
>NW_017729031.1:50141999-50143338 GCF_001723915.1 Gavialis gangeticus
GGGAAAGGCTATTCCGGAAGGAGGCACCCACTCGGAACATCGGGGACAGACAGACAAACACCACCGAACATCCGGGCCTGAGCGTCACGTGACCGGATGTTCAAGGCCAGTTGGGCACAGACAGTTAGCTTGAGTTAGCTTCAGTCATCCCTGGAAAAAAATGGTATTTTGGGTACTTCATAGGTACTTGGATAGGTACTTAAAGTGAGACAATTTGCTTGTATAATCAGTGGGAGCTCAGAATATAAGGCTTTGCCTTGGCAGAAATCCAGTATCTGATTTTTACCTCCCCCTCCCTGCCCCCTTATCATCAGATGCTAATCCATGAACATTTGCTACATGGCATCAGCACTGACTACAGGATAGTTGGGAACCCTTTCAATCTCTCCTGCCTCTGTGCCAAAACCAGAGTTACTTCAGCCTTGACTGTGGAACTTCAGTACACCAATGATTATGCTGTCATTGCACATATGGAGGAGGACCTACTTAACTGCTTCTCTCAAGCATACCAGTGCCCAGGATCGACTCTTAAAATGAAGGTGTTTCACCAGCCTGCTCCAGGCCAATCGGCTCCCCCAGCAAAGATCCTCATTGACGGACAGAAGATGGACAGTGTTGAACACTTTGCATACCTTGGCAACCATCTTTCAAAGAATGCCAACATTGATGAGGAGATCCAGTATAGGCTGTATCATCGTGCATTCAATGATCATGATATCAGGACTTGAACAAATCTCCTACTATAGAAGGCTGTGGTAATCCCAACTCTTTTCTATGGCTGTGAAGATTGGGTGACCTACAGGGACTATCTGAAAAACCTGGAATGCCATCACTAGTTCTACCTTTAGAAGATCCCTTGGCATAAAGTGGGTGGATCATTGCACAAATGCCAGTGTCCTTAACAACACTCACACCACCAGTATGGAAGCATTGATTATTCAACATCAGTTACATTGGACAGGGCATTGTGTGTTGTGGCATTGACACTACAACGTGGTAAAAACCAGCCTGGGACATGGCTACATGGCAATGCCTTGCAAGAAAAGGTACATCTTACCTTTCAAGGAAAACTGTCTCACTCTGGAGGCAGAAAAATGACAGAAATGGAAGGAAAGGAAAAAAGATCAAGAAATCTGTGGTCCAACCCTTCCTTTAACCATAACCTGTGGTATTTGCTAGAGAGTCTCCAGTTCTATGGTCAAACTTCTTAGCCATCACTGGACTCATCTACAACCCTTTACATGACCCATGGGACTGACCATCCTTGACTATGGGGGATTGCCACTACTGCCACCACTTGTTCATCTTGGAGTCATTATTGACTCCAAGATGAACATGG
>NW_017729031.1:50145617-50150554 GCF_001723915.1 Gavialis gangeticus
GGTCCCTTCCGACCATAAATCTATGAAACTATGAAACTAGGACCAATGGTTGTCTACTAGTATGATACATGAGATGACAGGATTGCCTTATTTATATGGGGATTTTTAAAATGCATCCTTTAAATCACCTTCTGAGTACAAGGACACAGGTTTACAAGTGCACAGACTATGTAAATAAAAAAAAAATTCCCTGCTTTACTCTTTCAGAAATTAACTGAAATATTTTATCCTTAATTATCCCATTCAAGCATATGCCTTAAAAATTAGACTTACGTTATATCCTGAAGGTCATGCTCTGGATTTACTTGTTTTCTGAAAGAGCTGGAAGTCTCACTTAACACATGGAACAGGAAAGGTGACAAAATTGAACCCCACATAATAGAAATTGAGCTAAATGAGTATAAATAATTGCTAGATACCCTTTCTAAGATGCAGCTAGGAAAGAACCAGAGAAGTCTGAAAAAGAGAGTCTGCAAAACAGTGTCAACATTATCCAGGGCAGTTTAAGATGGTTTAAGAGGCAGCATGGACACTCAAACATTTTACTACAGGGCTGAAGGAGGGTGTTTTACTCCATGCTAACTGCCCAAGGGTAACCTCCAAAGCTAATCCATGAGTGAATTTAGCTCTTTTCAACAAAGTATACATAACTTTCCATGCAAGAGGCTAGGCTAATCTGGGTTAGCTTTCAGTTGCCATGGATAAAAAGAGTGCACACAGGAAATTATCATGGAGAAACTGACACGTAGTAAAGCCACTGGAGGATGTTACTTCATGGTAAATTATTCATGTGTCCATGCCATTTAAGTTTCAGCCATTATCAGAATATGCTTATTCACTGCAAAACTCATAGCCAATGGGCCATACACAGGCCAGAGGCCAGACTGTGAAGCCTCTAAAAAGTATATACATTGTAAATGACAAAATATATTGAAAAAGTTTTCTGAGGATACTATTCTAAAATAGATTGCTGGAGGTAGAGTGGTTCTTTACCAGTACTAAAATCACCTCTCAGAGGAATTCTGCAGTTTCATAGTCATATATATTTTAATTGACAGTGGATTCATCAACTCCAGTCTACTAGGTATTGGTACAGTATCATCCAACCCCTTCCTCTTTGCTCCCTCTCTCCATCAACAGCTGATTTCCTTTATTTCTGGAGCAGTTAAAGATAATTCATTTGGTTATGAAGTAGACACATACAGTTCCAGTTCCTATGATGTTAACTGGAACACAATTAAGTTGCAAAATAGCCAGTGGGACTGAAAGATGATACATTACATGGTTTATGCAATTAATTGATATATAGATAACTAGTGTTTGTTATAATGTAAGCAATAGGGAATAATATTGGTATCAGTATTGTGAGGGAATTAAGTGAGTTATGCACATAAACATATACTGGATAAGTGGAATACACTGTATTAAAATTAGTTAAAAATGGACAGTCTAATTAGATGTTCATCAACTGATGGTGACAGTAGTAAGAAATGTTCTAAATGGCAAAATACTGATTTGAATTTTTTTTGTAAAGTACCATCCAGATATTGTAATATACAATTACTGCCTTGGCAGTTTCACATTATACCACTATTAACAAATGATTGTAAAATATTTCAAGCATGAAAAACAATAATAGTTTAGTATTAGTCCAAAACATTGTAGCATGCTGCATAAAACTGCACACTGCACATCTTTAAAACTAAAATTATTTGGATAGTCTCATGCCCAGAGGCTTTCTGGTCCAGCTTCCTAATAGTGTGGTAAATGGATTGCAACCTGTTTGTCCTTAACCATTACCTGTATATACGACACATCCTAAAGGATAAGTCTCAATTCTCCCAGGCACTGAACAGTGAAAAATCTGCAGTTATAATATACAATTCCTTTGGCTAATTTGCAAATTGAATAAAAATGTCATAGGAAAAATGTAGCTAGTTTAGTAATTGAAAAAGTTAGCAAAGAGGTTCTGCCCTTACATTCTTGTTGTATTGGCACTCTACTGGTAGAAAAAAGGTTACTTGCCCTGCTTTCACAACTGGGTAAGTTGCATTAGTATGAGTTATTCTGTGTGCTGATGAAATGCCTGTTTTTAGGGGTGTTTATTGCCATGGTGCATCAGGTGCAGCTACACTGACAACCATAAACAAGGCAAACAGATTAGTTTAACACCATAGTTACTTGCTTAACATATGCACCCTCTCCCCAAGATCAGTCCTCCAAAATTGGGGTGCAGGAGGGTGATTTCTTAAGCAGGAAGGTGATTTTTCTTGGAATAGAAGCATGCAGACACTGTGCTCTAAAAGCTGCCAAAATAGCCATTGCTCATCTTTGGCCCCAGCAGACTGGATGGAGTCTATTGTTAACCCACTCACAGCTTCATAGGAATTGTCAGTAACTATTGACTGAATACTGCAGCTTGTGCCTGAAGTAGCAACTGACCTGACTCAGGGTAAGTGAGCTGCTGTACGCAGTCTGTAGTATTCTGTTGAGGCTTGTGGTGTGGCAACACCACTGTTATTTTCAGGAACTTATATAAAGAAGTACATAAGTAAAAAAATAAGTCTTGCTACTGTCCTTGCAAGGGTCTGGGCCTAGCTTTGTTGCTGTTCTGCCACACCAGGAAGTTCCTGCTGCCTCACCCAGATGGTTTCCTGGGGTACTGCACTTCCTGGACACTGTGGCTGGATCCACATGTGCAGGCACATGTGGTTTGTGGCACTGCAGACCTCTTTGCAGTGCCACAAACGGCATAAGTTGCACATTAATCAGTGCTCGGCACTGCTAATTTGCAGTGCCAGGGCAAAATTTGCTACCGGGATTTCCTGGTAGAAAAAAAAAATCCTGGAAAAAAAAAAGTGGTGTAAACCATGCCAGTGTGGTGAGCACCAGGACAAACACGGAGATGAGAGAGCAGGCAGCACTGGGTAACTCAAGATGGGGGAGCAGGCAACCCTGGGGTGGCTGCTCCCCTGTCTCCATGGGCCGCAGTGCAGGGGCTCCATTGCAGAGCCCCTATGCTGAGGCACATGGAGCCCCCTGCACCTCAGCAGTGTGCCTCAGTGCAGGGGCTCCACAGTGGAGCCCCTGTGCTGAGGCATACAGAGACAGGAGCAGCCAGCCCATGGCTGCCTGCTCCCTCATCTCAAGGCACACTGTACCCCAGCCAGATGGGGAACGGCTGGCTGGTGCACAGGGGCTCTGCAGCACATGGAGATGGGGACGCAGGCAGCCTTGAGCTGCCTGTGCCCCCATTTCTATGTGTGGCTCCCCCACTGGCCAGGGCACAGGGTGCCTCAGCACAGGAGCAGGGGCATGCACTGGGGCACAAAGTAGCAGCACAGATTTGTGCCACTACAATTTGTGCTGCTGCAAAGGCTATGCCCCTGCTCATGTGGACCCAGCCTATATGGTTCCAGGAGGACTTACTCTGTTACAGAGTTGACCATGACTCTGTAAAAAATCTTTTTTTTCTATATTCTGCCTTCTAAAAAAGGGGCTCATGTCTTACATGGGATCAAGTCATGTGCAAGGAAGTATGGTAGTTGCCTTTCTATTGTACAGGCTAGTCACAGGCACATTTCTGTTGTCCTTGGTATAAAAAGCAGCTTGAACACACATTCAAATATTGGGAAAAATGCTCAAACACTTACCTGTACATTAAAATATCAAATCCCTCTTGTTCATTTATGTTCAATGTATATACTATTATGAAGACAAAAAATACAGCATTCTGAGCAATGCCATTAACAAAGCCACTGTAGAATCTTTCTGCAAGATACCGATTGAGTTCACAGCCACCTCTGCAATTAAAATCATTTACCTTGCACACTGCATGTTTGAACTTGGAAGTAAACAGGCAAACAGAAATAGTATAGTCACTTATACATAACTTTCAGTTTTCCATCCATGGAATTATAAAGCACTTCAGTGTTCACATCATTCATTTAAACTTGTCAAAGTTATTTAACCTCAACTCAGAAGCTCCAACTTTGGCTAAAACACCACCGACACATTTTGAAAAGAAACTGAGAAAGCAAAAACTTGTTAAATGCTTAAAGTAGACACTAGCCATTTGTAGAAAGTTGAGGATAAATACCAAACAAGTAAAACAGTATAGACCACTCATATGCCCTTTCTCTTAGTCAATGAGCATCTAAATAAAAACATATTAATGTTCTCAACTCAGGGAACTGCCTGAACTCACTGCCCTGTGTACTGAGAACAAACTTCTTCTAGATACTCTCTTCTATTTTGTTCTTGAGTACTTCCTTTTATGTATACAGGCAACCCCCACTTAGCGCTATTTCACAATAACCCTCATTTTAAATTGATACCCGATTTCACTTAGCGCTCAGCGAGTTTCGTTATAATGTTCGCGGACGCCATCTTGGGTCATTAAAAACAATTGTGGTCACCATCTTGGGTTGTCAAATACTTTTGGTTTCACTTAATGCTAATTTCACTTAACACTCATTTTTTCAGGAACCAATTAAGAGCTCTAAGTGGGGGTTGTCTTTAGTAGCATCTGTAGGAGCCTGTGTTCCTCCCAGGACCATGGGGAAACTCTCTACTACCTGTCATTCTCGTCTAACCTTGAGCATTAGTGTTAATGGGGCTCTTACCAAGGACACACCACAACATACCACACTGACTGCGGACAAAAGACATGGTCAGTTAACAATGTAACTAGATACATATTTAAATTATTCTTTAAACAAGCTCTCTAAGGTCAGGTCTGGAGCTGTAGCTGCTGGCTGCTCCTTTGCCTGCCCTCTCCAAAGCCTTGGGTTCCCAGCCTCTCCCCTACCCCACCAGCCAGAGCCAGGGCCAGAGTTGCCATCAATGCAAGATCTGTGCCCCAGGCTGGAGAAGGGACAGAGACTGCCAGAGCTGGAGCTAGAGCCAGAGCAAGGCTAAGTAGCAAGTGAGGGGAA
>NW_017729031.1:50160674-50162393 GCF_001723915.1 Gavialis gangeticus
TAATTTCACTTAACACTCATTTTTTCAGGAACCAATTAAGAGCTCTAAGTGGGGGTTGTCTTTAGTAGCATCTGTAGGAGCCTGTGTTCCTCCCAGGACCATGGGGAAACTCTCTACTACCTGTCATTCTCGTCTAACCTTGAGCATTAGTGTTAATGGGGCTCTTACCAAGGACACACCACAACATACCACACTGACTGCGGACAAAAGACATGGTCAGTTAACAATGTAACTAGATACATATTTAAATTATTCTTTAAACAAGCTCTCTAAGGTCAGGTCTGGAGCTGTAGCTGCTGGCTGCTCCTTTGCCTGCCCTCTCCAAAGCCTTGGGTTCCCAGCCTCTCCCCTACCCCACCAGCCAGAGCCAGGGCCAGAGTTGCCATCAATGCAAGATCTGTGCCCCAGGCTGGAGAAGGGACAGAGACTGCCAGAGCTGGAGCTAGAGCCAGAGCAAGGCTAAGTAGCAAGTGAGGGGAAGGCTTGAGGTGGGGGAAAACAGGGGAAGGGAAACCTGAGACTGTCGAAGGGGCACTTCCTGCTCTCCTACTGCCTCCCTCCCTCACTTCCTGCTCTCCTACTGCCTTACTACCTCCCACACTTCCTGATCACCTACTGCCTCCCTCCTGCCACTGCACTCCTTCCCTACTGCAGCAGTGGGGGGAGGTGGGGAGAGAGAGTTTAAGACACCTTCCACTAATTAGATTCTATACATGGAATCTTATAACAAATTTATAAATTTTCCATAAACAGAGTCTAATTATTGGGGGGGGGGGGTGTTATCTTAAGTTCAGGGCCATCTTGGATTCAAGTAAATCTGGTAAACACGAGTAAGTCACTGGGACCATATAGCACTCACCTGAGAGTTCTGAAGGAATTCAAATGTGAAACTGCAGAACAGTTGGCAGTTGAATGTAACCTATCATTACAATCAGCCTCTGCCAGAGGACTGGCTAGTTGCCAACATAACACCCATCCTCAACAAGGGTGAGGTGCTCCTGGAAACTACAGGCTAGTGACTCTATCTTCTATCCTTGCCAAATGAGTAGAATTCATGATAAAGAATAAAATTAGTAGTCACGTGTATAAGTATGGAACGAAGAGTCACCATGGTTTTGTTTGTTGATTCATGCCAAGGATGATATGACAAGTGGTCTAGATAGGGCTGTGCAAAACAGCACCATAGATTTCATAGACATTAGGGTTGGAAAGAACCTTGAAAGATCATCGAGTCCAGCCCCCTGCTGCAGGGGCAAGAAGTCAGCAGGGATCATAGGATCCAAGCAAGGTAAACATCCAGATGTCTCTTGAAGGCATTCAAAGTAGGTGCTTGAACTACCTCCGGCAGCAGTCTATTCCAAACCTTGGGGGTTCAGACAGTAAAGAATTTCTTCCTTATGTCCAGCCTGAAATGGTCATGGAGGAGTTTGTGCCCTTGTCATCCCTTGGGGCATTCTGGTGAACAAACGTTCCCCCAGATCACCCCTAACTTATAGGTGGCCATCAGATCACCCCCGAGTCTGCGCTTTTCCAGGCTGAAGAGTCCCATGGCTCTCAGCCTCTCTTCATAAGGTCTGTTTTCCTGACCTCTGATCATATGTGTGGCTCTCCTCTGCACGCTCTGAAGCTTCTTCACATCCTTTTTGAATTGTGGAACCCAAAACTGGATGCAGTACTCCAGCTGCAGCCTCACCAAGGCTGAGTACAATAGGAGAATGA
>NW_017729031.1:50163712-50165525 GCF_001723915.1 Gavialis gangeticus
GTCGGCAAACTTGGCCAGTCTGCTTCTGATACCAATGTCCACATCATTAATGAAGATGTTAAATAGTATAGGCCCAAGGACAGAGTCTTAGGGGACCCCACTGGTCACAGGGCACCATGACAATTGCCATCCATCAACCACCACACTCTGGGTCCTACCATGGAGCCAATTCCCCGGTCAGCAGATCATGGCAAGGCCGAGGCCACAGTTAGCCAGTTTTGCTAAGAGGGGATCATGGGATACCAGATCAAAGGCTTTTTTAAAGTCAAGATATACAACATCAATCTCTTCTCCCTTGTCCAAGTGATAGGTCACCTGGTCATAGAAGGAAATAAGATTGGACAAGCAAGAACTACCCGCAACAAACCCGTGCTGGCTATCCCTCAGGATGTTGCCATCACCCAGTCTATTAAGAATGGCCACTTTGATAATCTTTTCTAAGACCTTCCCCGGGATGGAGGTCAGGCTGGTGGGCCTATATTTTGCTGAATCCACTTTCCTCCCTTTCTTGAAGATAGGAACCACATTGGCCTTCTTCCAGTCTTCAGGCAGAGCACCAGGAGCTCTTGAAGATTCATGCCAGGGGATGAGCTATGATGCTAGCCAGCTCCATGAGTACCCTGGGGTGTAAACTGTCAGGGCCAGCTGACTTGAAGGTGTCCAGCCTCTCAAGGTGTTCCTTTACCAGGTCAGCATTGATGGCAGGGTAAGGAATCTCCCTCACCTGGGCCCCCTGTCCCGTAATGGGCAGAGGTGCCCCATAGGACTGGTGAAAGACTGATGCAAAATACCCATTTAGCAAGTTGGCTTTTTCCTGGGTGTCAGTTGTCCCAGCTGGTTTAGCAGGGGTCCAATGTTGCCCTTGCTTTTCCTCCAGCTCCCCACATATCTAAAAAAGGACTTTTTATTGTCCTTGATACTTGTAGCTAATTGGAGTTCTGTCACAGCCTTGGCTTTCCTAGTTCACTCCCTGCAGGTCCGGACAGTATTCCTTCTTGGAGGTGTATTCAATCCTCCATCGTTTGTAGGTCTTTCTTTTTAGACGCAGGAGGTCTGCTGGTTCCCTGGAGAGCCAAGGGGGCTGCTGTCCCCTTTTGCTGCCTTTCCTCTGAGATGGGATAGACTTTGCTTGCACATCCAGGATCGCTCCTTTGAGGAGCAACCACTCATCCTGAACTCCCCTCCCCTTTGGGTTGTGGGCCTTTAGGGCCTCCCTGAACTTGTCAAAGTCAGCTTTCCTGAAGTCAAGGACTTCTGTATTGCTGACTGACTTGCCAGCTTTACAGTGGATGGTGAAGGGGATCAGCTTATGGTCACTGTCACCCAGCTTCCCTTCGATCATTAGGTCGCTGAGTAGGTCATTCCCATTGCCAGAAGCAGGTCAAGCAGTGCTTTACCTCTCATCAGCCCATCGACTTCTTGCATCAGATAGAGCTCATCCACACACAAGAGAAAGCTTTGCAACCACTCGGATTTGGCCGAGTGCTCTTCCCATGAGATGTCTGGGTAGCTGAAGTCTCCTATGACAACCATGCTCCGGGAGCATGAGGCCTCAGCCAATTCCCTGGTGAACTCCTGTTCAAGCTCTTGATCCTGGGTAGGAGGTCTGTAGTAGACTCCCACCAGTGCCCCCTGTGCCATGTTCCCCACGGATTTTAACCCAGAGGGTCTCCAGTCATCCACCCTGGGCGCCAATGTCAGCTTGCAGGGACACGTAGCTTTCCTTGACATAGAGTGGACAAAACGGGCAGGGGTGCAGCTCTCTGTCTCTCCTGTACAGGTTATAGCCATCTATACCTGTGGCCCAGTCATG
>NW_017729031.1:50170525-50171954 GCF_001723915.1 Gavialis gangeticus
GGATTTTAACCCAGAGGGTCTCCAGTCATCCACCCTGGGCGCCAATGTCAGCTTGCAGGGACACGTAGCTTTCCTTGACATAGACAGCTACACCCCTGCCCCTTTTTCCACTTGATCTCTCCTGTACAAGGTTATACCTGTGGCTCAGTCATGGGTGGAGTCCCACCAGGTCTCTGTTATCCCTATGATATCATAGTTATTTGTGTTAAGCAGAAGGACAAGTTCCTCCTGTTTATTTCCCAAGCTCCTGACATTTGTGCACAGGCAGGCAAGTGTCCCTTTGCGGGCCCTTGCCTTGCCCACAGCTCACTCTAGGGCTGAGGCAGGGGTGGGCTCCTGCTAGCTTTGCAAGGGTTGCTCAGTGGGCCAGCAGTGGCGGTAGTCCTCCCATCCCCCGGCAGGCTTAGTTTAAAGCCTGGTGGAGCAGGTCAGCCAGTCTGGCTGAGAAGAGTCTCCTCCCCAGTGGAGAGAGATGGAGCCCATCCCATCCCAGCAGCTCACTGCCTCTCTCACCAAAGGCCAAAGCCTTCCTGATGACATCAGCACCACAGTCTTTAGTTTACTACCTCTCTATCCTCCTCCTCCTCCTCAGCCCATAGCCCAAAACTGGGAGGACTGATGAAAACACCACCTGCATCTCCAAACACTTAAGCCCTACTCCCAAATCCCTGTAGCACTTTATGACCCAGCTGGGAGCACTCTGAGCCGTGTCATTTGTGCCCACATGGATAAGGAGCATAGGGTAGTGGTCAGTGGGTTGGAGGAGCTAAGGGATCTTCTCCGCAATGGCTGAGATACAGGATCCTGGTAAGCAGCAGACTTTCCTGGCTAGGGGTCTGGGTGGCAGATTGCCCCCTCAGCCCCCCTCAGGATGGAATCTCCCACGACAAACACTTTGTGTTTTGTCTTAGGGAGAGCAAGGGAGTAGCTACAGATGAGCCTGTGTTGCCTGCAGAAGCTTGCAGCTTAGCAGGCTCTGCTGGGGCTGCAAGAGGTTCACACCTGTTGCAAAGCTCCAGCAGGGCGGGGACCTTGGTGCACTTGGGGCCCTTGACCACCTTGGTCTAACCCCTTGGCTGGACAGCATTGGAGGTCCTCGAGTACTCCCTTGTCCTCATAGTTTCATAGTTTCTAGGGTCGGAAGGGACCTGAGCAGATCATCTAGTCCAAACCCCTGCCATGGCAGGAAGAGCACTGGGGTCAAATGACCCCAGTAAGGTGGTCATCCAACCTCCTCTTAAAAACCTCCAGGGTGGGAGCCTGCACCACCTCACTTGGAAGCTGGTTCCAGACCCTAGCCGCCCTGACCGTGAAGTAGCGCCTCCTGATGTCCAACTTAAACCTTCCCTCCGCCAGCTTGTGACCATTGTTCCTGGTCACTCCTTGCGGCGCTCGGGGGAACAGGGACTCCCCCAGCGCCTGCTGATCC
>NW_017729031.1:50172795-50190072 GCF_001723915.1 Gavialis gangeticus
TCCTTAATCTGGGAAGCCAGCCCCTGTTCCATCTCTGCCTTGGCCTTCCTAACCATCCCCCTACATCCCCGAGCAACTGTAGAATAGTTCTCCTTAGTGATGACCCCTCCTTTCCATTGGGAGTAAGCCTCCTTTTTGGCAGGGAGACATTCCCGGATGTTTTTAGTGAGCCATGGAGGCTTATATGCTCTCCTGCCCGTGGTCTACCCTCCACCTCCCGGGGGAGAAGGGCCTGGCAGTAGGAGTCTATCTCCCACTCACCATCCCTGATGGCATGCAGTCTCTGGACTGTAGCCTGGAGCTCCTCCAGCTGGCATGCCAGAGACCCCAAAAGGGAGAAGACCCCACAAGGGGAGGTGGCCATACTCCCAGACCCCAGAGCCTGAAAAAGTGACAGGCAGCCCCTGTAGCTGAGAGCCAGAGGCTCCGTCTGCACAGAGCCTGGAACCATGGGCTCCGTCTTGGTGGAGGTCTCTGAGGTGTCAAAGGTGGAAGCCAGACCCCAAAGGGACCCTTAGGTTGCGGCGTGTGCCCATCCATGTCATGTTGCTGGTAGGCCGGCTGTGGCTAAGGGGCTCACAGGCAGGGCCTCGGGCCCTCCTGCTCAAAGTCTGTGCTAACTCGTGTGCCGGGCCCAGAAGCATGCCTGTTTGCATGGCCTGTTCGTGAGGCTCTGGTCACATGACTTCCCGGGGCTGGACAAAGTAGGTGCTGGGGGGCAGGGGGGCATGACCCTCCCTGCCTCCACTCAGCCCACTTCCAGCTGGCTATGTCCCTCCCACCACGGGCAGGCTGCAGGCAGGCCGGGGCTCGTCAGGGGTTCTGGGGTCTCTTCCCGGGGGCTCCTTGGGCTCACGAGGGCATAGCGGACTTACACCTGCACATCTCGCTCCGGAGCCGGGTCCCTAACCATTTTGTTTTGACTTCTGTTTTGCCATTTCAAAGGGACAGTGTTTCATTTAACTGTTTTGAAGCACTGTTCCATTTAATTTCATCAAAACTGTTTTGCTGTTTCAACGCGTTTCGACTTTTCACCCATAGCTATAATGGGGAATCACAGAAATGCTTATAACTTTGTCATTTCTTGCCTGATTCAGATAAAAACAGCGGGGTTGGTAGCCCCTTCTGGGGGCATGAAGCCTGCCAAGTTTCAAGGAGATAGGTGCAGGGGCTTTGTGAAACTGCATGTCAAAGTGTTCAAAGCAAAACTAGTATCACACTGCCAGCAGCAGCAGCATGCTGTCATCATGCACACAGATCTGGGGGCCCTCTCCACCTGGGAGGAGTCTGGCACAGTCCCACAGACCTCCCAGGAGGCACGGACCCCCAGATCCAGCACCAGTACTAGGTTCTTCCCCACACCACCCAGGAAGAGCTGGAAAATCGAACCGAGTACTGGGGAAATGTTCAGGGACCTGAACATTCCTCCAGCACCTGGTTCAATTCCCCAGCCCCCCAGTCTGATTCCCCAGCTCTCTGATCATTTCTCCCAGCAATTGGGGGGGGGAATGCAGCCCCCCGGATATGCGTGCCGGGTTTCAGCAGGATGCTGCTGCAGACTGCAGCCAGTGACAGTACCACAGTCTTCCCGGCCCTCAGCGCAGAGTACAGTGAGCAGCTGCCACAGGCTGTGCCAAGCAGCTGCCACTGGTATCAGCCTGCAGCAGCAGCCTGCTAAAACCCTGTGCACCAATCAGGAGCCTGCACCCCCAGGCAAGTGCTGGGGAAAAGATCAGAGAGCTAGGGAATCGAACTGGGAGCTGGATGTCAATTCAGAGCAGCCATTCCACCCTCTTCCCCCTCCCTCTCCTTAGTTTCTGTTTAGCTGCAAGCAAGCCCGGCTTCAAAACATGAAACATTTCAGAACATTTTGACTGCCCTAATTTCAAAGCCTTGCATTTCATTTCGATTTTGCTGTTTCCAGCTCGAAACGTGTCAAAACAGCTTTGAAACAAAACACCCAAAATTTCGCACAGCCCTACTAGATATGCCCTGTTCACATACGTTCCCTTTAGAGCATCTACTGCTTGCCACAACCAAAAACAGGACACTGAGCTAGATGGACCATTGATCTGATTCAGTATGGCACTTATTATGTCCTTATGTGCAGGTGTAGTTCCTATCCTGATTCTGTCTCCTGAGTTCAGAAGCCATATGTCTCTGGTAGAATGTGTTGCTTTATAAAGTTATGGTCATTGTGACACAGAATAAGTACCTTCCATGCAGGTAGGGCCCAGTCCCATGGAGAGCTTTGTATTTCTGGGAAAACCTTGAAGTGGATTCTACATTCAATGCCATTCAGAGAGCAAAGCACCAGACAAATGAATTCACAGGGCCTGTATTAGTGAGTGAGCAGCCTGGTGCAATTTGAACCAGTTGGAATTCTCTCAGTCTGTTTGGCTTAATTCCCAGATATAATGAGTTGAAATAATCAACCCTGGAGGTCATGAACATTGCCTTCTGTTGCCGATTCCATTCTAAACCCATTCTGGTTGCATTTCAATTTTAAACAGTAACTTAGTTGTCTGCTTATTTCCTCAGCCTGATTTACCTCTTAAATGTTTTACTTAGAGCTTTAGTATCTAGGGGATGACCCCGAGGGGGTGAAGTGGTATGTTGGCACCCATTTTTTGGATTGGAGGATGCCGTGTGAGCCTCCAAATACTTTTAAAAGTCCCTTAAATAGGTGAACTCCTCCCTGCTCCTGCCTCTTCCCATTTATGCTCCAAGGCAAATCCCCCTCCCTCACTCCTCACTTGCTTATTGCTGCTGTTTTTCCCCAATGTCCCAGGGTTGGGGGAAGAAGCTGGTTTTTGAACAGGCTGTTCTCTGGGTTCCCACAGAACTAGAAACCTTGTAGGCTGCAGCACTACTGCAAGTATTGTATTTGTTGGAGATGCAGAGAAGCAGTATGCAAACTTCCCAAATCCTTTTTGTTTGTGTGAGCAAACTATGCCGGTTTCTCTGTATTCATGTGTTGCTGCATCTACAAGTCTGAGGAGGGAAAAGGCAAGGTTTATTCCAGAGTTCCTTAAATCAACATACCAGGTTACCAGGTTTCTTTATCTAATAACAAGTAACCTAGAATTTGAAAAATGGAATAGGTGTATGACCTATTCCAGATGCATACAAACATAGATGACTCCAAAAGAACAAAACAAGATAATAAGCTCTCAGATACACCTGTACCACTCCCTGGATTTCTAAGGTCAGTATCTTACCTCTAGAATATGCAGTTTGTTTTGAAAAATAATACTATGCTCTTGGTGTGTTGAACTTATAATATGTAATAGTTGATATGCCAGAACACTGTTACCAAGAAGTACTCTTTTTAATATAGTAAAAATATATATCTTGGCAGATCAAGTTAATTAAATCAAATTAATTATGTATACAGGAATATATTTTAAGGAAAAGTATAACCCTTTACTGCTCATCTAAAAATGTTGTTACTTCTTTACTTCATCTTGGACTGTAGTTATTCTTAAAGCTAACTTATAGTATGTTTTAAATTTCTGTCTTCAGCCTATTTGTCAACTTAATAGCCATAAAATTACTTCTCCTGGACTGAAATTTAGATTTAAAAAATAAGCACATACAAAAATCCCTCATGATTGACTCTCCAGCTTGTCCTTTTTAACTGTTTGAATTTGTGGATGCTATAGATTACTGATTCTCAACCAGGGTGTTGGGGTATGCTGGTGGGTCACCAGATCCTTTGAAGGGTGTTGCAAGGTATGAAGAAGTAAGTGAGGTGTGAGGGGAAAAAACAGATGAGCTAAACAGATAAGCCAGGCTCAGGCTTGTCCCTGCCTGGATTATTTCCCACCCATACTGCCCAGCCTGTGTAAGGAGGTAAGCACTGAGATATAAAAATTATTTTTTTTAATTGGGTGCCACTCAAAAATGCTATGGAGTAGTACCTGAAGTCCAATGAGGGGTGCCTTGAGTCCAGTGAGGAGTGCTTCAAGTTCAAAAAGGATGAGAACCACCACTATAGAGGGAAAGCATTGAACCATACAGTACATCTAGAGTGATCTATCCCCTATCCAGTCCCGTCTTTGACATCCACCATTATTGGTTTAGAGATACTAGAGGGAACATGTCCAAACTTTGTTCAGTAACCACTAATAAAGCTGTCACCTATTACTTTATCTAGTTCCTTTTTGATCCTGGTTATGCTTTCTGCTTGTACCACCTCCTGTGGCAAACAGTTCTACAAGTTAACTATGCCTTGCATTACAAAGTATTTTGCCTTGTTAGTTTTAAACATGTCACTTACTAATTTAATGGGTGTCCCCTCATTCTAGTATTCTGGGATCTGGTAAATAAAAGTTCACTTGATCTATACCTTTCATGATTTTGTAGGCCAATATCATATTCCCTCCTCAGCCTATTCTTTTCCAAACTGTGGAGTCCTAGCCTTATTTGTCTTTCCTGATATGGCAACTGCTCCATGGCCCTGATCATTTTGGCTGCCATTCTCTGAACCTTTTCTAATGCTACTACATCCTTTTTGAGACATGGGGACCTGAACTGCACAGGTTATTCAAGATGTGGATGCACCATGGATTTGTAGGATGGCATGATGATGTTCTCCATTTTGTTTTCGATTCCTTTCTTAATAATGCCCAACATTTTGTTGGCTTTTTTGGCATATTGAATTGACCTTTTTAGAGAACTATCTACAATGACTCCAAGGTCTCTTTACTGAGTCATAACAGCTAGTTCAGAACCCAGCATTGTGTACTTACAGTTGAGATTATTTCCCCACTCTCCCCAGATGCATTACCTTGCACCTGTCAATACTGAAGTTCATCTTCCATTTTTTTGCCCACTTCGCTTGGTGAGATCGTTCTGCAGCTTCTCTCCATCAGCTTGGGACCGAACTACCCACAGTAATTTGGTATCATCCCCAGACTTGGAGATTTCACTATACACCTCCATTTGCAGGTCATTAATGATAATGTTGAACAAAATTGGGCCCAGACCAGATTCCTGTGGGACCCCACTTTTGCCCTCCATTTTGAAAACCATTAGCTCTACTCTTTTCTTCCTATCTTTTAACCATCTCTTAATCCAAAAAAGAACCTTTTATTGTATTAGATTTATTCTGACTGTACAATCTTAGGAGAAATACAGATAAAACACAATTGGTAAACTCCCAGTGCTTGAGACTGGAAGTTGTACATGCATTTTGGTTGTAAGGTAATTTAAGAATCCTCAGTAAATGTTTTTCAGTTTGAAAAATCTTTATAGAATCACAAGAACATGTTGTCACTGAGGCAAAAACTAATTTTCATCATATTATAATATCTAGCTTTCCCATTAGTATATTTAATTGTAGTGAGATCTGGGGAGTAGCCAGTGCCCTTTTAAAGAAGGCTAAATGAGGGGAGAGTTGTTAGTTCTGACAGCTCACAGTTAAATATATGGATGGAGAATAAGTTGGAAGCTTGATAGGAAACCAAAGCTATAAAAGCCTTAATTAGTGGAAGCATAATTAAAGAGAACTGTTGAATAGTAAAGACTAAATTGTATTAAAACATTTTTTCAACTGATGTTCATGTTTGAAAATAAGAGTTTCATGCTATAAGTAATTTTCTCTATATTACTGCTAATCTACCAATCCAGAATGCTCCAGACTACTAGTGCCAGATGACCTAGTGAAGGACTTCAGGCACTTTGAACTAAAGCTCATTCAGTGCCCTGGTGAGCAGCTCAAGGCTACTTGCTCCCAGGAGCTTCTGAGGTCCAGCCCCCCAAGACTAGTACCTGAGGACACTAGTTTCTTGTGCCAGCTGGACTGCTAAAGCAGCCCTAAACTAGAGTGGCCCCTGCAGCATTCTGGAAGGGGGGGCTGCTGCCTGGCTGTGACCTGCTGCCACCTGTGATGGCATCCGCCCTCTTGGACCTGCAGTCCCATGGCTGTGCACTTGCCAGACCCAGATGGGGACCACACCACCATCTGGGCTGTGGTATGGGCACTGTAGCAGAGCCAACTGCACCTCTGGGCTAGCTGCCCATGGGCTATGGCTGCAAAGTTGGCCTTCGGACAGCACTGCTGTCATATTTTCTGGAGTCCCTGCTCTGCCATCTAGACAGCTATCACCCCGATGTGCTCCTTGCAGTGGCCCACTTCAAATCATTGATGCATGCCTTCTTGACCTCAAATGGCTAGGAGGTCAGCCACCTTGTCTGCCCTCCAGCTGGGTTCCTGGTGCTGACCCTGGGCAGGCTTCCCTGCCCAAGTCCTACCACTTGCCTCCCTAGCAGAGATCCTGCTGTTCTGTTTAAAAATTGCAAATCCTCTGATAAAAAAAAAACCCCAAACTCTCTTATTAAAATACCCAAAAAATCCATGTTCTTCTGCAATTAAAATGAAATGCCCCTATATAGAGAGAGATCAGGTGGAAATTGTTTTATTGATATATTTGCCGTCTTAAAGCAATTTGGAAGCCTACCCATGCCTCTATCATCATAATAAAACAAATTCTAAATGTCTATGCACTTTGGTGTTTGCTCTTGGGTTTCGTTTTTTTGAAAAATCAGAGCTGCCCCTGCCTCCTTCACTCACCAGGATGTGAGGTTTTGCTCCCTGTGCTTGTGCCCAGGCTTCAGTGATCCCCATACTGTTCCTGGGAAGCCCTCAACTGGGAATCAGGGACAGGGATGGGCAAGCCCCTTCCCTTCCAGGCCAACCTCCTGCTGTACAGGCTACTTTAGGGGGACAGGGAGACTCTAAGCCCAGCTTTGGTGGTCACTTCTACCTGGAGATCTCCCCCATCCCTGCCCCCATCTCTCTCACACACAGCCTGTTGCCACCTCCACCCCTCCCCCAGCACATCACACCCCCCAAGTGGTTCCTGGGACCAGGAGTCCCCCTAGGCTGGTTCCGCACCAGTGTGGATACAGGGCAGGGTGCAGTGTCACAGTTGCTGCTGCAGCCATGGCTCCCACCAGTATGTCTTGTCTCATCCCATCTGGCAGCTGGGCATGCAGTGTGAAATTTGTGGGGGGGATGTGGGATTTGTGGGATGGTTGTGGGTGGGTGTAGGCATGAATGCCATGTGCTCTCAGAGGCTTGCAGGGCACAGAGAGCTCCCACAGGCATCAGTGGTGCTGTCAGTGGTGGGAGTAGGGTGGCAGCAAGCGGGGAGCTCCTGCAGGTGGCTGCAGTGCTCAGTGGAGGGGGTGATGGCAAGCGCTGACCAATGGTCAGCAATCACTGGCAGACCCTGCTGGCAGCATTGGCGGTGGCCAGTGGTGATTGCAGATAGCCCACAGACACTGCTGGCAGTGTCAGTGGCAGAGGGAGGGGGGTGGCAAGCAGCGACAGCCCACAGGTGCTGCTGGCAGTGTCAGTGGTGGCTTTTTGCAGGGGGTGCATTGCCATGCTCAGGGAGTGCGCATGCACCCCTTACACATCACCAATGGGTCTAGGGGTGGGTGTAGTGTTTGTGGGGGGTATGTGGGTGGGAGAGGTTGTGCAGGTGGTTTATGGGTGGATTATGGAAGAGTTTGTGGGTGTGGGGGGACTGCTCTGGAAGGGTGGGTCCCCTGCCCAGCCCCCCTGCATGGCACGCAGCCCCCCACTCTGCATGAAACACAGTGCCTCCACAGTAGCAGCAGTGGCCATTGGGGCACTCATGCCCGCTCCTGGCAGGGCACAGGCCTGGCCTTCTTGTGCAAGCCCTCAGAAAAAGGTGGGCCACTTTTGTGGTCATCTGGGGTCCTGGCACTACATGCAGGGGCTGCACACCCTCAGAATGGACCGAGTCCTACCTCCATGTGCCCCGCTGACCATCAGGCTGGGCCAGCTCCATGAAGGCAGGACCTGGCCCAGCCAGAGGGCACATGACCCCTGCATGCAGTGCTGAAACCCTGAGTGACTACGAGAGCAGCTGGTCTGAGCTGTTCCATTACACATATAGTCAGACACCTTAAACCACCCATGAATGAGTAGTAGTAATCTGACAGGATCTGTAAGTCTGTTGACTGTGATTGTTTAAAAACAAAAAACAAAAACAGCAAACATGTGCATACAGAATATAAGGAAAAGTGAATGAGACCTGCAAGATAGGCAAGCCTGAAATGTTTTCATTGTTTTAAAAGGGAAATGAAAACTGAGTACCATATTTCATGGTGTGTAAGTCAACACAGTATATAAGTCAACTGCAATTTTTTTATCAAAAAAGTTAGGTTTTTCATGTATTCGGTATATAAGTTGATCTTTGCTTTGATCTTTGTTACGAAAAAATTGATCAGGCTCTTGCATGCTGCTGGGCTCCACGGAAGTTAGATCAGGCCCCTGGGAGCTCAGGCACCACCCAGACTTCTGGAAGCCCCCACAGTGTGGAGTATCAGGTAGGAGTGGGGGTGGGCAGCCTCTGAGCTGTGTGAGAGGGGGGTCCTTCCCTCTGTGGCAGCTGTGCCCCATCCCAGGCCCAGCTGGGTGGGCTGCTAGCAGGCTGGGTGCTGCCTAAGATTCCAGGGGCCTAATCCAACTTCCCTGGAGCCCAGATACAGAGTGTAAGTCAAGGTGGAAATTTAAGGGTAAATTTTTTGCGTTCAAATCTCAATTTATACACCATGAAATATGGTAGTCCAGAATTGTTTGGGAGCTTGGACAAAAATCCTTTTTCAACAAATCATATGCTTTGAGTGGAGAATATCTACATAGTACTGTGAAAACATACCCATAAGTGATTTTGGTATCCTCCCCCTGTCTCTGGTGTGGCATAGATAGCAGGGGTTTTGAAACCCTGCTTGTCTCAAAGTATGAGATACACTTTGATGGATTACAAAGCATCAGACTAAGGGATTAAACACGTACTAGATAGCATATAGCTCTGTGATTTAGCACCAGAAGAGTCCATTTAAAATAAAAATGCCCTAGTCAAGCTGATCAAATTATTTAAATTAGTAAAATGGGAGTAAATTTCAGGGAGAGTTTACTAACAGCACAGACATAAATGGATTAGAGAAAAAATAATGTCTACTTATTTTTTCTCAAAGATGTGTTGTATTAAAAAAAAAAAAATCAGACCTCACACCATAACTTTTAGTATAATAGCAAAGTTGTACATTATAGTACATGCAATTTCTTGCACAACCGCCCTCCCAACCCTACCTTAACTTAATTAAATAAAGCATACCAAACAATACTGGAGCACTAAAGATGAAGAGATTAAGTTCCCATCAGTCTTAAAAATAATGCAATGTCAGTACTCATATCTGCATAAAAATTTAGAGGAGAATAATGCACAGTGAGGTAATTTTATCAGTTTTCTACAAGAGATACTAGAGTACTATCATAATCTAGCTGTGGTATTTTGGTGCCTACCTGCATTGTCATTAAAGAGCACTTTACCTACATCAGGGCTGCAGTAGTAGGTCATTTACTATTAGTTTAAAGAATAGTATCTGACAGTGATCTCTTTTTCCTCATCCATTTACTCAAGACCAATCTAAAATTACTAAGTAGTTAAAAGGATAAAGAGGATCTCAGATCTTGGGCTTCTGGGAATGATCGCAGGAACAGTTCACTCTTAGAGAAAAATCTGATTACATGAAGTCAGTCCGATACTTTTATACATAACTTCTTAATTTGAGAGTAAGCAAGAGATGATGCGAAGCCCCCCAAATGCCAGTAGAAATCACTCTGCTACAGCTGAGATTCCTTTCCAACTGCCAAGAAACTTTTGCCAATTCCACCACCACCTTTTCTCTCCCTCTGAAATCATGGCAACAATGTTTTAATAAGGTGGTCCCCACAAATAATATTCTTTATATGTCTGATAAACCCTAGATGCTTGCAGGCAGGAAAAAAATGGGGAATCGTTTACTTTGTTTTCTCATTTACGTGAAAATATTTTCTTGTATCTGTAACCAAGAGAGAAGACAGCACAACCTGACAAACCAACATATTGTATGAAATGTATTTTGCTGGAGATGTTTATACTTTGTTCCTTACCTTATAAAAATAAGCAGCTAATACCTTAAAAAGATTGGAATAATTTGCTCCTCAGAAGTAATGTTCAAAGCCTCAGGAGTAAGCCACTCCCAGAGGAACAATTTCGTAATATCTAAAGAGAGGGGAATGTTATTGCAGGTATCCTGGTTTTCTCTGATTTAAAAAAATCCCCAATGTTCATATTAAAAAAGTAACCCCAAATCCATATATTTCTGTGATTAAAATGAAACATCACCGTATATATTTTTCTATAATGTTTCGTTTTAATCATGGAAAAATGTGGATTTGGGGTTACTTTTTTTAGTCTGAAAATTAGGGATTTTTTTTTTAAATCAGAGTAAAACAGGATCCCTGGTTATCAGTGACAGAGATGTCATCTCAGTTTTTCGTTCACTGTACAGTCAGAATTTTATCAAGAGATTTTGAAGGCCTTGGAGAATCTACTCCAGGATGTTGCTGAATGCACATGTGGTTAAGACCCTGACCTTATGCTCACATGAAACAGAGAACTGTGGTAAACCACATTTAATTAGATCATACAGGTGTCCCTCGCTTTATGCTGTAAATGCGTTCCTGGAAAACAGCGCATAACTGGAATTCGCATAAAGGGAACCCACTTTAGAATGAAACAAACAGGAATACGTTACAAGACCTCCACTGTACTGACCTCCAGACTCAGTTCTACCACTTTTGTAAAACAACTTTGGTACTCATCAATAACAGACAGTACACACAAGCACAGGGTACTATCATAATGGGGATGGCAACTACAGAAACACATCATAGACAAGAAGTGAGGAGCACAGATCCATACAGGAACCTATATTTTGGTGCGTATCGCTCCCACAATAAACCGCACAAAGTAGCCGACTGCAGGCTTCCACCATACTGATTGTATAAGAGGGAATTTACCTCGCATATAATAACTATTTTATATAAAAAGGGTCATTGCATAAGAGCAAATTCACACATACAGAACCCGCTTAAAGCCAGGGAAACCTGTCTCTGCGTTAAAGTGAATTGCCCTCAGTGGGGCTGAGCCTCGAAGATATGCTACTTGGAGTCTTTGACAGGTATGTGGACTGGAAATAACAATTTTAGATTGGATCTGTATTTTGATTGCAGTTCCATAAATTGGACCACTTATGAACACTTGAAAACAAAATTAGAAGCAAGGCAATGTGTGTCACAGATTACCGAGAATGATCAACTAAGAAGTACATAGTTCTGTTCCCAGCCCTAATACTGAACCATTTTGTGACTCTGGGCCAGTCACTTAAAACTCTTTTGCCTCCGTGTGCTGCTGGTGCTTTTAAGGAAAATGGATGTAATTCCTACCTCTTAGGAAAGCAAGTGAATTAATGTACGTTTGTTAAGCATGTTGAGATCTTTTCATAAAAATGTGTTTTAAATGCTCACTTCAATATTTTCTTTAATATTTAGAAAATAAACTCATGGTTTATCCCAAAAGAAAGGTTAGAAAGCAGAAAGATGACTTCCATTTAAAAAAACTACTTGTTTTAGATGGATAGTAAAATATGTTTAAAGAAGAAAAAAAAAATCAAGCCACTGCACTGACATTACATTTCTACTAAACTGCTACTTAAATTGTAGTAGCATTTAAAATTGTTGGAATTTTAAGGTTACTAAGCCTTTTACTTGTGGGAAAATGATTGTGTATGTTTTTCTAAAAATATGTTAAAGCATCCCAACTAGGAAAGTAATTTCATGCTTGCATTTTAGAGAAACCCATTCAAAGAACTCATTAAAACCATTCATTTAAATAATCTGGTATATGTTCATTAAGCTGTGTCCTTTGCAGAAAACATACGAACTGCTGCCAGAAAGTAAATGAAGGGAACAGATGTTTAATGTAAAAGGTTAGACCTTCATTAAAAATGTTTAAACAAGCAGCAACTTTTCTCCCCTAATGCTTCTGAGAAACATTTATATTAATTTAGCAAAAGCATGTAATGGAAAAAAGGGGAAAAGAGCCCCCCCCCACCCCCACATACATACACTGTAGGTCAGTTTGATAGCCCTTTAGTACTTGCATCACTTACCCTTTGTATTTCTGTTCATGGATGAATGAAGGGCACATAATCAGTGAACAGCACTAAAGACTATGTGGTATGCTCACGTATAACCCAAACAAAACAATTACCCCAGCACAAAGCTTAATCTTGAACCGGCTTTGCAAAGTCAAGATTTGGACATTAGCATAACATCCATTGTCTGGCTTTGTAAATTATATGATAGCTTTTTATTTTCTTCCCTTGGTTTTCATAATTCTCTCCTAAAGCAGAAAGTCCTCCTAAAAAAGGAGAGGTTACATAATCTGAGTTGTGGATCCTGAAAAATGGCTTTTGTTATTTTTCCCTTAACAGAAATATTTCTTTTCCGTGATTATAACTTCACAGTAAATATGCTGGGGGTTTTTTCTTTAGATGAAGTCTGTTATTGTAAAGTGCATGTAAGAGTCTTCTGTGGTGAGGCCTTCCTCACCAGTGATACTGGTGGCTTTACCAAACTGTAGAAATAATCCAGTTTCTACTTGCAGCTTGGAACTGTCAGGTTTCCCAAGTATCAGTGCTGCTTCATTTTGGAAGGGTAAAATTGTGTCTTGAGACATGTTTGGCTTGTGGGCAGTTCTACTGATGTCCCTGTTATATATATACTTTTAGATTAAGAATGAATGATTAGAAGTATCCTTACACAAATATCTATACTTTGATAAAATGAAACTGTTCTTAGTTAAGGTTTTCATTAATATGATATCCTGTAGGGCTAAACAGTTGTAAACACTCTTCCTTAAAAAATATACATAGTTGTGTCACACTCTAAACTGATCTGCATAGCCCAAAAATAATTTAAGTATGAATAGGTGGCTTTACACGTCACTTTAAAATACTGTGCGTCTTGTTCAGAATATGGCAGAATAAACTACCTTCCAGAGTATAAAATGCATAATTGGAAGCTACATAATATTTAAAAATAACTGTACATGAAATATGTACATATACCAATAAGATGCAGATTTTGAAAATATAAGTCACATTTGCATGTAGCAAAAATAGATTAATGACTGCAATTGCTGTTACCCTCCTAAGAGGTTCTCTCTATTGAAATGTCAACAAATCAGCTAAATCACCTTCAGCTTCCAAACCATCCTTAATTTCCTGTTATTTACTTCAGCTTTGTTTTCCCTCCTGAGTGAGTCAGTTTGTTAGCATATTTTCTTTCACTCCCACGCACATTTTCAACTCTTGCCAACATCAGACATTGTGTTGTTCTGAATGTATTGCTCACCATCTGAACCTGCCCCTGCTGTATATATGTATCATGTTGTATCACAGCAATAACTTGAGGGCTTTTACTTAAAGCCCTGTTGTTCTAGCAGGGATGGTACTGACTTAATAGTTAAGAATGAAGTCATCTGAACATGTTGATTTAAACATTTCCCTGGACTAAAATTTGTCCAGTTGGGGATTTTTTAAATATTTACATATTTGCTTGTTCATACAAGGCCTGTTACATACACATGTTCATGACTTTGGGTCTGCAAACTGGGTAATTGCATGCTTAAATACCTATTCTGCAAAGTTAAAAATGCACGGACACATAGAAATGTTAGGCTGGAGGGGACCATCTTGCCCAGGTCCTTGCACAAGGGCAGGATAAATATACTGAGACCATGCCTGACAGATGTTTATCCAACTTATCATTAAAAATCTTTAGGGCAGAAGATTCTTTAGTCTCATGCAGCCCATTCAGGTTACAGATAAAGTTATAGTTAGACTTAACTTAAAACTTAATGTGAGAACTTAATGTTCACATTGGAAAGGCTGCCACCACCTTCAGCAGACTAAAAGAGCATGGAACAACTCAAAGCTTACCATCAAGACCAACATGCTCGTGTACAAAGCTTGCATACTCAGCATTATCTTGGTATGGTGGGGAAACATGGATAACTTATGTACATCAAGAGAAAAATGTTAAACAGCTTCCACCTGCACTGTTTACACTGCATACTCATCAAATGGCAAGATAAAGTTCCCAACACAGAGGTTCTTCACGGGCAAATTTACCAAGTGTGATGTCCCTACTTGAACAGAGATGACTACACTGGCTAGCCCATCTGAGCAGATTGGAAGACAGACATATATCCAAGGACATGCTATACGGGGAACTATCAGATGGGAATAAGAACAACAGGATGTCCCAAGCTTCACTGCAAAGACACATGCAAGCGAGATATGAAGGCACTGGGAATCAATCCTAACCAATGGGAAACCTTGGCAAGTGATCAGAACAAGTGGCATCATTGTCTCCACCAGGGCATCAAAGTCCACAACAGGATTTAGCTCCAATAGCTTGAAGAGAAAAAGAGTCTATAGGAAGCAAACAGCTCCTGAACCACCCAATCAAGACACATACACTTGCAACCACTGCCACAGATCATGCAAATCTCAGATTGGACTATTCAGTCACATGAGACACAGGAAACCATCTACATCATAGGATGCAATATCCACCATTTCTCTCAGACAAAAGGATACCAATCACAAGAATGTTTTTTTATAGTTAGAAAGGTTATCTAGTCTCTAGTCTGTCATTTTTGTTACAGCGTATGCCTTATTTTTCTTGTCTCCAGGTAGACACGGAAGAGCAACTGATCACTGATCTTTATCACTGACCTTTTACATATTAAAAGCTGTGGTTACATCCTCCCTGATTCTTTTCTTTTCTAGACTAAAGTAACCTAAGTCCTTCAGTCTTTCCATAGAGTACACCTTTTTAAAAAATCTTATATTTGAGCTCTACTCTAAAATTAATTACAGTTACGTCTTTTTTGATTTGGAGGGAGCAGCTGACTCTTCAGTACAGACCAGAATAGAAATAATTATGTTCCATGTTTTACCTACAAACAAGGTAACACTGGCAGACCCATCATACCCAACTGTGGTACCCTTACTGAAGATGTATCACGAATCATAGAAACCATTCTGAAACCATTTGTCACTCAAAGAGCAAGTTTTTTACAAGACACAACAGACTGGCCCAACAAAATCAGGATCATCAGTCCCTTCCCTGAAAATATCATAACTGCAGCCATGTGATGTCACCACCCTATACACTAGTATCTTACATTAGGGGTGCACCAATAGAGATTTGGGGGGGCTGATACCAATAGTCGATTTTTAAGGAGGCATATTGGCCGATACTGATCCAATTTCTGATACAGCTGCATCCATCTAGTAAGTCTGTTGTGGTGGAAAGGGTGGGGGGAAGATCAGTGCCCCCTGAGGTGAGGGATGAGTGGGGCTGGGGTGGGGCGGGCATGGAATGGAGCCATGGCTCATCCAGGAGGCACAGGGAGGGGGAGCGGTAGCTCCCACCGCTGTGCACGGCTCATCTGGCAGCTTATCTGCTCATCCAGTGGCTTCTGCCACTGCTTCCACCACTCACCCAGGAGGGCAGTGGGGGAAGGGCATATGCCCCCGGATCTGCATGGGGCAGGACAGGCAGGCTGAAGCCGTGCTGCACTGGACTCAGAGTGCTGCTCCCGGACCAGCAGTGCACAATGGCAGGAGTTGCTGGCCCCATCCCCACGCCCCCCAGATGAGCCGCAGCTCCATCCCATGCCTGCCCTGCCCCGGCTGGGCAGCACCTACCCCAACCCCAGTCCCATTCCTCCCTCATCGCAGGGGGCATTGATATGATCCCCCCCCACACACACCCCTTCCCTGTCCCTTCCTTTCCATCACAACAGACTTAACAGCTGTATGCAGCTCTCCAAGTTGCCATGTTGTGCTTTTTACTGTGTGCTGCACTGTGGCTGCACACATGCACAGGCATTTATCAGCCAAATTATTGGCCACATCAGGATGGTTTCCAATATGGTCAATTTTCTTTATAATCGGTTCTGTCCTACTCCATGAAGGTATAGCTGCTTGCCTGAAATGCCTACAAGAAAATGGACTGCATTCAGAATTTCAACCACAACATATTGCACAAATCATCTATTTCAGCCTCACCCACTTCCTGTGCTAGCATCAACTCTCTAGATACCATGGTCCACATCTGGGATGGTACCCTACAAACTATATACAGTAAAAACCAGACCACCATACTCACGTCCCAGCAAAACCTGAAGTCATTCCAAACACATCAAAAGAGCTGTAAATCAACATACAGGCTCTCTCATATACCATTTTATCTGCCCTGAAGATAATATTGAGACACCCACATTGCTAACTTTCAATCTGCATTTATATAATTAGGTCACTCCAGTAGAGAAATAGATTGTATCTTTGAAAGAGCCACTCCAATATCCCTGTTATGATACAAAAAGAAACCACTCTGTAACTGCACACTCCTGGGAGACATCTACAGTATTGCCAACTCTCATGATTTTTTGGCATTATTCTTAAAGTCTACACTTCGGGAATGTGAAAAAACTTACCTCTTTCTTTTGTGTATATATATAAAATATATACCAATATTAGAGGTGCACCGATACATCGGTCCAATATTGGATTGGTACCAATATAAAGAAAATTGTCTACATCAGATATTGGCATGATGGGGCTGATCATTTGGCTGATAAATATCCATGCTGTGTGCAGCCACAGCGCAACATGGAGCAGAGCCAGCAGCATGGCGAGCTGTCTCCAGCTGGTAAGTCAGAGCAGAGGGAAAAGGCATGGTGGGGGGCAGATCAATGCCTCCCATGGTGAGGGAGGGGGCAGGCACTGCCCAGTTGGGGTGGGGGAGGTGGCACAGGATGGAGGTTTGGCTTGTGGGTGGGGCAGCTCCAACCACTGCTTGCACTCTGGGAGGGCAGGAGCGGGGAGGCATGTGCCCCCAGTTCTGCATGGTGTGGGGTGGGCTGCAGCTTCAGGGTGGAGCCAGAGCCGGTACTATGCAGGGCTTTTCTTGCCAGGGGCTGGGCTTGGAGCAGGCTCCAGTGGCACTGGGAGGAGACTGCAGCCACCCCAAATATGTGTATATTATTATTTTGCCACAGCTCTGATCTCAGTCCCATGCTGCTGCTTGTCGCGTGGTGCAGCCACAGCTAAATGCCATGCCTCTACCCAAGTGCCAGGAAACACCATGGGGGTGGTGAGTGGCAGCATGGGCCTAGGAGTGGAGCTGTGGTGAAATTTGGGGTGGAGCTTCCTTCCAGTGCCACCGGAGCCCACTCTGAGCCCAGCCCCCAGCAAGAAAAGCCACAGCTTTTCCACCCCACAGCTGCAGCCTGCCCACACTGTGCAGATATGGAAGCACACCCCCTCCCT
>NW_017729031.1:50190265-50195955 GCF_001723915.1 Gavialis gangeticus
AGCTGCCCCCCCCACGAGCCACGCCTCCATTCCGTACTCCCCCATCCTGGCTGGGCAGTGCCTGCCCCTGCTCCCTCCTTCACCGCAGGGGGCATTGATCTGACCCCCATGCCCTTTCCTTCCCCCCCTCCCTTTCCACCACCACAGACTTACCACCTGAAGGCAGCTGTATTGGATCGGTATCAGCCAATATGCCTCAAATAATCGGCTATTGTTATCAGCCCTCAAAATCTCTATCGGTGCACCCCTAATAAATATATATATAAAAGAAAGAGCAACGTTTTTCACATTCCTGAAACGTAGACTTTAAGAACAATGCCAAAAATCAAGAGGTGGCAACACTGCACTTATCACCCCACAGCTGGTCCAATAAGAACAATCAAACAGTTGTAACCTATAGTCAAAAAAGATTAGAGCCCAAGAGAAATGTTCCAGGCCTCTTCTCCTACATTCCTGGCTTTCAAACAACCTAACCTTGCAAAATCATCATCAGAAGCAAAGTCCCCACTGATCAATAGACATAAAATTGGACACAGCCTTGCCTTGCAAAGACTTTTAACATATCTCCAGTGCTAAAACAATCAAATTCCCCTGCCCCACAATGAACCCACCAAAATTGCAAAATGTATATCATACGCAGTGCACCAAATTCCTTCATAGAATCTATATTGGTTGAAACTAGACTAAAACTATGCACCAGATTGAATGATTGCAGGAAAAACAGAACAACCCTTCACTTGCTGACTTCACCATACTCAAGCTCAAAACTTCAAAAGATAAACTTGGAAACAAAAATTCCCAAAGACTGAGTATAGATATTGACTTCATGTCTCACTATATGATCTGCTAATCTTTCTTCATACTATGGGTGATAATGACCTTCTTCCCTTTTGAAATGTCTTGATCTTCCACTAATCAATCTATCTTTTCTTGCCTGCTAGCTACTCCTCAGAATTTCTCTCTTCTCCAATTTCACAGCGATACAGATTGTTTTTAGTCCTTGCTATAATCACTTTTTCCTCAGACCTGAAGAAGAAAGCACTGTATTGAAAAGCTTGACTAAGTATCCCAGTCATGCAGTTGGTCCAATGAAATATCACACACAATAATCCTTGCCTCTCACACAGTCCTGTTAATATATCCCAGAATAGCATTTCCCTTTTTTTCACAGCAGTCTCATATTCCATTTATGATCCACTTTCACCCCAATATCTTTTTTCCTGCAGTACTGCTGCCTAGCCAATTATTTCCAATTTTCCATCTGTGCATCTTATTTCTCCTACTGAAGGTTAATACTTTGCACTTGTCTTTATTGAATTTCACTTTTTTGATTTTTAGACTATTTAGCTAGTTTACCAAGGTCATTTTGAATTCTGATCCTGCCTTCTAAAGCATTTGCAAGCCTTCTCAAGTTGGTGCTATGCAAAAATTTTATAAGCGTATTCTACTCCATCATCCAAGTCATTTATAAAAATGCTGACTACAACCAAGTTCAGGGCAGGCATGACTTGAAATGTCTTCTCAATTTGATAGAAAAGTATTGATAACTACTTCTGAGTACCATTTTTCAACCATCTTATGCTGATTTCATAGGGACAATATTTTCCTGGTTTACTTATGAGTATTTCATAATGAGACTGAAACACAGACAACATTGAATGCTTCACATTTGAAATGAGGGTTTGCATGAACTAACTGAATTGCTTTCTAAAATTTAACATCCTAGACATATGCAGTTATAGCTGATGCCTGTTATAGTTATATCTGATGCCTCAACCAGTTTGGAAAATGGCGGGGTGCCAGTGTCACTTCTTTTAAAAACTTACTCAGTTTCACATGTGAAATAGTATGTGCATATTAAGCATGAAATTATAAATGCATGTAAGCCAACTGCAAAAACATCTTCCCAATTTAAAATGAACATGCAATAGCAGCAATTATTTGTATATTATGAATGTCCATTTCCTTATTTTAATATGGTCAAAATCTCAGTACCACCATGCTCTACTCAATCTTTATTCAAAACTTTTAATATTAATGGCAGATTCATGCATTAAATCAGGATTGTTGATACTGTGCAGTGTATTTTAAACTGCGTCCAGGGACAAACAAATAGCCAGACAGACAAAACAAACCCTCCAAAAGTTACTATGTCTGAGGTCTGGAGTTAAAACGTAGAGGTGTGCGAAACGGGTTGTATTCAATTCAGATTCAGCCCAAATTGGGGACAGTGATTCGATTAATTGATTCAGTTCCCTGTCCTCTATTTGATTTGGCTGAATCTGAAGATTTGATGCTGATTCAAAGAATCAGTGATTTGACCATAGACAAAGCTTTCAATGTTTTTTCTACATACCTCAAGTTACCAGGCACAGCTTGTGAATGCTGTGAGGCTGGGGTGGATGGAGCATTGTACAGAAGCATGGGGGGGGGCGCATGCTCAGTGGGGCCCCCCATTCCCCCCTGGCTCAGTGATTGGCCTCAGGGAGACCCTGGATGCCCTCCCAGACCCAGGAGGCACCAGCCACCAAGCCAGAGGGGTGTAGGGGACGCCCAGCACGCTCTTGGCAAACCCGGAAGTGCTTCTGGTCCACTTCTGGGTCTGCTTCTGAGCGCGCTGGGGAGCCCCCCGCACTCCTGTGGGATGCTCCATCTGCCCCACCATCTCAGCAATCACGAGCCTCCTGGTACCTTGAGGTACGTAGAAAAAAAAAACATTTAAAAGCTGTGTTTATGTTCAAATCGTCAAATCTTTCTGATCTCTCCGAATTGATTTGAAGGGTTTCAATTAGATTCAGAGAGATTAAAGGGTCTCCTGATTCTATTCACATTCAGAGATTTGGCTACCAAATCAGGCCGAACCTCCACCAGATCAAAATCGGGGACCAAAGCTTTGCACAGCCCTATTAGAAAGTGCTAAGAACTGAAACAAAAAATGTTAGTATTTTTAGCTATTTTACTGTCTTTATATTCCTGAGTCAAAGCATTTGTTTAAGGTAAAACTTTTCAGACTATTAGACATTAACATATAATAATGGCTTTTAGTATTTGGAAACACCAAACAATTTTTTTTAATATTTTGGAGCAGCTTAAATATTTAATTAAAAAGCAGAGTAAATTCAGTACATATGGTTAACCATGGACTGTTAATGATGCTATCGAACATAGTAACTGTCCTATTCATTACTTGCTGCAGATTCATGCTTTAATTAAGGAACAACAGAACCTTCAATATTTATACTAATGAAGTGAATACATAGCTTTACAATAATAAAATACTCAACAAGAGATTAAAGCTTCCTGTAACATCACCCCTATTTCCAATGTGTTAATCACATGTGAAAACTACAGTCAAAGAACATTAAATTTGCAAAGAAAAACATGGAAGAATATCAGGGGAAAAAAAGAAACACATGCAACAGGTAGTATGTTCATTCCTTGCGATTAGGAACATAGGCATATTAGAGGATTAATCCTTAACTGAAAATACTTGATTTTGTAGGTTTCTCTTACGTGACTTAAGTAGTCATTTTTTATTTCTTCTTTTGTTGCCCGCTGCCCCGCAAATGTTTCAGAATGGGTTCTCCCTTTCCCCATATGTCCATAGTAAATTCTATATAAGGTGACCTTGAATAGAGCAAAAACAGCTATTAGTTTAATGCAGGGGCGGGCAACATGGCATATCCCGCTGGCAGCCAGACTCCATTTCCCTGCAGCCCCTGCCCAATTTGCTGCAGCCAGTTTCCATGAAGACCCCAGGAGGGGCGGGTCCATGACAGTGTGGGGCCGGGGTTTCCATAGAGACCAGCCCAAGCAGCGCTGGCAGGGTGCCAGCTGGGCGGGGAGCTGTTCCAGGGCTGGGATTTTGTGGCAGTGACAGTGTGTTCTGGAGTCAGGACAGACCTACAATCTGCCTGCATGCCCCTGCCTGATCCCTGCCCAAGGCATGTGGGCAGGTGATCATGGCTTTGTCCTGGCTCCAGACTATGTTGTCACCACTGTAAAATCCCAACCCTAGCACTGGAGCAGCTCCCTGCCCAGCTGCTCACCCTGCCTGTGCTGCTTGGATCAGTTTCCATGGAAACCCTGGCCCAATGCTGTCACAGCCCCACACTTCCTGGGATCTCCAAGAAAACTAGCTACAGTAGCTTGGGCAGGGGCTGCTGGGAAATGGAGTCCACTGTGGGCCAAATCTGACCCATAGGCCAGACTTTGCTTATACCCATGGTATAACAGGTATTGTCAAGGCCAAGTAGGTGAGAGAAGTCTATGGCTGAAAAACGGTTTTAATATATGTTCACTAAGGGTGCCTATACCTGTGCTCTAGCACATCCTAACTGGAATGTGTTAGAGCAGACTCGATTAGTTAAAGTGCCCCCACCGCCATTTTGAAATGCAGGATGTTGAATACATGTGACGCTGCAGTGTTTTAATTGGAATGGGTCTCTGGGAGCCTCCCACCACCACCCCGGAACATGTGTATAGACACCCTAAGAGTTTTGGAGTAATCGGAGGGTTTTTTCTTCCTTTTTTATTTTTACTTACTAATCATCTTTTGAGTTGTGGTAAATATAACTTTTAACTCTATTACTGAAGATTTTACATACCATTGTTTAATAGTTCTTCTTGAATGCATAAATAGTATTTAATTGTTCTTTTTCCCCCACCATCATCAAACCTTTCTCGAACTACACTTTTTTCCATTTTAATTTGGGAAAGACTCAGCATTACAGAAAAAGTGCAAGGTGATAGAAAGCATTACAGCTTTAAAAAAGCAACTACTAAGATAATAATATAGATCTATTGGAAAATGTTGGTTGAGACATAAAAATACTGAAGGTATAAGCATATCAGGATTTAGAAGTTAAGAGGTATTTTTATTTGAGATGTAATACAGTAATCTAACAAAAATATTATTTTCAAAGCAAGCACAGTAAATTTATCCACTAAAATATACAGAAGCTTTTGGTACCTGTAGAGCTTTGCAGTTCTAGTTTTTTCTGTTATAAAGGTACTGTGACCGCTATGAGTTGAAGATTTTCTCACCATCACTGCTATTTTCATCTTCCTTTCTTTTCCACTGTCATCTATCCTCTTTCCATCCAGCATTTTGGCATCTCTCTCATAGAAGAGAAGCAGAGTTTTTGTAGTTCCTTACTAATTTTGAAAAGTTGTTGGCCTCTCTTTTCATACTTAAGGATCTTTGGGCCCAAGTCCTCTAATCCACTAAACACCCTTGAGGACATAGGTCCTGCACATTAAACTCCTGCCTGAAATCAGCCCTTTATTGTCACTAGCATAACTGGGGATGAAAAACTGGAGCAGCAGCCCCAGGTGCCACGTTTGACAAGGCACAACAATGGCAGCTGCCGTTTCCAGCCCCTCCACTACAGCCACCAGCCTGGCCACTGCCCCAGCCACTGCTGCTGCCCAGAGCATATCAACTGCTTGTTATGTCTCTGTCATAAGTTCCTCCCTTACCTAGCTTCTCTTCGAGAGGAGGTTGGTATGTTTTGCTTGGAGAAAAGGAGCTTAAAGGAGGACATGATAGCATTTTTCGAATATTTGAAAAATTTCCATAAAGAAAAAGGAAAACAACTGTACTCCCTTGCCACAGAGGGTAGGACATGAGACAGTGGCTTGACATTGCACCAAAGTAGATCTCGGGGGGGGGGGGGGGGGGGGGGGGG
>NW_017729031.1:50196027-50208555 GCF_001723915.1 Gavialis gangeticus
GGGGGGGGGGGGGGGGGGGGGGCAGGGCAGTGGAATTTCCTTACTGTTAGAACAGTAAGGCAGTGGAGTAGACTGCCCAAGGAAGTTATGAGATCTCCTTCACCAGAGGTTTTCAAGAGGAGACTCAGTAAGTATTAGCCAGGGAAGAGTTAGGAATAGCATTCCAGTATTCATAAGCCCTTCCGATTCTATATTTATATGCTGCAATACCTCCATCCAAAGAGGATGCCACCTAATCTCCATTTCTGCTATCCATATTCTGAGCATATTGTCTCTCACCACTGAAGTGAAGGGAAGTGCTGAGGGGGAATATAGAACAACCTAAACATAAATTATCTATTTTTTCTTTTAAAAAGATCACATTTGTTATAAATATCTCAGTATATAAATGCATTAAATATATTGTATTAAAGGGGGAAAGGGTTTATATCTTTCTTTAATTGTACATTGTAAAGCTACAGACTGAGAAAGTGAGTCAAGTTTTATGGCAATTCTGGGCTGTCACTATAAATCCTTATGGCTATTCAGTTTGAACCTGTTTGACCATATCAGAACACCCCCCAAAAAAAAAAATATAGTGGGGGAAAAATCTAATCTTGTCTTCCATATCACATATAAATATGTTAAACAGCACTGTGGTCCCAACACAGATCCCTGGGAACCCTGCTGTTTACTTCATTCCATCCTGAAAACTGTCTTTGCTTTCTATCTTTGAGCCAATTTCTAATCCACAAGTGAATGTTCCTGGTAATCCCATGACTACCAAACTTTGTTAAGAGCCTCTGACAGGTGACTTTATCAAAGGCTTTTTGGGAGTCTGTATATACTGTATTTATTTGAATATAAGAAGATACTAATATTAAGCTGACACTCCAATAATTAGATTCTCTTTATGGAAACTTTATAAATTTGTTATAATTTTCCAGGTATAGGATTTAATTATTGGAGGTTGCCTTGAAATTGTTTCCCTCACAGTGCTACAGCAAGGAAATTACTTTTGGTGGGATCAGGTGACCTCCTTGCCATCTGTCCCTACAACTTCTTCCCCCTGTAGCCCCTTCCCCCTCCCACTACTGTGAGGCCCTGCTCTTCCTGAGCACATAGAGGTGAGGAGCAAAAGTGAAAATACTGAAGGATGAATTGGCACATTTTATAAATTTTTCTTTAAAAACTGATGCAAGTTTTAGTATAGGTATTACTTTTACATACTTTTAAGCAGCATTTTTGTACTTCCTTATATAGAGTACAAACTGCATGATACGAATCCAAAGCCAAAAGGCTCACGATTTACCATATAGTTCATTGGGCTGGGCCCCAGCAGAGACAAAGCTAGGTTAATGGTGTTTCAAACCATTCTTAATAGCCCTTACTCATAACTAGAACTAGGTGCTCTAGTCATGAGTCCTGGGATCCTCCAAAACTTTATATACAGATGAGGTACAGGGCAGTCTAGTCCAGCTACATGTCTCCTCTCCTACATGGATGTCAAACCCAATTGTGTTGTGGTCACTATTGCTGAGCAGCTCAGTAACACCCTTTGCACCAAGTCCGGTGCCCTACTTAGGACTAAGTCCAGAATGACCTTTCTTCTTGTAGGTTCCAGGATTACTGCTCCAGGAAGCAGTCTTTTATAACATTAAGAAATTTGGTCTCTGCATCTGTTAGGTTCACCTATTTGTGGACAGTTGAAGTCCCCCATTATTACTCCGTTTTCTGCTGCCACAGCCTCTCTCAACTCAGCATTTCTAGCTCGCTACTACTGTCCTGGTCTGGGGGTCGATAGTATATCCCTAGATGTAGTTTACTTCTATTGAACCCAAGGATGTCTATCCACAGAGATATTCTGTAGTACCTCTCTTATCAGTTGAAAAATCAAACCTATTTGATTCAATGCAGTCTTTGATGTAGAGTGTCACTCCCACACCAGTATGACCTACTCTATCATCCCAGTATGCTTTGTATTACAACATCCCATTGATTTTTGTCATTCCACCATGTTTCAGAGATACCTATTATGTCAATATTATTAGTTACTGCCAAGCATTCAAGTTCCCCCACCTTTGATCTTAGATTTCTAGCATTAATATAAAAGCATATGTACTTTTTATTGTTGCCTGGCTAATAGGGTTACCTGCTAGAACTACTCCCCTCATAACATTATAAGACTCTGAGAGTTGGAGCTGCCCCATAAGTTGCAGAAAATAAGTATCTATGAGCACCAAGACTGATGGAAATTTAAAAAAATAATAATTAAACATACCATCAATGATGGTAAAACCTAGGTTACAGTAAAACTGTCCTCTCATGACAGGAAACTTGGAGGAGTTCTTCAGATTCATTGTAGGAGTTTTTATAATATGATTCTATACTGAGGGTAAGGTTACCTTCCCATGAATCCTGGGAAGTCCAAAATTACCTTTCCCCCCATTCTCTAAATATATCCTGAGCCAATAAGAGTCTTGTTTTATAGAACCTATTGTATGAATAGTCTCCCTGAAATATTTCCAACCCATTGTACCACTGCACTGCGGCATGATAACCTGTATGTGAACCTGACTACAAATTGGTTATTAGACACTCATATCTTTCATTCTCCAAGATCAGTGACAAGTTAAATTAGAATTTTAAAAATCTAATGCAACTTGTAACATAAGCATGATTTTAACCTGTGTGCATTTAAAGTAATTGTAATTTGAAGTATATCATAGAAGACACTGTATTTCAGAAATATTTCTCTTTCTTCAATATTTGAAACTTGTGATCAAAGAAAGAAATATTATTTTCTAAATAGCATCCTTTTATATATGGGCTGCCATTTCTATCTATGTTTGTGTTGTGTGTTAGTGGAAGGGAGTTCGAAGTTTTGTTGAAATAACTGGTGAAGTTACCTAGATCATTCACTTTGTTTTCTAGCAATTTTTTTAAATGCCATTAATTGGTACTAGTAAAGTTCTCGTCTCTCCTAACAGTTTGCAGGGCTGGTCTTTGGAACAATGTACTATTCCAAGGATGTCAAAGATAAGGCCCACAGACTAGGTCTGGCCAGAAAGCCCTATTATCCAGCCCACATTGCTGCCTTTGGGTCTTGGATTGAATCCATATGCCCCAGATTAGCCCCATATGCCAGATGCAGGACATGCTGACCCTGGCCCTGCATATTTTATTCATATAAATATATATAAATAAAAATTGGTAGTAGTAAAGTGCCATATATGTGTACTTTATCCACATGTAATTAAACTATTTTTTAATCCTTGCCACTAAACTGTTAATCACCTGTGAAAATAAACTCCATAAAACTCCATTTTCATTCCTTTTCTATTTTTTCTTAAGTATCTATACTTATTCAATAAACTTCGCCCTAAGAGAAGTTAAGTAGACAGACCAGTTCTCATCCTGTAAGTTTCTTACCTGCATAGAGCTTTTCTTCTTCTTCTTTGCTACAAGTCAAGATTTTCAAAAGCGTCTAATGATTTTTTGTATGTCCAGCTTGAACTTTTCATAAAATAATGAGCAACTTTCTCTGAAACTAGATCCTTTACAGCGTCTCAGGTTGGCCACTCTAAATCACCAAGAAGTCATTACAATTTTAGGCCAAGTTGCTAAAGTATTTAAGTACAGTGCAAAATCATTATTTGAAAGAACTACGTATTAAATAAGGTAGCTACTGTAAAACATATAGTGATTTCATCCAGAAAAAAAACATGAACTAAAGTAAGAAGTTGTCTTTGGCAGGACACTCTCAGTAGGAGTTGTGGGTGCTCAGCAGTTTGAAAATATTTAAAAATTGTTGACTCAAAGCTGAAACAACACTATGAAGGCACTCTGACCTCATAACACTTGCAAGCTACCAATAAGCATAGCTAGTAACCCCCCCTCCCCCCAAAAAACACCACAACTGAGCCTATAACAACATACAGAGTTTCAAAGCGAGTCTGATTGAGTTTAAAATGTTTTAACCAAAATTATCTGTTTTAACCTGCTTCTCTCCCACCCTCTCTAGTGTTCTTTGGCAGCAACAGGCATGGTCTCATAACTTCTTTTTTTGGGGAGCAGCTGACAGCAGTGTAAAATCTCTACATCAGCAAACATTGCCCACAGTTGTTTCATGCTTCTGTTGTGAAACATTTATTGACTGAGTAGAAAACCTATTTCAAAAGAACATTTGAGTTGTCAAAAAGGAACAGTCACTATATATCATAGGTGCTTGTACTACAGTCTGCACTGTGGGCATGAACTTAAATGTGCCATCCCCTATCCATCCACTAACAGATTAGATCCCATTTTCTAAACATTTCAGAGGAAGAACAACTGTTAAAGTGGCTGGCTGTCATTAGTTAGCATGCAATACACAAGCATCACAAAAGATTACATATAATGGCAAAACAAAGCAAAATCATGTTTTCCATACAGAGAAGGCCAAACATTCAAATACAAGCTAGTTTACTTATTTTAGATTATGGGAAACAAGAAACAAAGGGAAAATGTTATCAGAGAGAAAGATGGAAGTCTCTCCAAGAGTTTCCAACCTGGGTTTTCAGGTCTGACCTCCAGTAAAAAAAAAAAAGGCAGTTATTTTACTTCCAAGAGGTACTGACAGGGAACATCGGGTAATATTTTTTATAGACCACAGTTCCACATGTTCATAGTTATGTACACACGTGAGAATCCTCATATGTGTTATGGCTAATGCAGAGCATTGTTATGGGGTTAAACACAAAGCTTCCCAGGAATAAATCTTAAATCATGCAACAAGCAGTTCAAGTTGAAACTGCCCACTTATTGTAGTCTGAGTACTGGATAAAATTTCCCTTGGTAGTTGTAAAATATACCTCTTGGAAATGGTAAGAACTCACAATAGAGTTATCCTGGTCCTCGATATATAACTGGGTGCTGTCTCTTGGGGGGGTTATCAATATTGCTGTAGGCTTCTCAGGAAGCCTCAGCTCAGTCAGATAACTGCAAGTGCTTTTAAACTTAATACAAAGTGCCATCCAATTTTACTGGTCTTTCCCCAACCCCTGCTTGCTAAGAGGTCTGAACTAGAGAATAAATGACATTTAAGAGGTTCATGCAATAATATTTTTTCAGTTTGGCTATTTAACTTCTTTAGACTGCCAGGAGTTGCCTCTTGCATTTTTACATAAACACTATAAGCTCTCTGAAAATGTTGAAGGCATCTTTAATATCTCATACTCCTTGCCCATTAAACAATCAAAACAGAGGTTGAAGGGTTAATGTTTGTTAAAAATATTGTCAGAAAATTTGACAGAAAATGTAACAGACTAAAAACTTAAATGGAAAATGCCTTCACTTGCACATTATCAAATTTTTATCTAACAAGAAATATGGTGTGCACATTAGGTAGATGGACTCCTAGGTAGAACTAGTTTTAGGCACATATTCTGGCAAGTTTGGGCTGAGTTTACAGACTAGATACCACTTACACCTGTAAGCAAAAGATGGCCTAGGAAGTTGACAGAAAAAGAAAAGTTAACTGCAAGTGTCATTTCAGCTTTGGGAGGCTTGTATGAACAGGGGTAGCCAGGTAGCCCTCAATGATCAGGGACAGGATGGCAAGAGATACATCAGTCCTAGACTGTCTCTCCCAGGCAGCCCCCTTAATTACTCTCACTCATGGCTGAATCCTCCCTCCCCTAACTGCATATCCTGCAAATAAGGGAGAGTCTAGCCCACTGATTTTTAGGGCAATGAAATCATCACCTTAGAGATGGCAATACTTTTATAATATGGGGAACAATGCCATATTAAAAGTAAGGCTGCCAGCCACCCGCTCAGTTAAAATCATTCTGCTGTCCTGCACAGTTTGGTGTATAAGCTTTTTTGCAGGTATTGAATTAATAAATATTTGCTAACAGGTTGTAACATACTGCAATTGATTAATGCTGATTTAGCTCTTCACTTATAGAAAGTTGTTCTTTATTCCTGCCTCTGACTACAAATTGCTGGAACCATAGGCAGCCTATACATGTGACCATTTTCATCATTTAAAGTATTCCAAAGCCATCACAAAGTACCCATGGGTGGCTTTAGAACTTTTTAAAATGGTAGTGCCTTAATTAAACAGTGTTGTATCTATTTTAAATGTAAGGCAAACTGTGGTTAGTGCATCTCAGGTACCATGTTCATGTGTATTAACTAGGGCTTTTCAAAGTGATTGTTACTAATTGTTACTACCAGGTGTAGCCAGCTCTGGAGCCCAACATCAGCAATCCTTAAAGCAATCTCCTTTGGATAATTAAAAAATAAATAAAAAAACAAAAATAAAATTGGTCACTTTTGTCAATGTCATTTGTTATTTACTAAACACCCACCTTTGGGGCGGGAAGAAAAGAGGGTACAGATCACACCGAGGCTACATTGTGCAGTGTCCAGCACCCTCTGCCTCCTACTCTACAGAACTACACCAAGGCACAAAACTTGTACCAAGCCATGGAATGTCTATTAGGGTTTAAGACCTGTATCTATAGCACTTTAAGTAAAGTGCAAAAGTTACAGCACCTTTGGAAATGCAGGCCCTGCATGTGTATAGGCACCTATATATTCTTTGTATATACATCCTTACAGTAGGTCTGCCTGTGAATTCTAGAGACTGATGTTTTGGAAATCAAGAAAAACCATCTTCAGCTGGAGTGGAAGTAACCATCTCATGAATAGGATGGACATACCTATTTAAAACAGTTATTTGTCCTAGATGAGAGAACAGAGTTATGTCTTCTGTCTGCCAAGTAAGAAATCTGTGCTTTGCATTGAATACTCCTGAATTTGACTCTGCACCCTCTATAAAACCAACTATTTAGTTGGTCTAAGAAAAGATATCACATTTACCAAAAGAACTTTGTATGCCTATCACCTTAGACCAACCAACACCCCCTATAAATCCTTGGCATTTGTGACAGTTATAGGTTGTGTCCAGTTTCCACGTAATACATTAAGACAAGGCTGGTAAATCCTTATATACCAGTAAATACAATATAATTTATAAGAGATAAAATCCAAATTTCTGAAAGGGTCACTTAATCTAAGTAAGGGGGAAAAAAACTGACACCACTGAGAACTGGATAGTAAAATGCATCCATATCTATTTATTTCTGTTTGAATATAGGCTGAGTTTCCTTTATGAAAGAAAGAGCTCACTTTGTAAATACCATATATCAATGCTTTAGTGCCAGTGACTATGTTATGCAATCATGGACAAATCAGCTAATGGCTCTGTGCCCCATGTTTCCGAGATATAAAGTTATGGTGATGAAAATAGTTATAAGTTATTGTTAGATATTGCAGAATTCGATAGCACATAGGAGTAAAAAAAAAAAAAAAATAGCTTGTTGCCTGGAGTTTATTTTCACACTGGCTCAAAAATAATCAAGAACAACTCACAAAAGAATGTCAGGAAGCTTTTCTCTTCAGACTTTAAAAGATTAAAGTGCTTTGTTCTTCCTTTTTATTTATCCAGAAGAAAAATAAAATACAAAAATCAGGGAGAACATGAAAAAGAACATTTTACATTATGTCGCTGATAGCTTCTGATGTGATGAGCGCAGCGTCTTACCAGCCACACTGTCCTATAGCTTCCATAAGGAAGCATTTTTTCTATTTAAGGCACTAAAAGCTCTTTAAGCTAGGAACAAAAATTATACATAAACTAGTATAAGTGATTGGAAACCAATTCAAATCTACAACACAACAGAAGTTCAGTGCGCATAAACCATTTTCAAAGTGGCCAAAACCAGTTTAAGATAAACCTGGATGGATGTAATATCAGACTTAACTGATTTAGGTTATGTCACTTTATTGAACTTCTGTCCCAGATTCCCTCCAATTCAAGTTAACTCACAATCCCCCAGCATCCCAGGATGCTTTGCATCTCCCCCACAAAGCCCCCCTCACAGGGTGGGCAGGCTAGCTTTGGTCCAAGCTGTCTGTTCCAGCTGAGCAGGGAGGCATGCTTCAGCACCCTCCAGCTTCTGGCCTGGGGCACTTCAGGCAAATCAAAAGTAAATGTCTGTTCACTTGCTTGTTCATTCAATCTATGCAGCTCAGACCTGAAAAAATTGAATTGATTCAGCCAAGGGCCTTCTGACTGTCTATACTTAGCCTGAAAAGAACATATCTGAACAAACCAATTATTAACATTGGCCTATAGGGACATAATCGCACTAAGGACATAATCACATAGTAATGATACTAACTGGTGAAAGATTACTAATAAAATTGTAAATTTGGTCTTTCCATGTTGTTACACTGACATACAGTATGCATTCATAATAGAAACCTTAGAACTTTTTCTGATAAAAAAATGAATTATGCAGTTGTGGATAACTTTAAAGCTGGATTCCAAACCAAAGCAAATCCTGTTTTGTGCACATGCATGTAGTGGTGCATGGATGAGATTTGGCCACTGCGTCAGAGCAATTTCACAGCAAGTATTCCAATTCAAAATGATGGCCAAAAAGAAAATTACTTTAGCATCATGCTGTTGCTGTTCATGCCTCTACCCAGCATCTCAAGGCCAAGAATCTACAGTCTTCCACACCCAATTTCATAGCACAATAGGTGTTGTGTTAGAAGGTTATTGAACACTAACCAGAATTTGGGATGGGAATTTTAAAGTGCGGGATTTTGCCAAGAAGCACACAGCATGTAACAGTACTATATATTTTACCAGTACCTGAGGACCAGAGAAAACAGTGTATGATATAGATCAGACAATTCATACTAGGAACACTCACAATCAAAGGAAAGAAGCGTCCTTGGACTCCACATAATTTAGGAAGAGAAGTGACCTCTTTGATCATCTCTAGGCTATGACTTATTAGTTCAGGATTAAATGTTGTAGTTTGTTTTCTGATACTTTTTCTACCATAGCAAACATACATAATCAAGAACAACAAGCACAACTGTAAAAATGCAGGTTTCATATTGATGTGAGAAGCACAGAACATACAAATAATTACAAACTAAAAAAATGGGGGAAGGAATATCAGGTTTGTTTTGGGGGGTTTTGGTGGGAGGTACGGGCTGGCTCTTCTCAAAATGTCTGCAGATAGAATTTAAGACTAGTGTCATGCAGATTTTCTCTTGGTTCCCCTTAATCATTGGTGCTGCTACCTTTAGGAAAATTAAAAAGGTGGGATGCTTAGTTACTCTCAAGAAGCCATTTAACTCTATTCATTTAATAAGCCAATTTTCATATTCTGAGATACTTTGCAGATGGGTATATACTTCAGAAAAATTGTGTGGGGATTCAGGTCTAATGAAATATCTTAACATGACAATCCTAATGACTGAAATGTTCTGTTTATCTACAGGGCAGTGGCAAAACAGGCTGTCAGTATGCTTGATTAAGGGGAGAAGGAATATCTAATGGGAGGGACATGGCCCATGTAATTCCTATGATGTTATTAAACCTCTGCCCTAGAGTACAGTGGTCAAATTCTGTATACAGATCTAAAATTTTGGAGGTTTAGTACATCTTTAGTTATGATGCATTTTATCCATTCTAAAAAAATACAGTCTGTAGTTGCTCTCTGCTACAGTCTGTAATGGAAGAAACAATGTTCAATATTTTTAAATACTGTGTGTCACGGTTTTCAAATCATTTAACTGGAAGGACACAGAGGCAGTTTTCCATTGCTGCAATTAGAGATATGATGACTGAAGTTCCTTCTCCGCTTGTTTAAATGCTTTCACCTTGTTCCTGTTGCCTTACAGTTTGTAACTAGTTATATTCCCTGCCCTGCTTTTTGATTCTGAAGAGAAAAATTCATAACAGCATTAATCTTTCCTTCTTGCAGGATGCCTGGACTAAAGCCAGGTGAATAGTTCATTCTACTATTTAAACAAAGTGTGAACCTGAGAGTTGTGATCAAGTCTGAAAGTCAATATATTTCCTTATGGCTTTGATTTGGGGTTGGTAAAGGAAGGGAATCATAGAACGTTAGGGTTGAAAGAGACCTTAGGAACTCATCTAGTCCAGCCCCCTGCTCAAAGCAGGACCATCCCCAACTAGATCATCCCAGCCAAGGCTTTGTCTAGCCAGGTTTTGAAAACCCTCAAGGATAGAGATTTCACCACCTCTCACATAACATGTTCCAGCATTTTACTACCCTCCTACTGAGAAAATCTGTCCTAATATCTAACCTAAACTTCCCTTGCTGCAACTCCAAACTGTTGATTCTTGTTCTGTCATCTGCCACCACTGACAACAATTTAGCTCCATCCTTTTTTGAGCCCCCCTTTAGGTAGCTGAAGACTGCTGTTCAATCCCCTCTCAGTCTCCTCTTCTCTAGACTAAATAAGCCAAGGTCCCTCAGTCTTTCCTCATAAGTCATGTCCCTCAGCCCCCGCACCATTTTTGTTGCCCTCCGCTGGACTCTCTCTAGTTTGTCCATATCCTTTCTTTAGTGGGGGTCCCAAAACTGAACACAGTACTCCACATGTGGCCTCACCAGTGCTGATTAGAGGGGAATAATCATTTCCTTTGATCTACTGGCAACACACCCACCAATGCAGCCCAGATGCCATTAGCCTTCTCGGCAACAAGGGCACACTGCTGGCTCATATTCAGCTTATTGTCCACTGTTACCCCCAGGTCCTTTTCTGCAGAGCTGCTGCCCAGGCAGTCAGCCCCCAGCCTCTACTGGTGCATGGGATTATTCCATCCTAAGCGCAGGACTTTTCACTTGTCCTTGTTGAACCTCATGAGATTTCTTTTGGCTCAATCCTCCAATTTGTCTAGGTCACTCTGAATCCTAGCCCTACCCTCCATCATATCTACTACTCCCCTAGCTTGGTGTCATCTGCAGACTTGCTGATGGTGCACTCTATGCCATCTTCCAGGTTGTTGATGAAGACATTGAACAAAACCATCCCCAGGACAGATGCCTGGGGCACTCCACTTGATACTGGCTGCCAACTAGACATCAAGCCATTGATTACTACTCTGAGCCTGATGCTCCAGCCACTTTTCTATCCACCTTATGGTCCATTCATCCAGCCCATACTTCCTTAGCTTGCTGATAAGAATGCTGTGGGAGACTGTATCAAAAGCCTTACAAACATTTCTCCAATGCCAGATGAAGGGTGTTTGTGCCCAAAAGCTTGCAATTAAAGAATTGTTTTTGCAAAAATCTTGTGAAATAATAATATCATCTCTACTACAAGTCCTGATTGCTAAAATCAAAGTACACTACATCCACCAGTCTCCACACATCCACAGATCCAGTCATCTTGTCATAGAAGACAATCAGGTTGGTCAGGCACGACTTGTCCCTGATGAATCCATGCTGACAGTTCCTAATCACCTTTTTCTCCTCCAAGTGCTTAGAAATGGATTCCTTGAGGATTTGCTCCATGATTTTTCCAGGGACTGAGGTGAGGCTGACTGGTCTGTAGTTCCTGGGATCCTCCTCTTTCCCTTTCTTAAATATGGACACTATGTTTGCCCTTTTCCAGTCACTCAGGACCTCTCATGATTGCCATGAGTTTTCAAAGATGAAGGTCAATGGCTCTGCAATCACATCAGCCAACTCCCTCAGCACCCTTGAGTGCATCCCATCTGGCCCCATTGACTTGTACCCATCCAGCTTTTCTAAGTAGTCCCTAACCTGTTCTTTCATTACTGAGCACTGCTTACCTCCACCCCAAACTGTGTTGCCCAGTGCAGTAGTCTGGGAGCTGACCTTGCCTGTGAAGACTGAGGCAAAAAAAGGCATCGAGCACTTCAGCATTTTCTACATCCTATCACAAGGTTTCCTCCCCCATTCAGTAGGAGACCCACATTTTCCCTGATGCTCCTCTTATGACTGACATACTTGTTGAAACCCTTCTTGTTACCTTTCACATCCCTTAGTAGCTCTAAGTCTAATTGCGCTTTGGACTTCCTGACTGTCCCTCCACACTTGAACAAAGCTCTTATGTTCTTCCCTAGTTATTTGTCCAAGCGTCTACTTCCTTTTTGTGATTTAGTTTACTGAAGATTTCCCTGTTAAGCCAAGCTGGTCTTCTGCCAGACTTGCTAGTCATCCTGCACATCAGGATGGTTTGTTCCTGCACTCTCAGTAAGGCTTCTTGGAAGTACAGTCAGCTCTCCTGGGCTCCTCTTCCTCTCAGACTGGCTTCCCAGGGGATCCTGCCCATGGTTTCCCCAAGTGAGTTGAAGTCTGTTTTTCTGAAGTCCAGGGTCCTTACTTTGCTGCTCTCCATCCTTCCTTTCCTCAGGATCCTGAACCCATTCATTCCATGGTCACTGCTGCTCAAGTTGCCATCCACTACTACATTTCCCACCAACTTTTCCCCATTTGGGAGCAGCAGGTCAAAAAGTGCATGGCCCCTGCTTGACCACTCCAGAACGTGCACCAGGAAGTTGTCCCCAGTACCCTTCAGAAACTTCCTGCATTTCCTGCATACTGCTGTATTGCCCTCCCAGCAGATGTCAGGGTGATTGAAGTCCCCCATAAGAACCGGAGCCTGTGACCAGGAAATTTCTGCTAGCTGTCTCAAGAA
>NW_017729031.1:50218732-50219544 GCF_001723915.1 Gavialis gangeticus
TAGCAGCCCCCACCATGACATCTCCCTTGCTGCTCTCCCCTCTGACCCCAACCCAGAGACTCTCAACAGGCATAACTACAGCTTCCTACTGGAGCTCTGAGCAATCATATGGCTCTTTTACATAGTTCAGCTCCTCCTCTTCTTGTCTGCCTGTCCTTCCTGAACAGTTTGCACCCATCCATGACAGTGCTCCAGTCATGCAAGCTGTCCTACTAAGTCTCTGTTATTCCAATCACATCATAGTTCCGTGATTGTGCAAGGACTTCTACTACTTCCTGCACATTTCCCAGGCTTCATGCATTTGTGTACAGGCACCTGAGATAACTAGTCGATTTCCCTGGTTTCTTAGGAAGTATGAGAGCACCTCCCCTGTTGCCCCCTTTTGCTTACTTTTCCACCAGGTCTCTCGCTTTCCCATTTATCTTAGGGCTTTGGTCTCCATCCCCTGGCAAGCCTAGTTTAAAGCCTTCCTCACTAGAATAAATATAAATTAATATTCTAAACTGGGCAAAGGTGAAATTATACTCTTATTTTTCACTTTTAACTTTCTCTAGTTAGGCACATTTTAGTAATTATTTATATTGTATGTAGTTAGAGGTAGTGTCTAATTCCTAGCCTATAACTACATGTTAAAACTTCCTTTTTCACCATGATCTGTTTACAGTTAGTACCTGCTTGGTTTTTTGGTTTGGTTTGGTTTGGTTTGGGGTTTTTTTTTTGGTTGTTTTTTAGGCTTTATACAGACATTACATCTAGAAGCTTGGAGGGGATTGGTTAGATCAGATTAAGAATGCCCCCCCAATCTAAATTGG
>NW_017729031.1:50224544-50240723 GCF_001723915.1 Gavialis gangeticus
CCATGAAAAAGGAGAACTTATACGATGTGAGTTCTTATACCCACAATATACGAATAAGGCAGTTCTTTATACTGTGATTTATGCTGTGATGGTGCCAACTGCTTTATTCGTATATTGTGCCACCACTTGAGATCCTAGAATCATAGAAAATTAGGCTTGGAAGGGACCTCAGGAGGTCATCTAGTCCAGTGTTTCTCAACCTGTGGGTCACAACCCAAAAGTGGGTCATAAGACTATATGAAAGGGTCACTAACAACCTTTTAAAAAGGATCAAACTTTATAAATTGATTCTCCTTTAAAAGATAAAAATGTGGCAAACCTGGCAGAGTTCCAGCCTGCAAAGGGCTTCTTGGGATCCTCCATGCCCCACCCACCCCCTCCCTCACACACTGGGAGCTAGAGCATGGGGGTGAGGGGAAGCAAGTCAGCAGTGAGGGGCACTGAGTTGGGATTGGTCATCTGTGTTTACAAATGGGTCCTGGTACAAAAAATGTTGAGAAGCACTGATCTAATAAAACCCGCTGCTCAAAGCAGGACCATCCCCAACTAGATGATCCCAGCCAGGGCATTGTCAGGGTGGAGATTCTACCACCTCTCTAAGTAACCTGTTCCAGTGCTTCACCACCCTCCTAATGAGATTTTTTTTCCCTAATAACTAGCCTAAACCTCCCTTGCTGCAACTTGAGACCATTGCTCCTTGTTCTGTCATCTGCCACCACTGAGAGCAGTGTAGCTCCATCCTCTTTGGAAACACCCTTCAAGTAGTTAAAGGCTGCTATAAAATCCCCTCTCAGTCTTCTCTTCTCCATACTATATAAGCCCAGTTCCTTCAGGCTGTCTTCATAGCTCATGTGCCCCAGCCCCCTAACCATGTCATTGCCCTCCTCTGTACTCTGTCCAACTTGTCCACATCCTTTCTGTAGTGGGGGGCCCTAAACTGGACACAGTACTCCACATGTGGCTTCACCAGCAAGAATAGAGGGGAATAATTACTTCCCTCAGTCTCCTGGCAACGTTTCTACTAATGCAGCCCAGTATTTTTTTAGCCTTCTTGGTAACAAGAGCACACTGCTGGCTCATATTCAGCTTATTGTCCACTGTAACCTCCAGGTCCTTTTTCCCCAGAGCAGCTGCTTAGCCAGTTGGTCCCAAGCCTCTAGTGGTGCATAGGATTGTTCCGTCCTAAGTGCAGGACTTTGCACTTGTCCTTATTGAACCTCATGAAATTTATTTTTGGCCCAATCCTCCTATTTGTCTGTGTCACTCGGAGTGCTAGCCCTACTCCCACAGCTTGGTGTCATCCACGAACTTGTTGAGGGTGCAATCCCTCCCATCTTCCAGATTGTTAATGAAGATATTGAACAAAACCAACCCTAGGATCTATCCCTAGGGCTCTCCACTTGATACTGGCTTCCAACAAGACCTCAAGCCATTGATTGCTACCTGTTGAGCCCAACAATCCAGCCAGCTTTCTATCCACTTTACAGTCCATTCATCTAACCCATACTTCCTCAACTTGCTTGCAAGAATGTTGTTGAAGATGGTATCAAAAAGCCTTGCTAAAGTCAAGGTATATCATGTCCACTGCTTTGCCTGCATCCACAGAGCCAGTCATCTCATCATAGAAGACAATCAGGCTGGTCAGGCATGATTTGCCCTTGGTAAATCCATGCTGACTGTTCCTGATCACTCTCTTCTCCTCCAAGTGTTTAGAAATGTATTCCTTGAGGACCTGCTCCATGATTTTTCTAGGGACTGAGGTGAGGCTGACTGGTCCGTAGTTCCCTGGGTCCTCCTTCTTCTTTTTCTTAAAGATGGGCACTATATTTTCCCTTTTCTAATTGTCCAGGATCTCCCCCAATCACCATGAGTTTTCAAAGATAATGGCCAGTGGCTCTGCAATCACATCAGCAAACTCCTTCAACACCCTCACATGCACTGCATTCAGCCTCAGGTGCATTGCACCCAGCCCCATGCATACCCAAGCAATATTCTTATACTCCTCCCTAGTCATCTGTCCAAGCTTCCACTTCTTGTATACAGATACATACTGTACAAATGTATAGTGAAAAGTGCCTACCCTCAGGGACTTTTCTAAGTATAAAGGTGAATATCACAAACAGCCAGGAGGAATACAAAGAAACAATTAGACAAAACTAGACAGCATAAGACAGCCGTGGTCACAACCCATATTTGCCTAACCACAGTCATTAAATAAGATACTCAAAGTACCTTGAAACTTTACCTTATCAAAATTAATCCTGCTTATCATCAGTATCAATAAGATTCAGAATCAGGTTCTATATTCTTTTATTTATAGGGAGGCTTCTTTGAAATAATTTAAAGGCATCATTTCCCAGGTGGTGAACATATTGTTACCTAGAGTCCTGCTGCTTCCAGCGGCTGGAAGCATAGCTAAGACTTACACTCTGCCTCCTATCAATATAAAATAACTGTGATTTCCTTTTCATACTTCAGCTGAAGCCACATTTGCTGGTAAACTGGTGAAGACAAGCCAGCCCTTTAACAAACCAACCCTCTTCAGTAGTTTCTCCAAATTCTAACAAATTCTCTCCTATGTTTTTCATAAACACAGGACCACATCTAACATCCACTGAGTTCAGCAGAACCCACAGGAACACAGCATTCTCATGGGCTCCTGCACATTTGCCATAAAGCAAAGGCAGGCAGGCAACTCATTGAAATTCCCAAGTGTTATAAATAGCCCTTCCTCTAACACTGGATGTTACACACCTATGAACATTTTTAAAGACATACAAAGTAATAACACTGGAATTAGTTGTTTATTCTCTTTAAAAAATGTAATTAAATCCCTAGCTGCTGGAATTATGCATTCCCTCTTGTCTTTTTCTCATGCTCTCTCTCCTTTACAATGGCAAAAGTAACTGTCAGATATAATGACTCACTTTAGACAATTTAATAACAATCCCTACTGGTTAACATAGAGGTAGTAAATGATTTGTTATGTTAGTCACTCAGTCATTAATCAGTCACTGTGGGCCAAGTCTACCCCTGTTAAGCTAATGAAGTTATACCATAATGATTTTCACTCTGTATTTTTAATTAATTTCATAAACTTAGTGATTCACAAGAAACTTAGCAAATTTTGATAGGTCCATGAATTAATCAGAGGCCCAAGGAAAAAATGCAGTAACTGAGAAGCCAAATTACACTGCTAGCCTCTAATCTTTCCCATCAACCAAATACCTGTAAGACAGTCTAGTAGATAGGCAGTATTGCAGACTTTATTATTCAAGCCTTAGATTCTATAAAGTTGAAAAAACAGCAGTAATAAGGGTTAACAGTACTTTATGAATCTTATATATCAATAAAAATGTAAATAGTTGTTGAATTGTCAGAAATCCAGCCACACTGTGCGTCTGTATTGCTCTGCCTTCTTTTGCATATGTATATAGGTCTTACAAAAGTCTTTCAATTAAATCGCTCAGAATTCTCTTAATATACTTGTAATTAACAAGGGGGACAAATAACGTAAGGGGTAGACTGAGTTCCTTACAATGAACTTGTGATATTAGTCATTATTCAATTTAATTTTTGAACATCCCACTGTATCCAAAGTGAAATGTGCAGGAGAAATGTAACACTGATCTCAATCAGCCAATCACATTTTTGAAAAATGAAATAACCTCTTTCCAGTCTTTGTTATATTTCAATAATAAAATGCAACTTTTATGTTAAGAAGAATGGATTTTCCACATTAACACCAACAGTATTGCAGTCAAATTGTTATTATTGATGACCAAAAAATGTGTGCTAGTAATTAAAAACAAGTGCAGGATATATCCCATAATTTATGCTTTTTCAGCTGTGAAAGAAAAGTGTCTAGCACACCCTGGGTACTGCCAGTGTTCAGTTAATACATAAACAGATAGTAGTAATACTAACATTGGATGGGAAACAAAATACTCAGTCTGGAATATAAACAATGGCATGAACAGGACAAGCAGGCACAAGAACCCTTAAGCACTAGTACAGTTTTGAGGAAGTATCACTTATGAAAGAAATCCACTTCTGAAAGCCACCCCCTACACCAAGCAAAACGCTGTGAAGCTAATGGTAAAAAATGTATTTATCTGAAGAATTCTTCTCTTTATTACTTTGGTGTCATTTATAAGCTATAGCACTTTTCACTGAATGGTGATATTGTGCAAAGTAGTAGAGCTGTGCAAAACAGCACCATTCCATTTCGACATTTCGATGGGACAGCGTTTTGTTTAGTTTCAAAACCACTGTTCCATTTCATTTCATCGAAACTGTTTCAGTTTCAACGTTTCGCCCATAGGCTATAATAGGGAAGCATGAACCTGCCTATAACTTTGTCATTTCTTGTCTGATTCAGATGACACTTGCAGGTATGGTAGCTCCTGCTGAGGCCATGTCATGTTTCAAGGAGATAGGTGCAGGGGTTTCTGGGAAACTGCACCTCAGGCTGCTGACAAGCAAAACTCATGACATGGGTGACACTGTGCGTTTGTTAAGGCGCGCCCTCACTGGTGCTCAGGCCTCTACACAACACAGTAGTGTGCCCCAATGGGGCTCCTCCTCCCCTACAGCCTCAGTCCGGTGCATCACTTTAAATGACAACAGGTATAAAATAACTTAGTGAGGAGCACAGTAGCACTAGCAGCATCTCAGGCAGTCAAACTGTAACAGAGGCTTTCTTTCCTCTCCTGCAAGAGCTTCTTCTTCAGCAGCTGCCAGAGAAGTTTCCCTGCCAGCCCCAGCCCCGGGGCTTAGATGTGCCCAGGGCCCTGCATCCTTCCGGTCAGGTACTAAGGGTGTTGGTTTAAGGACATGGCACTGGCAGACATGGTCCTTTCCTTTGGGTCAATCTAATCTGGTATGTTTTAGCAGACCAACTGAATACTTAGAGAAATATATATCTTAGCAAGGTTTCAGGGTGGAAAACCCTTTGTCAGGCTGAGGAAGCACCTGCAGTTGGTGTGTGTGTGCGCGCTGTTCCTGGATGGAAGGAAAAGTAAAGAAGCCAGAGGCTGGCATGCAATGCAGGCAAGAAAGCCAGTCAGTGAAAATGGAAATGAAGGTGTCAGAGGGTATAGCAGGTAAAAGTGGAGAAGTACCTGGGATCCAGATTTCTGGCAGGTTGTAGTGTGTCATAAATCCAATGTCGATATTGAGTCCATGCGTTTCTGTATCTAGGAGGCTGATAAAGTGAAGTTCATAAGCCTAGATGTGAATAGTGGCTTGTAAATGCAAACAAGCACTGAACCTTGCTAAACTAACCTCATTACCAGAAGCCAACTTTCTGTGCTCAAAACACAAAACCTGCCAACGCTCTCCAGTACTCCCACAAACTGCAGACCAGAAATCTATCAAAGACAAGACTAGCCAACTACCTGTTGGGGCACATTTCTCACAAAAAAAACCCCAAGCACTCTCTCTCCAGTCTCAGTCCTGATCCTGAAAGGGAATTTACAAACCACTTTTCATAGCTGGGCTTATAAGCTTCACTTCAGCAGCCTCCTAGGTAGTATGTACAGAAATGCATGAGCTCAATACAGGCATTGGAATTATGACATACTACATTCTGCCAGACATCTGACTCCCCAGGTACTCTCCAGTTTTACCTGTGCTGCTACATTCCCCTTCCCCCGGCCCCCAACCTGAGACTGTCCCTCACCCCCTGATGCCTACATTTCCATTTTCACTGACTGGCTTTCTTGCCTGCACTGCAGTCCAGCCTCTGGCTTCTTTACTATTCTTTCCATCCAAGAACAGCACACACACACACCAACTGCAGATGCTTCCTCAGCCTGACAAAGGGGTTTTCAACCTAAAAGCTGGCATCCCAGGCAGCTAAGCTGAGCTTACCTAGAGCCTCACAACTCCACTGCAACCAGCAAGCCTCAGGCCTGTGAAAGATGTGACGGTCTGGGCTTTCCCCAGCCAGGACTCTGTGCATGCTTGTAGTAGCTGGAGGTTATGTCACCTCCTACCCACTTTTCACCAGGGGGATCCTCAGTCCTGGCATTTCCTAGGGCTGCTGCACCACCAGCAGTCCCACCAGGCCTCCCGACCCTGGCAGAGTGCAGTTTTAGTGGTCATGCCCAGGACCTGGGGTCTCCTCCTTCCCCAAAGCCCCAGCCCATACCTCCAAGTTCATCCTGGCACAGAAGCTCAGCAAGGAGATGTTCTTCCCCCGCTGGCTGGTGATGCAGTGACTGCCCTTTCCAGCTCTGGGAGTGGGGCTTTAAATGGCTTTTAAAAAATGAAATGCGTGCAGAGGAAGTCAGGAGGGTGGCACTCACTCCATCTGCATTGTGGAGCTTGGGGAACCCCAGCAGTAGGAGGTTCACCTTCAGGAACACAAGCTGTTCCACCAAACCAGGATCCAAGCAGGTGTGGTGGGGTGCCACAACATCCCCAGCAATGCTGAACACCCTCTCCCTTGGAACACTGGTCAGTGGACAAGACAGGTGTTTGCGGGAAACTGTGGCCAGATCCGGCCACATCTGGTTATGGCTTGCCCAGGAGGCCAAGGGGTCACACAGCAGTGGCTCCACATCCTCAGCCAGATAGGCAGCCAGCAAGGCTGGAATGCTACTTGCCTGATGGTGGGGTTTGGTGCCTCTAGACCCCACTATGGAAGCCATGCCCTTGGCCCACATTGGCAGCTCCTGTGGTGGAGAAGGAGACTGGCTGGTGGATGGGGTGCTAGCATGGGACAGTGGATCCCCCTCTTCTATGCCCCCCTGCCTCCGCTCTTCTGCCTCCCTGACTCTCTTCACCAACACCTCCATCTACTGATTCAGGGTTTGGCTACTGCATACATTACCCCTCACCCTCGGGTCACACATGGCAGCCAGCACATGGACCGTACTGACCCACAAGGGATCAAGCCCTTTCCTGATGCCCTCCTTCAGCCACCTCACCAGTGCCTGCACGTCTGGTGACAGCAGCTTGCCCCAGCCAGGAACACTGATCCCCCTGAAAGCTCACCATTTGGCTCTGAAGTTCCCACACTATGGGGATCACTTGGCTAAGGAGAGCATCATCAGCTCTGAGGGTCTGAGCGGCCTTGAGGAACAGCTTGAGGACTACCAAGATCTGGGAGATGGTATTCCACTCCGTTTTGTTAAGGGGGCCGCTGATCCCAATCTCCCCAAGCAAGGCCATCTCATGGCTGGCCTTCTGTTGCTCCACCAGCCTCTCAAGCATCAGGTATTTGGAGTTCCACCGAGTCTCCACATCCTGCCTGATTTTGTGCTCTGCTTGTTTGTCCCGCAGTATTTGGTCCCCTTGATGCTCCAGTGGATGTAGCCTGCTACCTTCCTACATTTGGAAATAAGCTTGCTGGTGATGCTGGCACTGTGGCTGGCAGCCCTGTCACCCTCCAAGGCGCCCCTGACAATGAGGTGGAACTTATGTGCCACACAGCAGATGCCAACAAAGTTGGCATCACGGACAGCCTTGACCATACTGGCCCCATTGTTGATGACCATGAACCCACAGGTGAGCTCGCCCTGCCCAACAAACCACCCCTGCACCAAGCGGTTCATGACTCCCATGAGCTCTGTTGCTATGTGGGACTCATCCATTACCTTAACTTGAAGGAGAGCTGACCAACAGCCTGACTGGCTGCACCAGTGCCCTGTGAGGGAGAAGTAGGCATGATCTGCACCCCAGCTGCTCCAGATGTCTGAAGTGAAGTGTAAAGCCACCTGCAAACCTGCCTTGTGCAGCTCCTCCCTCAGGTACTCCCTGTATGTCTCATAGGGAGGGCACCACTGTCCTGCTGAAGGTGTTGCACACGGGCACTTGCTAGGATGGGGCCACGAGTGTCATGAGCCACATGAACCCTGGCTGCTCAACTAAGGAGAAGGGCTTGCCAACAACAGCAAGCATCTCTGCAATGCTCTGGGTGATCTTGCTTGACCTTGCAACTTTCCCCCCTTTCTCTCTGTCTTTCCCCCACTGTTCCAGGGTGGCCTGCCTCTGCTTTGGGGGGATGGGAGCTTTGGAGTGAGAGGGGGACTTCCCTTGGGGCACACTCCCAATGGTGTCAGGCTGAGTTGGAGCAAGGGCAAAGGGGTGGTGCCTTCAGAGAGGCATCAGCATCCCCATGGTGCTCATGTGTTTTGCTCCCTTTCCCCAGCTGGTTTTGGCTCAGCAGTGCACGCAGATAGCCTATGTGGGATCATCTGCCAGATCAAAATGATGCCAGACCACATTACCCCCTCACTTCTGGGGTGTGGGTGCATGTGTGGATGCTGCAATTTTCCCTCCTCAACAGGCAGAGACAGAGCATCAGGAGTTGCAGACTCAGCTGAGCCACTTGCCTCTGAACCCTCTACATCAGCCTCCTCTGAAGTGCCTTCTGGGGAAGGCTCTAGGGGAAACTTGAGGGGTGTGGAACACAAACTCAGCTGATTCCCCCTCCTTCCCCAAAATTTCCCTTGCTGAGGCACTCGGATCCAGATCCAGCTCTTCCTTTGGCACTGGAAGGCTCAGCATAGGAAGCGAAATGGGGGTGGAAGAGACCGTCATGCTGGTGCTTGTGGTCATGGTGGGGGGGGGGCGTGTTATGGCTGGGGCCCTTTGGGGAGAAACAGGTTCAGGCACAGGCAGTTGCACTGCTCCCCTCTCCTTGCTGCTTGTGGAAGCCTCATCCCTGCTAGTTGTAGGAAAGAGGCTGCATCTCAGTTTGGGGGGTTGGGGTAACTTACACCTCTCCCTCTATCCCTTCTTCCACCCCTCCCTGAAGGCTTGCTAGCTACCTTTCCACCATGCTTCATCGTGTGTTTCATGGTGTCTTGCTTTTATACAAATATATAAATGTATCTGCGTTCCTATATAAATTAAATTCTATGTCAAATGCCATTTTCTAGGCTGGGCTAGCAAGTAGGAATTCATTCAAATCAATGCTAGTAGTAGCCTTTGTTGTCTAGTGCTCCTGAGCTGCTGGAAGATAGCTCAGTAACTGTCAGACCAAGGCAGAAAGCAGGCTAGTTCAAACATTGCTGCCTTCTATGCTGTTTTTCCATCCCTCCCCCAGAGCACTGGGATTGGAAGGGACCTCAGGGAAGGATCAGCCACTGGCCAGCTACACAGTCAAGATCAGGGCAGTCCTTCCCCCCATTCTTTCCTTACTTTCTGTTTCCCTGCAGGCAAGCCCAGCTAGAGCTTCAGAACTTGAAAGATTTCAAAATGTTTCGACTGCCTAGTTTTGTTTTGAGGCTGTTTCAAAGCCCTTCGTTTCATTTTGATTTCACTGTTTCAAGCGTAAAACAAATCGAAACAGCGTCAAAACGAAACAGCCAGCAAAATTTTGCACAGCCCTATGAAGTAGCTGGCAAGGCCTTTCTTCATGGGATAGGTACAGATATTACACTTTTACTGGTATAAGTGATTGCAGACTGGTCCATGCCCATAACAGAAGTTCAGCACGCACAGACTGGTTTTAAAATGGCAGAACCTGGTCAAAGATTTGCTCCTCATACCTCACCAAAGGGCGAATGTATGTTTTGCTCGCTACCAATCTAAACTATGCCACTTACAGAAAACCGTGTAACTTACATCAATTCTGCCCCTGGTGTTTTGAACATCTGTACCTAGCCTTTAAAAGGTAAATAGAATTGCCTTATTCAGGGCAACAGTAGAACTAGCAAATTTCTAATGATGCTCAAAGAAACTGGGATTCATAAATAAAGCATTTCGTTTGTTTCTTCTGTGTCAATATCTGTATACAGCATGTTGCTCATGAAGTGAAGATACAGTTGAAATTTCACAGTTGGAGCTCTATTTTTAAATTTTAACATAGAAATCTTTTCTTTTATAAATAAAGAGCCTACCTTTTATATCTACACGACTGAGATTCCAGCAGAAGGAAGCCATATAAGTCAATGCATCAGATTCGGATCTATGATTAGTTTGGTAACAGTAGCTACTCCATTCACCTCCAGAATGTTTTTGCTTAATGACAAGCATAAATGAGAGGAGAAGCAGCCCCATACTCTTGAGTTTGGCTGTCATTTTGTTTTCAACTGAAGTAAAAATTTCTGGGGTTTCTAATCATTAACATTTACAAAACTGCTGATAGGTGACCATAACCATTTATAAACAAAACACTCTCAACATTCTGAACTTTAAATACAGTTTAATTTCATTGGGAATTTTAGTTTTGATATCTCTCACGATTTTTCCAATTAAATCTTTTAAAAGGTAGATAGATAGAAACATTTAAATACCATTAAGACAGTGTGATAAACTTCAGCACGGTTTGTGTTGCAGAAATCTGCTCCTGGGCACAGCGTTTACACATGCACCGAGGACGGCAGCACTTTGAGCTGGGGTGGAGCAGCCCCTAGCTCTGGGTGGTGGCATCAGGTTGTGGAGGGATTGGCTGGGGCACAAGGGTTCTCAGGTATGGGACTGCACTTTAACATCCTCATGCTCCAGCCAGCCCCGTCACTACACATGCATTTCAGTGGATTAAATTACTCCACCATAGGATAGTATTTTCTCCAACTCTGTCTATGGCATAATTAATTAATTTACTGTGCCCTAATGCCTAATTAATTTACTGTGCCCTAAAGCATCACATGTAGACTGTGATGCTTTACTGCAGACCTAATTAGTCAACTCTTCAGTAAAGTATAGGTGTAGATGCACCCACTGCAGCTTCCTTTTAGTCTCCAATAAATGGTTGTAGCTAAAAAAAAAAAACAAACCACAAATGTAGCTCATATCGTAGCTCAAATTTATCAGTGTTTTGAGGCATCCAAACACTAATTATCATTTCAATTATTACTTTTACACTTTCAAATGAAGATTCCAGAAACTTTGAAAGTCATCACGGAAACACCATTCCTATACAGGCAACTTACAGTACATACCACATTTTAACCTTGAGTGTTGTTCTGTCACAGAAGGAATCCACATAGGATCTAACTTAAAAAAAAAAAAGATTGACCAACAAGCTTATTTTTCAGGAAAAAAATCAAAGCAAATCTCTGGAGCAATAATATCTAACATAAAACGGCAACATCATTTCTATGTAACAGCACACCCTGCAAAGACTGCACTTAGCTCTTCAGCTAATGGAGACTTCTTAAAATTATACATAGTGGGTACATCTACCAATGCATTTACTCTGACTTAGATTTATTCTGGTGTAAACAAAGACAGAGTAAGGATTTTTGGGCAGGCATCTACACAAGTGGGGATTAGGGAGCAGATTTGCACCCAATTCCCTGCAGGCCTGTAATGAGCCCCTGCTGTCACTTGGGGGAACTCTAGGCTTCCACTAGGTGCTAGCCGAAGGGCTGGCAAAGAGCACTGGGCCAGGAGGCAGCTGTCTCCTAGCACCAGGGGGCTACCTGCTGCTGGGGTGGAGACAATATCCCCCTGCCCCAGCAGCAGGGGGCTCCTAACCCTAGCTCCCCAATCAGGGGCATGGGTCATTCAAAGAGCTGCAGGGGATGGGCACATCACAGCCCCCTGCCCCAATCCACCAGTGGGGCAACTAGCAGCTAGCTTACTGCTACCTGCTCCACTGGTAGACCCCACACCTGCAGATTTTTCCAAGCCCCATGCTTCAATCACCTGGCTGGGACAGTTTTCAGCCAGCCCCAGGCTGCACGGGGAAGTCTGTACATGTTGCCCAACAAAATAGTCCCCAGCCACCTCCAGGCTGCACATGCTTCCCCACACAGCCTGAGGCTGACTGGGAACTGTCCCAGTCAGGGGCAGGTCCCATCCAGCTCCAAGCTGGGCTGGGAACTGTCCCCATGCTGGGAGCTCCCAGCCGCTGCTCTGCAATCACAGTTGTGGAGTGGGGGCTGGGAATAAGCTCCCAGCCTGTTCCCAGCTCCAGCTCCATGATCACAGAGTGGGAGCAGGGAACAAGCTACCAGCCCCTGCTCCACTGTCACCATCAGGGAGCAGAGGCTGGAAGCTGCTGCTGGGGCAGGGGGATATTGTCCCCACCCAGGCACACAGGGTGGGGCTGAGAAACTTGTTCCCTGCCGAGGTTCATGAGTGCAGACCTGTGGGGAGAACAGGCTGATAAGCTTTCCCTCCCACCGCCACCCAGCTCTGTGCTCATGGAGTTGAGTAGAGAGCAAGCTCCCCAGCCCCTGCAAGCAGGGAGTTCCCAGCACCAGCTCCGCAACCATGGGGTGGTACTGGGAGATCCTTATCTCAGCCTGAGCTCTGGGGTTGCAGGGCTTGGGCTAAGAGACCTTTATCTCCCAGTGCTGGGTTCAGTCACAGAGCCAGTGCTGGGAGTAAGGGTCTCCCAGCCCCCTGCTCACAATGGTGGAGCAGGAGCTGAGACAGAAGGATCTCCTGGCCCCTGTTCCCCGATCATGATTTGGGAGCAGGGGTTTGGAGCTCCCTGCTGCCAGGGTGGGAGGACATAGTCCCCACCTGGGCTCCTGTGGCAGAGCCCACCCCAGCAGCAGGCATCTCCCAGGGGCAGGGAACCATCTCCTGCCCCCAATGGACAGCTAACCAGGAGCAGATTTTGCTCCCGGCCAAGAGTCTACATGAGTACTACAGTGCCATTTCTAATCCTGAGTAAATTTGCTACTTGCATTTGCAGGTAGCAAATTTACTTGGGATTAGGGAGATTTACTGTGAAGTAAGCATGTGCATGTATAGAAACACATGCTTACTTCACAGCAAACTATGCTAAGTTAACCATCTCATGTAGATGCGCCTTCTGATTCAGAAAAGTATTGATGCATCTGCATAAGTCCATCCATGTGATTTAGCCACATTTTTAAACTATTGTCCTGAAAAGGGCTACTTTCCCAAATTGTGGCTAAACTATTGAGGAACTTTATATTTTCTTTCAGATGCACCCAACTATCAGAACATGAATCGCTCTTCAACCCATTACAGACATTTTGGTTAGATATCGTGATTGCTGATCATTTTATTTCTTTGCAACCTTTTTATTTGCAAAGGTATGTTCTGAATGAGTTTTAAAAGAAAGTAAACTATATGAAACATTTTAGGGAACAGTAAGTAGAGGGACATAGTATTAGACAGGTCAGATTTCAAGTCAGTGTAATATTTTCACAAATGGAACTCAAAATATATTGACTGATTTTATCCAAACTTCCCCCAAGAAAATAGTAGTATTGTCTATTCTAAGCCCTCAAAAATCATATAATAGTTTACAAATTAGGTTTTAAAAATGTTTTGCATGTTTACATGACCCTTTGTTTGAACCTTTAGGTTTCAAATATTAATTTTCCTTCACAGCACTAGAGCTGGAAACTTCATATCTCAGTATATACGAGAAAGAACTTTCCTGTGTTGTTATATGACCTTTCAACCCAAAAATTTAACCTGGCCAGGATGTTACCCCAAATACTCAAAACTCAAGTCACACAATTCAGAAATGCTTTGGTGACATGGGAGAAATAGGGGAATGGTAGATGGACCTTTATTTCAACTTCATAGTCATAGCTGTTATCTGTCCATATATTAGTATTATGGTACAAGTACTTTGCAAGAGCTTGAGCATTTATTTCGTGTCTGATGTTACAAACAAGTTGTCAGATAACACAGCAAGGGTCAGTAAAGTATGATCATCACGTATGGAAGTCGTAAGTACTAATAAAGAATGCAGTGGATTTCAAAGTGCAGACACTCTATCTTTCCCTTTTGTATGTTTTTCTCATGAATTATTCGATGTTGAGGTGCCAGAATATGTTTCATCATAATATGAATTTGAGAATAATGAATTATGATATATTCTAAATCGGTTCACTGAGGTTATAATTCAATTCAAATCTAGCTCGATCTAATCTGCTGCAGTTCACATACTCAAGGAAGTAATAGATTTTCCACTGGCAGAAAAAAGGGTTAAGGTTCATAAAAATAACCTCCAGAGTTCTTAATGACATACCACACAAAAATATTAGGAAATGAGTTATATATTTTATTAATTTGAATTTCTAAAGAGTATTACTTGCACCACATATGGAAAGAATATCACATTTTATTAATGCATTAAAATTGTAGATACGTTTGATAGCAGTCATTTTTTAGTAAGTCTAAGTGCCTCTTATTTGTAGCACAGTGATAAAAGCACAAACTTCTTATCATTTTATGGCAGTAGGCTGTGGGCTAGAAATGGTTGTTCTAAGCTTCAAAAATTGCCAAAATTTCCAGTTTAGAGAAACAAGAAATGGCAGTCAAAACTTTTAATAAATGTTGCTCTTAATACTTTTCCAAGCATACAACACTAGTCATATGGGGTTGTTTGCCATGCCTTAGAAGACACAATTATTAAAGAATAACAATTAATCATACATGTGCTTTGTAGAAAACGAAGGGAAAAACTAAACAAATTACATCAGTTACCGTTTCTTTTATATGACCTTCTCTGAAAAGCTTTTATTAGAAATAATATCTTTGGGAGTGGCTCACCTCTACTCAGGGCATTCTTCTCCAAATAGGTTAAGACCAACACACATTTTCAGAATTAGTAATGAATCCTGTTTTAGTTCACCATAGATAACTAAGACGATATAGAGATGTCTAAAGACTTTCATGTAAGGGTAGACAAGTCCTGTTTTATTTATCTTAGGTGACCTAAAGTGTTTCTAAATAGGCTTAGGTAAGTGTTCTTAACTATAGCTTATGTAACCAAAGAAAGTAAACACATTAGGTTATCTAAGAAGCTGTCTTGAGACAGACTGATTAACAGTCTTCCATTCAAACTGAATCATTTCTCTCTCTCCCTTTACTAAGGTTAGTGTCCATCTTTTCTACAGGAATAAGCTTGGTGTTTTACAAGAGAATCTGTTACTGTCGTCCATTAAAATTGTATCATAAGTAACTCATTTTAAATTGAACGCCATTGAAAGCTTTGTCATTTTTTTCACTGTTGAAGTCAAAATGTTGATGATGTCATTACATGGCAGAAGTAATACCACATTAGATGATTTGTTGCTTCTGGATGCTGTATGATAGCTTCTTTATTTTTGTTTTCTTGTTGCTGTTCATTTGATTGAAAATAATAATACAAACAGACTGAGATAAGATGAGAGAGTTGAGCCAGAAGTTCCATTGAGGTTGAAAGGTGGTAGGAGCATGTGTGCTGCTTGCCTAATTCAGATAGATTTGTAGTTTCTTTTCATAATTTCACTGGACATGAAAGAGGTACCTTTTTAAGGCTCAGCTTCCTCTACTAGTTGCCACCAAAAAGGATCCTATTAACATCTTCAGCTCATCAAAATGAATTATGTTAATGCATATGCAATAGGTAATTGTTTATGTTCTACTACAGAGAAATCTCAGATATCTATAATGTTTAGTGTTTTAATTCTTTATTTTATATAGCCTTTTTTGAGGAAGTCCTTTAAGTTTCATTAGGGATTGACAGGAATTGCAAATATATTTCAAATTCAAACATGCCAACAAATTAAATGAAAGTCTCTTACCTTGATAAGTTAAAAAAAACCCCCAAAACCTCACTCACATGGTTCTTAGAGAACCACTAGCTTAAATAGCCCTTAAAGATTACATTTACTCAGTCTTCATAGATCTTTGAAAAGTGGCCGTTTTCTTAGATTTGGTTGGGAAGCTGCAAAAGCACTACCAACTAACCAATTACTCCCTAGGTTATTAACAGATATTTTCTGTTAAGATGGCACCAGATGACTTTGACATATTCAGTAAGAAAATATCTTGCCTTTTACATAGAAATAATATCGGATAGTTATTACAAATCTTGTGTTTTGATTTGAAACATTTCCAACTTTGTCAAAGAAACTTCAGCCAGTTTAAATATTTAAAACCAATTTTAAAAGTTTCCACCACATATTTCCCCAGTTGTCTATGTTTTCCTTATATTTGGACATAAGAAAGAGTATAAAGATAAAGTACTTTTCAGGAGAACATATTGCAAATTCTTTATGTGAATATAAAATTTGTTTATTAAAAGAAAGTGGGTAGGAAAGAAGGAGAGAAAGCTTTGTCTTTCTTTTGGTGTAGTTACTATGACAGTTTTTGGTAAGTGAAACCACTTGCCTATGTTTCCTCAATACGGTTGCTTTAAAAAAAAAAAAAAAAAAAAAAAAAGGGGACCAAGGCAAAAAAGAGGGGGGGACATAAGCCCCCCCTTTTTTTCAGGCGAAGCCACCCTCCCCACCCTTT
>NW_017729031.1:50245723-50252865 GCF_001723915.1 Gavialis gangeticus
AAAAAAAAGATGGATCCAAGGACTGGCATGGTTGGCACAAGGTGTATGAGCTGTGGCAATGGCATTCTCAGTATCGGTACACACTGCTTTGGCCCTTTTATGGAAAATGCTCATAATAGGAGTTATTTGTTAACTACAGGAAGAAAATTAGGCTTCTGGGTTTAATTAGGTTTCTTTCAACATATAAGAAAGTTTAGCAGTTTTTGCATGTTTTAAATCAGTTTTTCTTTAGGGATAGAAATCTGTCAGGAAGAGTTCTCTAATTTCATTTTCTAAGAAGAAACATTTGTATGACCTGTGATTATCATTTAGTTGTCTGAATAGTTGAAATTTCTTAGAAATGCAATGTGCCTGAGATTTTAATTTCTAAATAGCTGCTTCATATATTTCATTCTCACTTCCCTCCACCAGTTTGTAGTTCTAGGAATTATGGCAACTACCCATATCTCTATTTTTTATTACTTACAGCCTTTACTTCTCAGGCTTTCTGACTCAGATCAGGCGTAGTATCATCATTAAATACCACACATTTGCATATAATACTTATGCTTCAAAATGTAGCTACTAGTGATGCACAGCGTCTCAAAAGAGAACATTGTCCTCTGACATCCCTACCCCCCACCGAAGCCCCCAACCTCTCCTCCCCACCAAAGACAAGTGTCCATCACTCTTTTGCTCCAGCAGGGAGCAGAACGTGCCCCCTTCACAATCCCCACACTGTGCTGGATCAGCTAATCATGACTGCCTCATGCACTGCTGCCACCTGTCACCAAGCGGACTGAGCATGCACAGGGCCCCAACCCCACAGCTGCACAGTGTCGGCACTGCAGGCTCTCTATTCTTCAGGGCCTCAACATTTGAATGTCTGTACACGTGGGTCTGTGTAAGTTTTTCTTCCAGATGAATGATCTGGGAGAATTTTTCCAAATCATTTGAATGTGTGTACGTAGCCTCTGTGTCTCCTAGATTTAGGACATCCATGCCTTTTAAAATTCTTTGTATTGTACTGGGAAGCAATTCATTTTTCATAGATCAGTTTTGAATAGTTTGGTTTAATACAGTGATCTCAATCTTTGCTGCCCTATAGGCAACATTTCTGAGCATATAACCTATAACAGCCACAAACAACATATTACTTGCTGTTTTTAACTGGCTTTTGGCACCATATTAAGTTTTCTGTATTGTAGTGTTACTTGCCACTACACCGTTTGCCATGTCTCCCTTGTCCTTGCTGATATCAATCAGTTCTTCAGACTCCCACACTCCTCCTCATTCTCAGCACCTCTGCCTTAATTCGTCTTTTCCCTAATCATCCCACAGGTTTCTTCCCTCCACTACTGTGCTCTGAATTAACTGCATCTTTTTTTCCAGTTCTGGACTCACATGCAAACATAATTTGTAGAACACATTTTTCACTAGTTTTTTTGCTCTGTGTCTCTTTGCCCTCACATGTACTTACTTTAATTTTGCTTTTTCCTCAGCTAACTCCTCATCCTTTCTTGCAACACATTTTCTAAACTGTACTCATCTTCCTTTCCTTTTTCACTTTCTTGATTTCCATATGTTCTGGCACCACATTTTATCCTTTTCTTCCAAAGAGTTTTCCCTATAAGAAAGTAATTATAATGCATAGCCATTCTGGACAATCTATCATTAGTTTACACATGTCCTTATTTTCCAAACCCTCTACTCCTACTGCGGTCTGTGGGGATTACCACCATCCTCCAAAACTCACTTTTGCAAAACCCAGAAAAAACAGATGGTGATTTCTTAATGCTGGCATCCATCCATTCAGAAAGTAAGTGCTTTAAAGATGGCTTTAAAGATGTGATGGGACCCTTCTTTGGGCGTTCTGTGCTTGAGTTATAAAACATATAAAGTATAGGTTTTTTATGAAAGCCCAGTAGACTGTGCATACTTATCAGATAATCAAAATAACAACGCAAGACATGCACTCCTATCTCCTGGATCATGTTACAGACATGTGTGTCTATGAGAGGAGGAGAATTGGGGGTACAGTTGTACTTGGCTACTACAGCTGGTTGGAACACAAGTTGCAGTGAGGATGACTTGGAGGGTGACACCTGGAAGCTCATCTTGCTCACAGTACCTCTGAGGTAACACAGCACCTCATGGCTGCAAGCAGCAGCACTGAGCACACAGCTTTTCCAATAAATATCCAAATGGAGTCCCTTTATTATTATACAGAGCTCTGTGCATGAAACAGCTCAGGAATCCCCCACCCCCAAAATCAGTTCCCCTCCATTTCCTGTTTCCAAAATGGAAGGGAAGGGGCCCTTACCCAGATGTATTGGGCCCACATTTCTCACCAGCCCTGCAGAAATGTTCTGTGTCTGTTTCGATTAGATAGCAGTAGATGGTGCTTAGGAATATACACAATGGCTGCTTGCAGATATTAAAAAACCCAAAAACTATGCTTTACCAGAAGAAGCAGCACGTTACAGATGTTATGGAGCCAGGTCAAAGTATAGATCAGGCTATTAGATAACAGTGCTGCTAGATAAATGGCTGATTTGATCAGTTATTAGATAAGAGTACCAAAAAGCCCCTTACTAAAGCACCTGATCTACAGACATTGGGTGATCCAGGTCCAACTAATGCGCTGCATTTTCTGAGCATGCACTGGCCTTGGCATGGAAGTGTGCCAAGTTTAAAGTGCCAGTTTTTTGGTTTGTTTTGGTTTGGTTATTTAATGCCTACAAGCAACCAATAGTTCTAGAGTTTTGTAGGACCAATAAAACCTGTGCACTGCCAATGGCTTCTTCTGCAGCTCTTTAATGTGGAATTCTTAACAGATCATAAGTCACTGCTGACGTTCCAAGTGTGAAAATCATTCCATTAACATCAGTTAGAGTCTCATCCCAATTATGTCCATTGACTCACACTCGGGGTAATTGTAGCTCACCTTGCACATTTCCTAGCCTCCTTGTATAAGAGTAAAGTCATTTAAATATGTAGTATGTTCCCATTTATTAATCTCCTTTTGCAGTACAACTTAATTTTCTATCTTGTTACTCATTTTGGAAATACAAGCCAAATATTTTTAGATAAGCACATGCTTATAGCTTAAAATGAGAAATTGTGATGACATACAGTCATCTTCATATTTACAGATAGAAATATTGTAAAATAAACTCATTTAAAAATAAAAGCTTTCATGGAAAAGTCATTGTCAGATAAAGAAAGAGTATGCCTGAGATCATTAGTCTAGCCTGTCTCAAAATTATAGATGGGGAAGTTTATGACTGATGATCCACATCTAGCAACATCTAAGAAAGGGAAAAAAAGTATACAGGGATATTTGTAAGTGAGTAATTTCTTGCAAGATTTCTGCTGATCCCAGCAAAAATTCCCAGAGCGAGTCTTGGAGGTAGAGGACATAGTGCGTAAGAAATTAATGATGCTCTAAAAAAAAGGATAGTGTGCACTCTGGCTACTACTCTCTGCTCTTTGTATTCTGGCTCTTATGCTGCATATCATTTAAGTATATACGTACCTTTAGGAATGTTCTTAAATTCCATTGAAACCACTGAAATTAAGCACATGCTTAATACAAGTACATGTGCTAGCAAATTCTCACCAAAATGCCTCTGGAACCTCATTTGTTAATTTTACAATGTGTTTTGCCCATATGCGCTCATCTGCCTAGAGGAATAATTAGTCTACTTACCTGTGATTTCTTTCTCTCTACCTTACAGCAGAATCCTTCTCTGATTCTTGAACCATAGGGGGAAAAGGTCCTTTATGTCTCTTCCCACAATCACATAAGACAATGGAAATCCTTATGTTGTTAGAATACTAAAAGACACAAAAGTTAGGGACAGACATCACACAGAAACCGGTTTAAGTGATCAGAAACTGATTTAAACCTGTAACAGAACAGATGTTCAGGGCACATAAACCAGTTTGAAAATGGCTGAAACTGGTTTGAGATAAACCTGGTTGAATGTACTGTCAGACTTAACTGATTTGACTCAAACCGATTTATACAATGTCTGTCCCAGACTCCTTGCTGGTTTAAGATAACAAGACACCCTGTGCATCCAGACATGGTCTGTGGGCTGGGCAGGGCTCTCTGCTTCACAGCAGGGCTGGCCCCTCCCCTCTGCTCCCTGGGCAGAGCTCCACAGGCAGACTTGCAGACGCAGCAGTCTGCTGGCTTCCCCATGCCCCCCTCCCGTCTCACCACTCGCTGCTCAAGCAGGGATCCCTTCCGCATCTCTCCCACAGCACGGACCATAGCCATCATGTGGTATGCTAGCTAGTGCTGTATAAGGCTCTGGCAAAGACTGCAGATACAGCAGGGTCTGCTAGCTTCCCCCTGACCTACCCTTCCTTGCTGCTCAAGCAAGAAATCCCACCGCCTCTCTCCCATCTCCCACAAAATGGACCCCACGGACTGTAGGCACGTGGTGTCCTAGCTAATGCCAATAGGTGTCTGTGTGTGTGTGTGTGTGTGTGTGTATCCCTCCAATTTCACTGAGACAAGCAGGCAGACAGAACAGGGCTTTTGGAGCTAATCAGCAGGTCACCCAGGTAAGCAGTTTAAGAGTTTGAAGTAACAGAGGAGAGGCTATTGTTTTGCTAATCAGGTGATAAAGACTCTTATCAGCTCCAAGCTATCTTGCTCGCCTGTCAGTTTGCCACAGACAGTCTGACAAGCAGGGAGGGAGACTAAAAAGCTCTATATTATCAACAAATACATGCATTGCACACCCCTTGGCCCCCTTGCCTCAGAGTGCTAGCAAGGGTCTGAGGGCTAACAACTCTCCCACCCCTTGAGCAGCCAGCAGGGAAAAGCCTGGGACTGTGCAGGCAGACCTCCCTAATGAGAAAGTCCTGCTGGAGCCTGGCCACAACCCCTCCGTTAGCTCAAGTGTGTGCAAGGGAAGGGAGAGCTGCTCTAGCACCCCCGGCTTCTAGCCTGAGCCACTGCAGGCATGTGCCTGAATTTCCTCAGTCAGAGAAAATGTCTGCTCAGTTTCCAACCGGTTCAACCTAGATAGGTTAGACTAACGTGCAAGGGTTGAATCAATTCAGGCTCAGGCTTTTTGAATGTCTGTCCCTAGTCAAAGAGACAGATCCTATAAATCTGTTAGGCCTCTAAGTGGCACTTAGGAGTCTAGGGCTAAGGACAGAAATTACGCACAGACTTGTATTAGTGATCAGAAACTAGTTCAAATCTGCAAAACAAAAGAAGTTCAGTGCACATAAACCACTTTCAAAATGGCCAAAACCAGTTTCAGATAAACCTGGATAGATACAGCATGTGACTTAACTGATTTAGGTTAAATTAGGTTAGGACCTCCTGAGGCTAAAAAGAAAGACCTACAAAGGATGGAGAATGGAATTTACCTCCAAGGAGGATTGTTCTGCACTGGTCCAGTCCTGCAGGCAGCAAGCCAGGAAAGCCAAGGCTGCAACAGAACTCCAATGAGCTATAAGTATCAAGGACAATAAAAAGTCCTTTTTCATATATGTGCGGAGCCAGAGGAAAAGCAAGGGCAACATCGGACCCCTGCTAAACCAGATGGGACAACTGATGCCCAAGAAAAAGCCAACCTATTAAATGGGTACTTTGTGTCAGTCTTTCATCAGTCCCATGGGTTGTCCATGCCCACTGCGGGACAGGGAGGTCTGACTGAGGGAGATCACCTGCCATCCATCAATGATGACCTCATGAAGGAACACCTTGAGAGGTTGGATACCTTCAAGTCAGCTAGCCATGACAATGTACACCCAGGGAATCTACACACTCAAGAAGCTGGCGAGCATCATAGCCCAGCCTCTGGCATGGATCTTTGAAAACTCCTGGTGCTCTGGTGTAGTGCCCGAAGACTGGAAGAAGGCCAACATGGTGCGTATCTTCAAGAAAAGGAAGAAAGTGGATCCAGCAAACTACAGGCCCATCAGCCTTACCTCTACCCCAGGGAAGGTCTTAGAAAAGTTTATTAAAGAGGCCATCCTTAATGGACTGGCCAATGCCAACATCCTGAGGGATAGCCAGCATGGGTTTGTTGCGGGTAGGTCTTGCTTGACCAATCTCGTCTCCTTTTAGCCTGCCATCGGAGGTGGTTCAAGTACCTATATTGAACACCTTCAAGAGTAAATTGGATGCTTATCTTGCTGGGATCCTATGACCACAGCTGACTTCCTGCCCCTCCGGCAGGGGGCTAGACTCGATGATCTTCTGTGGTCCCTTCCAGCCCTAATGTCTATGAAATCTATGAACCGATTTCATAGATTTTCTGTCCCAAATCCGTCCAGATTCAAGTTAATGCACAGCTTGGCTCAATCTGTCTGCTCCAGCTGAGCAGGGAGGCATGCTCTAACACCCCCCAGCTTCTGGCCTGAGCTACTTCAGGCATGTGGCAGCATTTCCTGAATCAATTTAACTTGCTTATCACTTCAATTTACACAGCTTAGATTAACCTGGGAAGACTGAATCAATTCAGCCTCAAGCTTTTTGACTGTCTGTACTTAGCCTTGATACGATTCTGTTCCTCCCTGTTCAAGTGCCTGAAAAAAATTAACATTTGTAACTTAAAAGTAAGATGAAGGCATGCTACAAAAGTTACAAGACAAGTCACAAAAAGCAGCAAGAAGAAAGACCCATCTTCTTCCATAATTTTTTTTCAGGATCTCAGGCAAGTTGGAATAGTATCATCCCTTGATGCCTTGGTATCACTTAGATGCCTAAAAGGTAGAATCCAATCTAGCCCTAAGAGCCAGAAGATAATGCTGCACATGTTGGTGGTCACAAAAAAACAAAACAAGGAGGAGGGAAATGGGAAGAGATTGACTTTGAGTCAGGAGTGTATGCCTACTGTTAGAAGAGAGTACAGCCCTGTTCACATACTGGCAAATTATCTATCTCCCCACTGTAAATTTGCTCAGAGACCACAAATACCTAATAATGCGATTTAAAAATAATTATAATAGAGCTGCCTATAAAAACCCACAAACTATAGAAACAGAGAATGAAAGGAGGAAATTTTAAATACTGCAGATTTCACTCTGGAGAGAAAAGTGAATTAAAAAAAAAAAAAAATCACCTTTAGCAAAATTCTTGTCTGTTTTAAAAACAGGAAGAGAAACACTAATATATTTTAAAAGGCTTA
>NW_017729031.1:50257865-50268805 GCF_001723915.1 Gavialis gangeticus
AAAAATCACCTTTAGCAAAATTCTTGTCTGTTTTAAAAACAGGAAGAGAAACACTAATATATTTTAAAAGGCTTAAAACCATATTAACTAGTTGATAGGACCTCTGCACTTAGAGTAAATTTCAACCAGAGGGAATGAGATGAGGATTTATAGTTAGAGATGTCAGTGAATTTACAATTAACAAACACAAAACAAAACCAAACCCACACACAAAATAAAAACAAAATATAAGCAAGCAACTTTTCCTACTCTGTACAAGCAATTGTAATAGCACTGTTATTTGCAAACAACATAGACAATAAAATAACAGTCCTTAAATTTCCACTGCAAAGGTAAAAACAGCATGGGATATGAAATTACATCCCTAAAATGGGAATTATAAAAGCAGAAAAAAGGGAACTGTGTCAAATTATAGTTGGCTTGGGAATGCATTATACAGCAGCGTCCTTTTCCACAGCTATAATCCAAGAGGGTAGTTAATACATTTATACATTTTTTCCCTAATATGACTGTTCTAAATCAGGGCAGTATATGTGCAATAATGGTTTTCTAACTTCTGCTGTGAAACAGTTCGCAAGTTTCTTCTCATTAAAATTGAAGAGTAAAGGACAACAAACATATTTAGCATAAGATGGGAATAAGACAAAGAAACATGGACATGGGGCTTCAGCAGCAAGGGGACACTGGCAGCGAATGTTCTCCCCATGTCGCTGCAGGGAGAAGCTCCGATTGTGAAAGGCTCCTCGTACTTGCCTACCTGTGACCTGAGCTGGGTCATTTTGGCTTGTCATCTTGAAAAGTTTGCTGATCACTGGACTAATGATTGCTTCTAAAGTTTCTTCTATTTTGGGATGTCATTCATATTTTACCTTAATTAGGTATTATAAATACCACAGCCAGACCAATTAAAACAATAAGACAACTTTCCCATCCTAAGACCCTGTTTTTCAATCTGATTTGTTTTGCATGATTGAAAATCCTGACTAAGACACAGGATAAGACTCACATACTTTTTGTCCATCAAGAAATAGTCCCCAGGATGGTTCATCCAGGGTTGTAGTCTAGACTCACTGCCATGTAGTGTGAGAAAAACTTAAATTGATGCTATATGTACTGTACATGATCTGTGCATAAAAAGAGAAATTCAATTTTCAAAACAGTTTGGATTATACTAAACTCTTTATCAAACTAACTTCTACCATGCTGCAGATCAACATGTTATAAGGAGGTGGCTAGAATGAGTACACACAACTTCCTTCCATCACATCACATCTCAATATCAGCACAAAAGAAGTTATTTTTCATAAAAATATATAAAACAGATCAGAAAGTATGATGCAATTCCATCCCAGCAAAATTTAGAAGCAGCAGTACAATGCTGATAACATTTCATCTACTCAACTTTGTCACAAGTCCTATATGGTTAAAATTATAGGAGATGCTCTTTTAGCTCAAATAAATGAGGCCTTCGCTTTTGAAGCAAACCCTGGCATCCATTCTCAGCATGATGTCCTGTTTAGTAATGTTATATGAAAGTCAATGGATTTTTGCCAGTTAACAGTAGTGTGAGCTGCATTAAAATTAGTAAGGCTGGTGTGAATTCGGATGCAAATCTGGATTTCTAAATGTTTGGTCTTCTAAAAGATTAGTCCTCTAAATGCAAAGCTGCATTCTGATACAGGAGTTGGTCTCATTTTTTCATGAAGTGAAGCTATTTTAGTTCAGAACGTATTTTTCAAGAGCCCTAGTTGGCTGTTGCTTGTATCCATCAGCTTTATGCCATCTCAGAATACTATTTTATGTATGACCATGTAGAATAGAGACCTCTATGCTTTTCAGCTAACAGCTAAACCAGAGGACAGGATGGATGGAAAAGCTCTAGCAATGCAGAAAGCAGGGTAGATTTGCATCTTATAGATTGACTGAATCACAGATGTACAAAATAAGGTTTCATAATCAGTGGCCTTACTTCATCAGTTGCTTACTTCATCAGTAAACCCATAATTTATGAAAGCTTATGCCATGGGGGCCAACCTTTTTTGGCAGGCATGCCATAAAAAAGTCCCATACCCTTTCTGAGTGCCACTCCAATCCCCTTCCCTGCCCAGTCTGCTACTTTGCCTTGTGGTGATCTTGCCACGTGCCAGACACAGAGGCTGTCCATGCCACTCGTGTCACCTATGCCACAATTTGGCCACCTCAACTTATGCTATATATCTCTGACTTAGTTAGTCTATAAAGTGGAAATATACCCTTCTGCCTGACTTCAGGCTAACACAGCTAACTACCTCTGAAGGCTCCAGAAACCCACATTTAAAAAAATATCCTCATGAGAAATTTTGGCTTAGTGAAATGGTGCATTGCAGAGAATCGACTGAGAATACTGGAATTCACCTCAATCTTTTGCTTTACTAGTTTCATGGAATGTATACATCAGGTATTATTAGGCATCTCCAGAACAGACAGATTAGACAGTTTGTAGTCAATTTTAATAATGCCATCAGCATTCCACTTGCTGCTTTCTAAATCGTGCTGGAATGGAACTCCATCATATTTTTAATCAACAAATATGAAACATCAGAAACCAACTTTTCATGCTGATATTTCCAGGCAAATATTTTTTTCCTCAGCTGAGCCAATTTTAATGTCTGTTTCTATTCAATTTTCTTTTTTACATTTTACTGGGTTACTGCATTGTCGGGTGCCCATCCCTAGAATTAGCCTCGGATCATTCTTACACATTCTTTAATTCTGCAGTCTGCTACTTTGAATTGGAATACAAAGCACCAGGGGCAGCCCAATCAATAGCTGTGGTAGAAAGCCCTCCTTACTCAAATATGAAATGACTACAGAATGCTTTATCTTAGCAAAATCTATGAATGTGACGAGTTTACTTCTTTCCATTTTTAACCCAATCTTCCACAAATAAAGAGCCCCAACAAACCTTGTCTAAGCAAATTGACAAGACAGAAGGACAACAGGAGGTAGTGGCTTCCTCATTATATCTATAGTGAGATAAGTGTTTATTGAATTTTTTTCCATATAGACAGAATGAGTCAGTGAAGCATTATCACAACCCCTCAGAAACCCAGCAACCTTCCCACCTCACCCTACAGATGACATTTTACCTTTTCTGTATAATACTGTTTCCTGCTTAGAAACTATATTATAAAACTACTCCAAAAATATTTTATATACACATACACACACATACATACCTTTAGAAAGAGAAAGGCATTTTTAAGTTAGGTTTCTTAAAATGGAATTATATTCAATAGTGAACTGAAGGACAAGTTCAGAAAAATATGTAAGCATGTGCATAACTAAGTAGGATAACATTTACTTCTATAGTACTAGTTGCATACTTCAAGATGCACACACAATTGAGTGCACTGCTGAATCAAGGTCTTACACTGCTATTTGTTTAAGCAGCAAATTAGATTTCCAAACATAGAACCTACTCCCTGTTTGTAATCAGCCTGCTATCCCTTCTTTATTACTTGTGCACAGAGTGAAAAAGATGTGTGTACACTCATATACTTTTATTGTATATGAGTGAAGGTGTAGCAACAGCAGTTGGACATGCTTTGCTACTTTTAATATAGCTAGCAGTGTAGTGGTGAAGTTTCAGGATAGAAGAGCAAACAGTACTAGTCATTCAGGGATTCTGGGTACATTTTTGTTGCAATGTAACTTCATGGACAGTTAAAAGGAAGAAATGTTTTATACATTAAGAACCAGTCAGTAGGGTGATACCAGCTTCCCTTCTCTTTGGCTTTAGGTCTAAGACAGTTCAATGTATTCAGGAAAGATAATAGTAATTTGGTAAATAGTTTCCTTTCTTTAAAGCTTTATGTGTTCTGGCTTACTGACTTTTAGATTAGCATAGGACTAGGTAACAAACAGAAAATCCACTATCTAAATGAAATGTACTCAGCAGGTTAGTGAAATTGGAATCTTCAACTTTGACATATCTAAATGTAATGACCATATGGTCCTTGAAATGTGGCAGTTAAGTGCTTTATTTTTTATAATGTCCAGAATACATTATCAGAAAATAAAATAAAAACAGCTCTTTATCTTACCTTTATTCAGCTATCTTGCTCGGGTAAAGGATCTGATAGTGTGACCACACAGTATATCTGCAATGAGTGGTTACATCATGGAAAGTTAGCTAGCAAAGCTAGCTCTCAACAAGTTGGCACCAACAAAAAGCAGAATAAAGTCTGCATACTGGGGACATTCAGGTGGACAGCCAATTGTTCTGATTAAGCATCCATTCTCATTAAGAGAAGACAGCATTTTACACAGATACAGATACAGACACACAGAATTGTAAACAGTTTAGCATAAAATAAAACCCTGTGCTAAATAACAGGGAATAAAAATAATACTCCTGCATTTCATTTCTATTTCTTTTAATTTTTATTTGGCAATTTTTGTAGGAATTATATACCTATTTAGCACCTAATTAAGTACTGCTTGGCACTAGCCCAGTGCTTTCTCATTAACTAGAATTTATGCTAATTCTATCCTTATTAAACAGCTGTCTTTACTATTCACTGTCATTAGGCTAAATGAGTTATCTAGGGAGACATCCCAATAACACAACCCTCCTGATTAAGTTTGTCCCGATTAAAAGGAGTTTATGGCAATCATAATGTATTTCAGTAACTTTTTTCATGACAGCAAGCAATGTCCTCTGACAGTGAAAGCCAGGCTCTAGCACTTAATTTGGGGCATTGAGGCAGAGGAAAGAATCCTTCACAAATTGCAGCTACTCCACAGAAGCTAGTTCTGGGCTAAAGTAGCTGAGAACTTGTCTTAATAGGGTCTCTATGAAGAAGGTGAGGAGTTGTATGCACATAACTGACAAAAGTTTGAGTAAAGGGCGTGAGGAGATTTGAGATCCATGCTGTGCTGAGCCTGTCATTTGACATCCAGTTCCCACTGCATACTGGAATTCCACCAGTTCTGTTGTACATGGTCCCTGCATAGGAAGACATAGGAAATGGATTTGCTCTTTGGGGACATTACACAATGTGACTGTGGATAGTCTTGGAATGTACTGACAAAACTATGAAAACAATGACAACATAATATGACCATCTAAGAGAGAATTAAGAAATTAAAAGTGGTTATGACACCACAGTTTAATTGTATTTCTATGAACATATGCAATAGAAATACCCCAAAATATTGGTACAAAAGCAGAGAAAATATATTTACTTATATTTGGCAACATTCCCTTGCACTTCATGTATGCATAAATCAAAGCAGAAATACAATTTACGAAGGTAAATGTTGATCTCAATCTCCCTATTATGAAGCTTTACTATCTTGCAATAAGGCATAACTAACACATTGAATCTGTTACCATAAGTCCACAGCGTATTATTAGAACTATTAACTGAAGTCTTTTGAAGACAAAAATACTGAATCCAAAATATTGTAGTCTTGGAAACTGAGGAATAAAGCTCACTGCAAAGCAGGAATCTGAGAGTTAGAGTAGCTTACATCTGGGGAAACTCAGCAATAAAGATAAAGAAAAAAAACTTTACATAGAGATAAATGGCTTCAGTGTGAAATCCTCATATTTTAGACTGATTTGACAGAGGTCCTTTCCTGAACTTCAAGGACTAACAAAACAAAATTAGGTAATGTCTACCTCTAATATCTTATTTTAAAAGACTTTCTATAAGAGACTTGAGGGTCAAATCTCATATAAAGAGAACAAACATGCCTAGACTCAATATAAAAAAAATAAAACACATGAAAACAATCAAGCTTTAAAAATATGAACTTCCTATTATGTCATAGTTTCAGATAGCTCTACATATTTTTCATATGACAAAAGCAATTTTTAGTGCATAGCTGAAAATTGAATCAAAGTCTTGAAAAGGAGATATTCTGTAAGCTGATGTGTTAAGGCAAATGCAATTCAAAAAAGATTTTGTAATTTATATTACACCCCAGCTACCAAGTGCAAGCCAGATCTACAAAAAATAAACAATATTGTAATTATTTAGATGTTATTGGTAACTACAAACAAATGTATTGGGAATGCAGAAAGGTTGAATTATTTTGGTCCCAAAGGTGTCAAAATAATTGAAAAAATAATTGAAAGCACAGTGTGTTTTGAATCCTCCGTTTGTACTTAATTCTAATCTTTTTTGAGTTAAAGGGATTGCTAAAGCATCATTAAATTGAATCTCTGTTAGCTTAATGATTTCTGAAAGCAAGCAGACTGCTCTGATAGTTTGATCCTGAGGCTGTTCCACAACTTATGCCAGGACCAGGCTGGTCCCCAGAACTGGAACAGTATCAAGCCAGCTATCTGCCTTTCCTCCCACCTTAAACCAAGCACGGGTATATTTCTTTGTCTTTTCACACCCAGTTTCCACATACAAATTTTGTCAATATCAGACTTCAGTTATAATGGCCAGATCCTCTGCTGTCCTTAGCCACTATACTTCCACTGATTTCCATGGAGCTTTGCCAATTTCACCAGCCTAGTCTCTGCTCAGGTACATTTCAAGAAAGAGACAACAAAGAAGAAAGAGATAAACAGGTTTTTTCTTATTTGCTGATTGGTCATTCTTCCACAGATAAGCCCATCTATTAACATTACCATGATTTCCTGTCCAATTCAGTCAGTGTAGATCACAACAGTGGGGTTTTTTTCTTCATTGTTTAAAAAATTGGTTATTAGGAATAGAAAAGACAACCAGCGATTTGTCAATACTATAGGTATTTTTTTTCCAAAAGAGATTTACAATATATGCACAGTAATAGGACATTTTTGGCCTCTGCAGTCTAATCAGTCATTTTAATGCTGACACCATGCAAGAACTCTTTCAGCTACTTTTCAAGCACAAAAATACCATAATTCAGAAAAGTGGATACATTGTTATAATGACTTTCCCAAAAGCATTGCCTTCACTGTTTAGAGGGGAACTTTTCTTGAACAGAAAGCAAGATGTATCAAGAAATTAAGGACAAGACTCATATGTTTAAGATTATGATTGCTTGGGGATTGTTTGAGAAGAAGGATTTTCGTACAGATGAACAAAGAAACAGTTATTCTTGTTTTTCAAGTGTATAGGATTGAGAATATTCTTTCAATACTCATTCACTACTAGTTTGTCAACATGGAAGATGAATACTCTATATGAACTGATCTTGTGTTCTTGCTGTGAGAATGGGCTTTAAAATGGGAGAGGTATTATGCTGCTCTGCATCACAAAACATGTTCATTTTTCCTTTTGAAAAAAGTTTCTAGAAAATGCTTTCCAATTTAGGACAATCACATAACCCAGATGTGAGTAGCACTTTAATCCGGGAGGAGTCCCAAAGATTTGAGTGGAACTGCACACATATTAAGTTAATCTTAGTAAAAGTAGTGAAATACAATGTTATATTTAAAATGGAAAAAATAGTTGAATACATTTTGAAAGTATTTGTATTGTGTCTTAAGCCAATTAAACTATATCATATTTCATGCATTTATAAAGGCAGTTGATCCTAACTGGCTGAGGAGCAGGTATGATAGTTTTTAACCACAAGTCTGCAAAACACAGGCAAAGCAAACCAATAAAAATCTTACGTGTGGTTTGGATGGGTGGTTTTGTTCTGTTATGTTAATGAACAGACTTGTGATAATTTGCACTGTGCATATACAAAGCCTGGAGAGTTTGGCCATATAACAGATTAATGTTGTTAATGTCCTGCTTACATTTTGTAGTGGCAGAGTTGTTTAAAGTACTATAGATGTCATATAGCAAAAACAAAAATGCTAGTAAGATACTGAATAAACACAGTTAGTGAAAATGGATTTTAAAATGAGAGACTGGTGGAATTTCCTTCATATCTGGAAGGCTGAAACATGGGGTACCATGTGTTCCATTTGGAAAGTAGTAGCAAAACTGGATTAGGAGCCTTGCAATTAATATTATAAAAGAATAAAACAATAACAAAATTAGAATATCTTGATTTCATTTATAATCAACTTTTTTCATTTTCCTCTCTCTTTCTCGCCTCTCTGCCCTCTCTTTTTGTTACTGACCTCTGAATTTCTGCTAAGGGCTAGCAGACAAGGGAGATTAAACAATTAACTAAATGATTAGGTTTAAATTCATGTAGGCACCAGTTATTTTACCCTATCATTTATATTTCATAAGTCTTGTAATATGCCTATCATACACAAATGAATTGGAAGTAATAAACAAGTTAGTTCATGTATCTAATGTTCAGGCCACGGAAAGAGATAATCATTATGAACTCAGTGGTGTCACACAACAGTGATGTGAATATGCTGCATTTACAGTTGGGATCCAATCCAGCAATGTCAGTGGGGTTAATTGCTTTGCTGGATCAGGGCCTTGGTGACTACTGTAAGAAGCAGAAGGACCTTTCTAGAAATCCAGAATTCCTTTGCTTTGTTTGATTTAGATGAGAACCTTGTCTTTATATCTGCTATTTTGATATGCATAATTATTGAGGGTTTTTTCCTCTCATTCACTGCCACCTAGTTTAATGAACAAAATAAAGCAGAATATAAGGAAATATGGCTGCATTTTTAACAGAACTGAATCACAAAATTTCACTAATTTGGTTGTCTTAGATATTAGATATTCTATGATTTGATTATGTATAATCCTGCTGCACAAGCATATGGAACATTAAAATTTTAAGTGTTTTTACGTATACATTATTATTATCGCCATGGTTCCTTTGAAATTCTTCAAAGTCAGTCAAATTTATCATAAAAACTAGGTAAAGTTACTGCATGGTAAGCCAGTGTATATATACTTCTGTTTCTTTATTGTTGTAATCCAACTTGATCTTTAGTAACATAGAACATGCAATGCTAAGATGGCTATTAGATTGGAAACATTTCTATTACCGATGACTTATCAAATTTGAATGATGAAGATAGGAAAATTATGTGCCTCAGTCCTGTGTTGGCAGCAGGATAGACTAAATTACCTGCAAGGCCTTTTCTATATCTAACTTCTCTGGTTGATAGCAATTTTGCTTCACTTTTGGTGTAATAAAGAGTCTTTTGTATTTTGGCAGAAAGCTGGCCTTTTTTCAGAAACTTCTTTGCTTTTAGGCATGATAAATGGCCCAAGGGTGCAGTATGAAGGGAGATGGATAAGTAGGTGGTTTTAAATGTTTATGGCTCTGAGCTGCCATTTTATTCGTCTGGTTTATTCCTATTGAGCAATCGCAGCACTTACTTTCCTTGCCTTTGTCAGCTGAAATAGTAGCCTAGGGTCTAGATGCTCCCCTTGATCCACAAAACAAACTAACATTGTGTACTTTTTGCTAGGAAAATAGGCTCTTCAGGAATCCTATTTTTATCCTCAAGTTTTACTGAAATGTCTGTTCCTAGTTCAATTGCATCCTGTCTTTGTCCATTAACTCCTTAACACCTCACTGTCTTCAATTCTAAATTAAGGTGGCATTTCTGATGGTAAGGGTTACATCATCTAGGAGCCCAAGATTTTTAAACTTCTTATACCCCCTTAGTTAGGAATGTCAGAATATGCCTGATATTCTGTCCTGATATTTGTGATTTCTTCTTTATAATCTACACACACAAGAAAATCAATAAATGTTAAACAAGAGTATTTGATCTCTTCAAAGATATGTTGGCTGGCCAAGATAAGTGACTTCAAGGCAAAGTACAGTCAACCAAAAAAGTCTGAGGATGAATCAATTCAATCTTCACAGATTAGTTTAAACTATGTGGACTGAACTGATAAGCAAATGAACAAACATTCACTTTTGATTCTGGAAATGCAGCCATATGCCTGCAGTGGCTCAGGCCAGGAGCTAAGGGATGATAGAGCACTTCTCCTGGCTCTGATAGAGCAGACAGGTTAGGCCAAAGCTAGCCCACCCACCCTGTGAAGGGGCTGGGAGTTGTGGGGGAGGTGCAAAGCATCCTGGGTTGCTGGGGCACTGTGTGTTAACTTAAATCTGGAGGGGATATGAGACAGAAGTTCAATAAACCGATTTAGCCTAAATCAGTTAAGTCTGATACTACATCCATTCAGATTTATCTTAAACTGGTTTCAGCCTTTTTGAAAGCAATTTATTTGAACTGGGCTAGGGACAGAAGTTACACATAAACTGGTTTAAGTGATCAGAAACCAGTTCAAATCTGTAACACAACAGAGTTCAGGGCACAGAAGCTGCTTTCAAAATGGCTCAAACTGGTTTAAGATAAACATGGTTGTATGTAGTATCAGACTGAACTGATTTAGGTCAACAGGCTTATGGAACTTCCGTCCCAGACCCCCCCCCCCCTCTCAGTTCAGTTCAACTCACAGTGCCCCAGCATCCAAGGGCACTTTGCAGCCCTGGGCTGTGCTGTCCACTCCAGTGGGGCAGGGTTGGCCCTGCCCCTCTGCTACCTAGCTGAAGCACTATCATTGCTCTGGCTGCCTGACAAAGCAGCCAGAGCAATGATAGTGGGGGAGATCTGGCTCTGGACCCTAGCCAGGGTCTGCCTTGTGGGGGGAGCAGGAGCCCTTCCCGGGGTTTGCACCCCCAGCCAAGGTCTGACTGGCCACGTGGAGGCAATCCCTCCTAAGGTTTTCCCTGCTTTCTGCAGGGGAATGGAGAATTGGGGGAGGGCATAACCAGGCCCCAGCCCAGGGCCAGCACACAGAGGCAGAGGAGGAGGAGTGGGGAAGAATGGCCCCATTCCCATCTCCACCTCTGCATACCAGACCTGGGCTGTGTAGGGGTTTAAATACCCCCCCCCCATCAACTCAGCAGGCCAGCCAGGGCCTGGCCATGTCCCCACTCTTTGCTCTAGCAGGGATAGGGAAAAAGTCTTGAAGGGCTTCTCTCCTAGCTTCCTTTTTCTTCAGCCGTGGCTCTAGCACACACCCCTCTCCTGAGAACCAAAAAGTGTAAGTCCAGGA
>NW_017729031.1:50273805-50295723 GCF_001723915.1 Gavialis gangeticus
CCCCCCACTTCTGGCCTGAGCCACTGCAGGCATGTGGCTGCATTTCCAGAATCAAAAGTGAATGTTTATTTTGTTGCTTCTCAGTTCAATCTACACAGTTTAAACTAACCTGAAAAGACTGAATTGATTCAGCCTCGGGCTTTTTGACTGTCTGTACTTAGCCGGGTTTTGTTACAGATTTGAACTAGTTTCCAGTTTATGTGTAATTTCTGTCCATAGCCCAATAAGTATCCCCTCCATATGGCAAGTGATCATATTTACATAACACAAAACTGAGACAGACAGGAAAAGGTAAAGGATCCAGTGCAAATGAAGTTGGTAAGAAAACAAGAAGAACATAGGACTCCATCCCACCCCTGCCCACTCACTATTTCAAAATGGAAAGCAGTCACTTTACGGAGGGCAACATAGAGTAGTAAGTATTCCTCTGTGACTTATTTAACTGTTTTTTCCTAGATCCACCCTCTCTTCTGCAAATATATCTCTTACTCCACTTCTTCCCCACCACAAACACATCCTACCAACTCATTCAGTGCCATTCTCAGCTGCAAGGAATTCTGCCAACCTAACCCCCAAGTGAAAGAGTTCCTCTACTGCTGACTTTAACTCGCTGGAGCTTATAGCCATAACCCTCCGTTCTGAAGTGTCACCACTCCAAACACGCACACACATTGCTCCGGACAAATTAGGCTGTTTTACCTAATATGCACTGCTTGGCTGAGAAGCCCTCGGTTCAGAATGCTTCCTCTTTGTGGCTGGAGCTAGAAAAGCAAGAGCAGAGATAACAAGCTCACATGATCTGAAACAACTCCACAGAGTCCTGCATTCTTTGCTCAGTACTTCATCTCTGGCCTTAAGGCAAGGGACAGACATTCAAAAAGCCCGAGCCTAAACTGATTCACTCTTTGCAGGTTAGTATAACCTGTGCAGCTTAAATTAATAACTGTACAGACATGCTTTGTTAAACCAGGAACTGCAGGCACATGCCTGCAGTGGCTCAAGCCAGAAGCTGGGGGATGCTAGAGTGTGCCTGCCAGCGGCTGCCAAATGGGAGGGAAAAGAGACACCCTCCAAGGCTCTCACCCCTCCCTGCTGGAGTGGAGGGGGCATGGCCAGGCACTAGCTTAGGCTAGCACAACACAGGGGATGGGGAAAAACATATTTTCTCTGAAGCAAGGTATTAAACACAGCAATTTGCAAAGCATACAACAGGGAACTACCAAAAATCTTCACCTAAGCTAAGATACAGTCCAGTAAAACACAGCATACACAGCTTAGTCTAACTTAAAAATGTAACCAGGAAGACAAGAATTTGTGTTATTAATCCTGAGGGCAGAGTGTGTCCTTACAGCCAGGCATTCAGAAAGGCTTTGTTTAAATGTTCTACTTTATAATGTAAATGTAGCTCTCTGCATTCCTTGGTGAAGCTGTTTGCAACTTCTTTTAATCAGCATATGTGATGATTGTCACACATGCTTCTTAGCTCTGGGCTTACATTAGCTTTACTCTCTCCCCCACTCCCGGACATGTGGCAGAAACTGCAGCCAAAGCCCTGGCGGTTGGGGGCGGGGAGGGGGGAAGAAAGGGGACAGAGTGAGCAATTAACTCCATCCCTACCTGTTTGCAAGCAAGCCACAGACATGTGGCTGGAGCTGGCAAGCAGCAGCTGTGGTCCGCGGGGTTTGCCAGTGGAGGGGAGGCGGGGAAAGGGAGAAATTTGCCTCAGGGGCCATGGCAGCCCAGCGTCTGGCCACACCCTGCTCCTGCTCCGGCTAGAGAGCAGAGGGGAGGGGCCAGCTCTGCTGTGATGCAGAGAGCCCTGTCCAGCCCAAGAGCGTGCCAGGATGCATGCTGGGAGAATCCAATTTATCTTAAACTAGCAAGGAGTCTGGGACAGACATTGCATAAACTGGTTTGAGCCAAATCAGTTAAGTCTGGTACTACATTGAAGCAGGTTTATCTCAAATTGGTTTCAGCTATTTTCAAACTGGTTCATGTGCACTGAACATCTGTTCTGGTACAGGTTTAAACCAGTTTCTGATCACTTAAACCAGTTTATGTGTAATGCCTGTCGGTAGCCTAAGGAAACATGTGCAATTTAGTCCTAAACCTCAGTGACCCTAAAGAATAGCTCCCTGTGTTCCTGTTTCCAAATAATCTGGGTCTTTGGCTTCACGTACCACAGCAAAAATATTCAATGTCTAGCTAAGTGTCTCAGTCCAATTTGTGGATTAAAAAGATTTGCATGTTCACTCTGTAAGATGCAACTGTCATTTTAACGGCAAACAAAACCAAACAGGCAATACTGTGGGTTCCCTTTCTTATGGGACAGGTAGCAGCCCTGCATTGTTTGAATGTGCAGCTGCCACCAACTTCTTAGGAAAGTCTTGATCCTTCAGCTGACACTATTTCAGGAACTAGGCACTCCCTGGCCCCAGTGCAAACTGAAATATAATGAATGTTATATGTGAACATAAAAGAACATGACTAGCTATGTTTGCTCTCTGAGGATTTCCTCAGAACTACTTTTACCCTTTCCTTATATTAGAAGAAAAAAAGCAGCAGTAAATTAAATTGAAAATCAACAAATTTTAAGTTGATAAATGGAAGTTGTTTTTGCATATCACATAATTAACTTGGCTCTCATTCCTACAAAATCTAGCTCTCATTCCCACACAATTTATTTTGAAGCCAAGTGCTTAGCAGGATTTGACTGTATGAGCATAGTATGCAGTTTTATTAGATTGGATACAAATCAATTGTAGGGTCCTCCCTACACCAACCACTACTTATTGAGGTTAGGAGGAAGCACCCTGAATCAATATCCACTCTTTGGTATCCATTATGGTATCTTGCAGCTTTCTCGTACAGATTACTAGTCCAGGACCAGCACTATTTTGATATAGTTTGACATTTTTTAATATCAAACATCTGCTCATGCAGCCTTTTCTGTATGTCCTGGATTAACTGGCTGCCATCTATGTGTCAGAAGTAAAATTTAAAAAAATCTTACTTGCTTAATTCTAATTCATCATTATAATTGAACATATTTTCCTTTTCAAGCATGCATGCATATGAATAATGTTCATACATATGAAAGTTACATGGCAAAATTATGGCTGGAAGTTACAATATAGATTGATAATACAGCCTATTAATAGTAATATGAGTCTCCAAATTAATTCAGTGGATAAGCTTCTACAAAATTATTTCAGCTGACTACTTTGGATTGTGTATTTGTGCTGCTTTAGAGTATTAAATGGTATTCCCAGTCTAGATTAAAACTAAATTCAGTACAGTACAAAGTAGAATGAATTATAATGAATCCACCACTCACAGATGGCACCCAAACAAAATGCACATTCTCTCCTTTTATAATATGGCTTTATTGCATCACTTGCCCAAACTCATTCACTGTCATATTCTCAGAATAAAGATCAGTTTTGCTGATCAAAAATGAATGTAAAATACATCTTGAACCAGGCATTGACCATAATCATTCTCTGCAGAGATCCTTAGAAAAGCATTTTCTGCTATGTGCTTCTTGTGCTTGAATGACACCTTATTAACTAACCAAAAGGAACTTGTATATTTATATAGGGCTATACATACAAAACACCCATTCAATAAACATGGAACTTTATCATGCCCTTAGACCCTGGGTGAAGGCTCAAAACCATGCTAAACTAGCTGCATCTCCTGATTTCCAGGCTTTTGCCTTCACTGAGCAGGAGTAAATAGGTAGAGTGTGCTTCTCAACAGGTCTGCTGCGTTCACCACAAAGACAATGTAGACATGCACTAAAGGTCCAATCCAAAATCTGACCTTGGCTAGACCCTCACAAAGTTACTTAATACCCACAAAAGCCAGGTCCAGGCATTCAACAGTTCACAACATCCAGAAAATCTCCATATGACAGGCATTTTGAAAAATCTAACCACCTAATTGGATGGAGAGATCCAGGATTAAGAAAAGGGGGTGGGGCTGGGGGCACAGCAAGTGCCACTGGCGCTGCCCTTCAGGCCATGGTGTGGGGGAAGGGCAGGGGAGTTCCCAGGATGTTAGGGATACCCAGGTGGAAGGGAGGGCAGGTAGGCAACAAGTGTTGGAAGGCAGGACCCATGTAGTGCTGTCCACACCAGAGCCTGACTCCCTGTGCAGCTGCTCCCCACAGTCTCTGGCTAGAACAGAGCACGAATGGCCCTAAGTTCCCCTCACACCTGGGGCAGTGGCAGTGGTGGCCAACTTCCTCTTTCCTGTACCTGCTCCCTGCTCACCCTGATAAGGTGTCCCCCACTAGCCCAAGGGCTTCAGTTGCGGGGAGTAGCTATGCTGGCTGCCAGGCTCTGCTAGCAATAGCAAGAGTAGTAGATAGCTCCCTTTTTCTGTGCTTACTCCCTATCTGGTGCTCCTCAATGTCCCGCACTGCCTGGTAGCAGAGGCAGGAAAGGAGAACCTGGCTGCTGCTGCTTCTGTCCCCAGTTGATCCTGGCTCCCTGCACAGCCCCTAGCTGGTAGAGGGCAGGAGCAGCTCTGGTTGTCCCCCTCCCATCAATCAGGGACAGTAGGGGTGGCAGGTGAGTTCACCCAGAGGCATAGTAAGCAGGGTCTGCACCTTGGGCAAACACTGCATGGAGTGTATTGGGAGGAAAGGTGCTGTGTAGAATCAGAAGGGAAGGGGATTGTACATATTCTGGGACCTAAAACACAGTGACTGCTACTGCTACTATTGCTGAAGCATCCTCTGCCAGACTAGGTTGTTGCTCTTACAGCAGCAGCATGGTATGCATGTATCCAGCAGCTTCTGCAACAGCAATGTTGTGGGGTGCTTCTTCTGCCAGGGTGTGGACTATACAGGGGTGAAGGAATAATTCTGGCACCCCAACTAAGCTAGTGCCCAGGTCTGGTGCCCCACTTATGCTTTCCACATCTCTTCACTGCCCTCACCCCACTCCACCAGCCCAGGATTCCAGCCATACTTTGCCCCAGCCCCTTGCAATAGTCTGTTCCCATTACCCACCAGGACTCTTCAAGGGACCCAGGCATCTGGAGCCATGAAGACCTGGAGAGCTGGGTCTGGTAGAGTGCAAGGCGAAAGGCAAAGGGTGGGGGCGGGGGGTGACCGCACTATCACAGCCCTTTGAATGCACCCCTGACACTCAATATATTGATCTTTTATGAAAATCTGGAACTTATCTGGGTCCCTATGTGGCAGCTAAACTGTTTGAAAAATCTGACCTCGATTGTGGGTCTTCAGCTGCTATGAAAATCTGACCCGGCTCACAGGAACAAGTCTTTTAAAGGAAGTAATATCAATAGTGATCTCTTAAGGCACTCTACATGTGCGCTTTAATATGCATTAACCTCTTTTAATACATATTAAAGTGTCACAAAAAAAGTTCACTTTCACTAATGCTCATTAAAATTGGCTAAAGCACCTGTTTCTAATACCTCTGAATGGAGGTACCTGAATTTAATGGGCGTTACCAAAAGCACATTAAAGAATGTGTAGATATGCCCTTAAAGCACAATAAATAATTACAGCTGCATGTACTTGTCATTTGGTTGCCTGGAAATCTTGCTCATTGACTATTAGTTTTCATATTCTTTAAGTATACAATTTATATATTTCTTTATATATTAATTCATTGGATGATTATATAATTATATGTATCCCCTACTTCTCATTTACTTTTCTCCCAGTTTTTTTTGTGCTGTATACATTTCTTCCATAGCAAATATTTTGTTTTGAGGTCATGATGCCAGTATGAGAAGGTCATTGCATTAGCTCTGCTTCTAAGATAGCGGTTTTTTACTTCAAAATGTTTTTTCAACAGATTTTAAGTCTTCCCATTACCTAGATGTTGAACTATACTATTACTATTCTCTCCTGCAGTTTGATTCATGTTGAAGATTTAAAATAATCTCATCACTGATTTACTTGAATATATAAAGTCAAATTATGCCTGTCTGATTTTAAATGCTAATTTGTCTTTCTACCCTTGGCCTTACCAGCTTGTTTTTGTTAAAAAACATGTCTTATTTAGCATTTTAGATAAGCTCCTATGATTCTGGGATTCCAGAATAGCCTTATATTTGTTAAAGTAAAGACTAACAGAGCTCAAAAACAAACAAAAGTTTATTTGCAAGGAAGTATCTTAATCTCAAATGAAACACCAGTTTAAAATGTGTTAGTGCAGATTAGTTTTAAAAGGTTTAGCCATTAGGGATTTTCCACTGCCAGGAAAAGGGTCCATTCAAACTAGTTGTAATATTTTAATAGTATTCTTCTTCCAGTTACAATTTCTTTAAAAGTGAATTCAGTCTGGTACTAATAAAGATAACAGCCAAATACATTAGGGCCCTATTTAGAAAAATGAAAGTTTTTAGAAAATTACAAGACTTGATTCTTTGCTTGAAACGTTTAGTATTTTCGTTCCAATTATGAGGGGGAAAGACTATACAAATAAACAGCATGCAGAAAGTAGTAAACTGTTCCTCTCCATGGAATTCTTTAGTAAAAGGCAAAAAAGATTTATGCGATCTGAAGAAAAAACAGAGTATCACTAAATCTAATCAGGGAATGAACTTCAGGTTCATCCGCAAGAACTACTTCACAGTTAGGGTGGCTAGGAGCTGGAACCAACTTCCAAGGGAAGTGGTGCTGGCTCCTACCCTGGGGGTCTTTAAGAAGAGGCTTGATGCCTACCTGGCTGGACTCATTTGAGTCCAGTTTTTCTCCCCCCCAGGCGGGGGGTTGGACTTGAAGATCTACAAGTCCCTTCCGACCCTACTTCTATGAGTGTATGATTCTATGATTCTATACATCAATCAAATCCAGTGAATCAAACTACAATAGTGGAAAAGTTTTTTTTATTTTCATTTACCTAAAATGATAGCAGGTGCACAAATGGAGGCCAGGTATGAAAATCAGACACAACAGCCGTTGAATTATACTTTGCAATATATGATCTTTCTCTATACATACATACATATATATAAAGAGAGAGAGATATATAGATATCTATATATCTATATATATATATATGGGGGCGGGGTTGAATGTGTTTATTTTTCCCCTACAATTTATCATTCAGTGCACTCCTACAATAAGCACCCTTGGATAATAAAGTAATACTACAGGTAATAGAAACAAACGTTATTCTTTTAATGTTATAATTAAAGTAAGCAATACTTCACATCATTGAAAAAATGTCAAATAATTCTTGATTAAGTTGATAACCTCTTAAAACAGCAGGGCACAGCAAATGGGAAGCAGGGTACAGTGAGTGGGCACCTGGCCAGGGCCCCCCCTCCCCCCGAGAAGAGCTGGTGCTGCTGGCAGCCAGCAGTGTCATGGCCTACCACACCTTGTGGTGGGGGTTGGGGCTGGGATTGTGGAGCTGGCACAGCAGGCGCTGCCCCAGACTCCTTGAGCTGTTGGTGCAGTGTGTAGCTGTGGAGCTCAGTGGGATGAGCAGCTGAAGTCCCAAGGGTCCCTCCTGCACTGACATGTCTCCATGAGTCAGTTGCTGCATAAAGAGCATGGTCTTGCTGGCACTCCCCAACTGATGATTGTGGATGGTGATCATAACCCACTGTGCCTGCAAGGCCTTGAACTTAATATGGCTCTGCCATGCTGACTGGTAGTGCCCATGCTCATGCATCCAGCCTGACAGCCCCTCATAGACATGGACATTAGAGCACTTGCCCCACTCAAGCTGGTGCCTCTCCCCACAGGACCATGAGGTCACCAGTCACCTCCTGTGATCAGCTGGGGTCCCAAGTGTGGGCATGGGCGTGGATGATGACAAGGTCAATGGGGATCCCATGCTGGCTCTCTGGGCCTCCACATGGCTGTCCTTGTGCTGCTGGGCCTGGGAAGCTGCCTGCAGCCCCCAGCAGAGGGGAACAGCATGCGACTGGCAGCTGTGCAGAAGAGGCAATGCCCCACAGCACTTGCAGACTCTGGGCAGCCTGCTGGGGGTGGGCTGCAGACAAGTGGAATTGGCCCTGCCAGCCAGAAGCTGCCTGCAGATGGCCCTGGGGCCTGGGAGGACTGGCAGGCCACTGCAGCAACCTGCAGCAGCCTGGAGCAGCCTATAGACCTGGACGGCATGGGCCTGGCAGCTGTGTGGTCCTGCAGTGCCAGGCAGCAACACAGGGGTGCAGGCTAGCCTGCAACCTGCCCAGGGGGACACAGGGCCTGAAGTCTTCTCAGAATGCCTGCTGGTGTGCCGTAGGGCTCAAAATACCTGCAGACTTTTAAAGACTTGAGGCAGCCCAGCCCTGGGGCAGGAGAGGCTTCCAGCCCTGGGGCAGGAGAGGCTCCCAACCTGGAGCCCTGGGGCTAGCCTCAGGCCAGTCCCCTAGTGACAGGGGTAACCTGGGAGCAAATTCACTCCCAGATCACACGTACACATGCATAACTGCACAGCAACTAATCATGAGTAAATTTGCAATCTGCATTTGCAGGTAGGAAATTTACTCATGATTCAGGTCATTTACTGCACAATAAGTTTGCACGTGTGTAGATGCATGTGCTTACTGCACCGTAAACTACTTTACTGCCCAGTGAAGCATCTCATGTATACACACCCAGTAAATATCACAACTTGTTTGCCAGGTCTCGGATTCTGAATTGTTTAGAAAATGTATGCTCTTGCATTCGGACTAGCAGAATGCTCTCAGTTCACAGGGGATCTTTGAATCATTCCTTTGAAATTTAAAGCAGTTTTTTACTACTGGACCTGCAATGTCTCACTTAATGTAAAAGCTTCATCTGGAACTTTGTATCCGGTGCATCCAGGGTATTGTGCTAGCTTGCACTAAGAATATTTCAAGTGGGAGAGCAAAGTGAAGAACAAGAGCAAGAGCACTTCCAATTGCCCATTTAGAGACACTGTAGTTTTTCTTCAGAACTATTTTCCCATTTTGTTTCTCAGCACTGTAGATGTTTTGTGTGTGGTGATTCCTATGTGGACTGGCTGGGTGTAACAGTTGTCCATTGTTATGATTATTAAAATCCCGTTGAAGTACTGTAACAGAATTAACATTACATTAAAAATCAACCTGTTGAATAATAAATATCCTGTGTACATCTGGTCTCCAGTCCATTTTTCACTGTTGATGCATGTTGGTATATACCAGTTAATTAAATTAATGAAATTCCCTCTGTCAATTTTTCTTTGTACAAATATACTGCTTACTAGAGCAGCTGGTGTCTTTTATTGTGATCCTTAGTACCAGTTTTCTTTTCTCAGGGAAAAAAAACCCCACAAAAGAAATGCCAAATGAGAACTGAATACTATTGTCAGACATCACTGTCAGTCGAACTGTAAACTAAGCAACAGACATGCATTTGTAACTCCCTGTAAACTTATAGAGATATACCCTGCAGCATATTGAAGAACATCATTCATGCAATAGAAACCCCTTGTTCCCCGGCCTCCTCACACTCTCCTCCCCCAGAAAACCACATCTGTTTCCTACTGATAGCTTTTAACACCACCCCCTTAATGTTTTCTAACAGGAAGTAGAAACTGAGAGAAGTTTACATTCACCAACATTTAAGAATCAGCCTGGGAGCCATTCCATCATTTCTGTGAAAGAGTCAAATGTGAGAGGTGGGAAAACAGTTTTTGGCAAGATGTCATCTGAAAACGGTCAGAACAAGAACTTTGAAGGTTAGCATAACACTTTAATCTTATTTCTTGCTTTAGTACTGGGTACAGAACAACTAAGATATCAAAGAATGTAAAAGTCTGTGTGTTTTTAAATAGAAGAGCAAAACTGATGATAAAATTCATTTTTAAGGAAGCAACATAAGATGCAGAAGTACATAGATTTATTTGACATCCCTCTGTTCTTCAAGTTGTGATTTTATATTTAATTGTGTGCAACAAGGGATATGGGTACTACTGGAAAAAACAATAGCTCTAAACACTTAAGTATCTGGAAATTTTCCCCCCAAAGATGATGCTGTTAACATGAGATAAAACAGTGCATTTATTTTTTTCATGCAAGAAATACAGTAATTTTTTTTAGAACAATGGACTAGATTATCAAAGTAACAGAGGGGAATCAAAGCTATATAACAAAGGCTGCCAAAATAAAAAACTAAGGCTTATCACCTGTAAAATAAGCTTCCCAAAATTTTTATTTTAGATGACTACCCTAAATATGTCTAATGGTTTTAGGATAAATACAACAGAAAAGTATCACATATTTTAACAATGCATATAATTTTAATGTTTTTCTAATGTTATTACAGTGTAAATAGCCAAGTGCTTGAAACCACATTGTTCCAATAATTCTGGAAAATGTTCCACAAAATGCAAATATTTATTAAAAATACAGACATCACTCATCACTTTTAAGAGGCAATAACTTGGCTTTTATAGTTTGGTATAGGAGTATAGTTGGAATTATCAGGGCATTGTTAAAAATAACAACAACAATAATAAAGCTCCAGGACATTTGTGTGGGTGTGTGTAAATTGCACACACTAGCAGGGCCATAGTCTTGTTGAGCCTGAAAATAAAGCAGCAATATCTTTACCGCTGCTTGGAATATTATAAATCCAGTATGGAAGGAACTCATTCAGCAGGATGCCCAGGAATCAAAATCAGACCTCTGTTGCACCCAATTCAGTCATAACCTGTCAGTGATATTGAATATCAAGAATGAATCAGCAGGTAGTTGAGGAAAGAGGCTAGTGCATAAGAATCTGAGATCTGGTAAATTAAGGGAAAGTTCTGATTCAGAAAATGACTTCAATAAGCTCAACCTAGCTTCTTGATTTTCACATGGTATCATGGAAATACCCCATAGTTTGGCCCAGTTTCTGGGTCTGAAGGAGGCCTTGAGTTGCCATGACTTGCAGATCATGACTTCGATATAGGAAATCTGCAGCAGTGTTATTAGTTCTTTACTGTCCTGAGCATAAAATACATGTGCACAATTTAAAAATAAAGATGGGCCTGAGGCTGAGGTCCCCATTTTCATTCAGGCTCTTCTCAGATTCTGTGAAGTTCAAACTCACATTCTGATTCAGGTTCACTATGAAGACAAACCCCAGCTGGGAAATTTGGATTTAGGTTCAAAATATTACAAATTTGCTGATAGAAGTCAAACCCAGAGAAGAATATGTATGGCTCTTTCTTGCATGACAAAATGCATCCTTTGGCAGAACTGTATTCTAGCTCTCCCCAAGGTAGTCAAACCTTGAATAGATTACTTTCTATCATTTCTCTAGATCCATAGTTAACTGTTCGACTTGAGCTTAATTGTACTTACACTGATGTAACTCTAGAGGACAGAAATTTGATCTCACATCAATATTAAAACAGAAGTTACCTTCAGGGGAGTCAGTGAAAGTATATTGTTTAAAACTGGTTTAAGTGAGAGTAGACTCCAGTTCACTTCAGAAATTTCTATTTAGGTGTAAGTATTCACTCTGACTACAACGCAATTTTCAAATCTAAAATGATTTTGGTCCTTTGCCTGGGTTTCCAGGTGATATGCAAAGGGAATTTTTACCCACAGTAACACATTTGGAAGGTTGTCAACAAACAGTCTATAAAAGGCCTTTAGTTGATTGTTGCCTGAAATTTTTTTTAATTTTTTAAATCTAAGATATTCAGCTTTGCCTTGATTTGTAACCCCTACATGCACCATGTTGCATCACTCCAGGGATCATGGAGAAGGCCTATAAGGAGACGGTGCTGTTACTTAATATATTACATGGCCTTGCAATATAGTTATAATCTTTTTCATTGTAAAATAACAGAGCACTTGACTTCTTACACACAAGGTTCTGTGCTGTAGCAGGGTTCTTCAATTAACATGTATCTAAAATAGTAAATGTTGAAGTTTATACTGGGATTTGAGTTGGTAATCTGAATAAAGATGAATACTCTGGGACCTAAGAAAAGATCTTTAAGGGAATAAAGGAATGAAGGTTCTTCCTATATTTATTGGTGGGGCATTCAGCATATCATGTATAATCCAAAATAATTTTAATGTTTTCTTTTGAAGGTTCCCTCCAAGCGGTCTTTATCTAAACTCAGATTATAGGTGTATTGATAGATCATGTTAGAGAACTAGATCTGTCTTCAACTAAATAACATCCTGTAAAAGTCAAATCTTGGCATGGCAAGTTATACTTTAGTATAAACTAATAGAAGCTACAATGTTACAAAGGTAGATCATATAGTTAATGGATAAAAACCACAGGTTAAGATGCAGTATAGAAATTGCTTCTGAAAATCCAGCAGTTAATATAAATGGTTTAATTTGCTGCAGTGATACACAACTAACAAAGTTATTTGATTGGTATGGCAGTCTTAAAGTGAAATTATATATCTTGCCCACATGAAGATGAATGATAAGCATATATATGCAGTAATCTGCTTTATTATTGTTGATTGACTCTAGACCATATAATTGCTCAAGAAAGGATAGATACGTGGGCACTAAAGAACATAAACATTCAGATCTTGTAATGTTCCTTTGCCATACAACGCTTGTTTTTTTAAATCTTGTTTTCTTAGTTAAGGTAGTAGACAAAACTTGTTAGCCTTTCCTTCCTTAGGTTTTAAAGTTATCTGTTATATTCAATTTTTATTAATAGTTTGGGAGTGCTATTTCCAAATGATTATCTAAGGCTCGGGACAGACATTACACATAAACCAGTTTAAGTGATCAGAAACTGGTTAAAATTGGTAACAGAACAGATGTTCAGTGCACATAAACCAATTTGAAAATGGCTGAAACCAGTTTGAGATAAACCTGATTGAATGTAGTATCAGACTTAACTGATTTGGGTCAAACCAGTTTAGGCAGTGTCTGGCCCTGACCTCTTGCTGGTTTAAATTAAACCAGACTTCCACAGCATCGCAGCATGCTCTCTGGGCTGCGCTGGGCAGGGCTCTCTGCTCCACAGCAGAGCTGGCCCCTCCCCTCTGCTTCCTGGCTGGAGCTGTGGCAGAGACTGTAGGCACAGCTAGGTCTGCCTGGCTTCTCCCTGCCCTACACCCCCCTTGCTGCTCAAGCATGAATCCTCCCACCCCCACCCCATCTGCCACAGCATGGACCCCAGCCTCATGGTAGCTAATGCCAAGAGGTGTCTGTGTGTGTCTCTCTCCAATTTCACTGGGACAGGCAATCAAAACAGTGACCACTTAGGGCTTTTGGAGCTAATTAACAGGTCAGCTGGTAAGCTGTTTAAGAAGAGTTTGAACTAATTGAGAGAAGCTATTGTTTCGCTGATGGGGTGATAAACACTGTTATCAGCCCCCTGCTGACTTGCTTGCCTGTCAGTTTGCTGCAGACACTATAAAGAAGCAGAGAGGGAGATTGAAAAGCTCCATGACATCAACAGATGCATGCATTGCACACCTCCCCTTGCCTCAGAGTGCTAGCAGGGTTCTGGGGTCTGGCAACAGTTCTGCTCCTTGAGCAGTCAGCAGGAAAAAGCCTGGGATGGGGCAGCTAGACCTCCCTAATCAAAGGTCCTATCCAGGCCTGGCCACACCCCGCTCAGCTCAGGACTGTGGAAAGGAAGGGAGGGCTGCTCTAGTGCCCCCTGGTTTCTAGCCTGAACCACTTCAGGCACGTGCCTGAATTTACTCAATCCAGAGAGAATGTCTGTCTGGTTACAAACCAGCTTAGCCTAGCCAGGTTAAACTAACATTCAAAGATTGAATCAGTTTGGGCTCAGGCTTTTGAATGACTGTCCCTAACCTAAAAGGCAGGGATAGTCTGCTTCTATAATCCACACTTTTTCAGTTGTTTTCAGAAAACAAGTTCATATATTCTCTAGGTATTTATTTTGATAAATAATAAAAAGATGCCTGTAAAGAGTCCTATGCTCCTGACTCTGTCAGTGCTACAGCAACAATACATCCCCAAGCAATATGTAGAATTAAATTTAAAAAGGAATAAATAGCAGCTAGCCAGATACAAAGATCTTCTACCTCTATCATTATGGGAACATGCACTCAGACACTTGCATGAACCCTGTCAAATACACACCATGCCTGGGGGCTATATTTTGGACCAGGTATGAATGCTTCCTCAGCCCTGAACATATCCAGGGTCAGGTTTTCTTTTTACTTGTTGGTGGAAAACTATATGTCCTAGATAATGATTTTGGTTCTTTTCCATTACTACAGCTCATTTTTGGGAGATTTTTCTGCTTCCAAATATCTATGCTAGAGTTCTCACTGGTGAAAACATTTAGCTGTTGTGAAACTGGGCTGAATGCATCCCATCTTTAAGTATATTTTCCCATTGAAAATCAACCATCTGGGGGCCACCTTCACTTACAGATGGTATCTTTTCAGGAATGCTGAAGCATTTAACCTAGTGTCATTCTGAACAACTACCTACATTATTCTGATGTGGGTGGATGGAGAACAAAGTGCCTTAAATGTCAGCAGAAATAAAATTAGCTTCAATGTCTGTACTAAAAAAGGGAGCTTTAAGAGGCATTAAGTGTTCTGAGGTTGCAATAACGCCTTCTTTTCTCTTATCCACTTTCCATGGTAGGGGGGCAGTTCAAAGCAGAAAGTGGATGAGATGAATTTTTGACAATGACCACTCGCCAAATTATTAGTTGTTCTATCAGAAATTTCAGGCAGGCCATATCCTTCTATTGCTATAATTAACATATTTCCTAATATATTTTTATATCAATTTAATTCTCCAAATACAGGAAACCATGTGAGTTGGTGAAGGAGTTGGTGAGTAGGAGATTTGCCACTGGCTTGCTCTGCAAGTCCCCCTCTTTCCTTCAATTTTCTTATCAGCAATTTATGGATAAACTAGCAAATTGCCTGTCAAGCACAATGGGGTGGGGGGCAGACAGGGACAGAGGCCTGCGTCACCCCCTCACCGCCTTGGGTCAGGGTCTGGCTTCCACACTTCCCCCCTACCACCTCAGGTCCAGGCTCACTCACTCCTTTCCCTGCCCACCGCTTTGGGCCCAGGCTTATTTCCCCCACCACCACCACTTTGAGTTCAGGCCCTCTCCCCGCTCCCCCCTGTCGTTTTAGGTCTGGTTCCCCCCCCCACTGCTTTGGGTGCAGCCCTGTGCACCCCCCCACACACATCCACTGCCATTCAACTCCACGCCACTGCCTCCCAGGAACAGGGGGAAGGGAGCTTGCACATAGTCAGCGGCAGCGGCAAGCAGTGGGCATCAACAGTGCAACAGCAGGCACCCATGGCATGGTGGTAGGCAGCAGCAGTACACTGCCACTGGTTACCCCCTCTCCTCCCCTCCCCTTCTGACTCTCCTCTCTCCCTCCCTTCCTGCCCTCTCCCCTGCCACCAACCCCTCCCTGCTGGCTGTTGTTTGTGGGGGTCCCGCTCCAGCCCCTGGCTCCAAGAAGCTCCGGCCCCTCAGTCCCTGTGGTCATGGTGGTGCTCCGCTGTGTGGGGGGGCGAGGCCAGTGCTGTGCTGCCAGCACCCCATACCACTGCTGTCTACAAGGAGCAGGACTGGTGGGGGAGGGGGCAAGGCCAGTACCGCTCCATTCCCTCCGTCATGGCTGCATTCTGGTCACCACCATCCCCCCTGCCTCCAAGAAGCAGGGCTGGTGGGTGTGTGAGGCCAGCATAGCTCGCCCCCCTGTTATGACCCCTCAGTCCCAGCTATCATGGCACCACTCTGCCGTGTGTCTCTGTCTGTGCAGAGCACTCTGATTGGCTGCTGAGACAACCAATCAGAGTGCAAATAAAGCATTACAGACAGACAGACAGACAGACAGACAGACAGACTAAGGCTTTTATAATATTAGAATACTGCTATTTGAGTACTTAATACTGGTTTTGTAGAGTTATATTAATACTGCTTGTTTCTGCAAGCAATGAGAACCAGTTCAGGAATGAAAAAGGAATTTCACCATAAACATTATGTCATTTCTGCTGAAAAGATGGAAAAAACCCAGATTAGCTGGTCATTTGACTGGTTCTCTTTATCCACCTCAATGAAATCTCCAGTGGTGTGATCAATTTCAGTCAATTTCCCTTAATATAACTCATTATATATATATATTGCTTAAGTAAAAGTTACATCTTGAAGCATTATGAATAAATAAGAAAAGGAACAATATCTGATACTTGTTTGAATTTGATCCCATGTGCTCATCAACCAACTGTTATAGTCACTGAGTCAGAGCAGATTCCAACACTGCATTTGGAGACATGCTGGAATCTCTGGATGAGGGAAGTTTACTATTCTGAGAAATATGTTGTTAAAGGGCTACTCGTGTTTTCTAACAAAGCAGGTCATAATTCTATAACCTTAGGATGCTGTAAGAGGCTCCCTCACATGTAGAATGGTCAGACTGTTAAACCAGCATGGTCACAGTTAAATTGCAATACAGAATTTTAAGTAAGATTACATCATATGACAATATAAAAGATGAGAAAAAGCCCGATAAAATCCATTTTTTTCTTAGGTCTCAAACAAAATTGAACATTTAAATCATATTGTTAAAGTGTTTTTGATAATTGTATTGTACACCTATGTTTCAGAAATTTATTAACCAGCCATTATGACATAAGTCTGAAGCAATATTTTTCTGGTTAAAAAAGACATTTTTTGTTTTAATGATCCAAAAGAATCTATTTATCTAATTGGATGGTTTTATTTCATATTATAGCTAAGAAAAATACGATCCTTTTTTTATGACATCTATTAGGTGTCTTCAGTCACTTCAGGATTTTACCCCAGATACATACTATAAGATTTTTTTTCTCATTTAATTGTGTAAACATTCTTTCCAATTATCATGTTTAAACCATAATATTTATTAAACCCATTTGACATGACGTGAATAGAGAGTCCAGAGAAGGGCCACTCATATGGTTAAGGGCTTGCAGGCCAAGCCCTACGAGGAGAGACTAAGGCACCTGGACCTCTTCAGCCTCCACAAGAGAAGGTTGAGAGACGACGTTGTGGCTGCCTATAAATTCATCATGGGGGCACAGAAGGGAATTGGTGAGGCTCTGCTTACCAAGGCGCCCCTGGGGGTCACAAGAAATAATGGCTATAAGCTAGCAGAGAGCAGATTTAGACTGGACATTAGGAGGAACTTCTTTACAGTTAGAGTGGCCAAAATCTGGAATGGGCTCCCAAGGGAGGTGGTGCTCTCCCCTACCCTGGGGGTCTTCAAGAGGAGGTTGGATGAGTGCCTGGCTGGGGTCATCTGAACCCAGCACTCTTTCCTGTCTATGCAGGGGGTCAGACTCAATGATCTATGGAGGTCCCTTCCGACCCTAACATCTATGAATCTATGACATTAAACCAATTTTCCTAAAAAGTTCCAAACACAGATTAATTTTCTATGGTGACCAGAAGTTTGGTTTCTGGCGGTCCAAAGGGTTTTAGCAATGAAGACTTCATATAGATAGTGCTCTGACACCAGATGCTCCTTGTATAAACTATTAGGATACGGTTTAGATGCAAAAGCTATTAAATCTTTAGTAGGGTAGTTAATCTGATTATCTGATATTAAACGTTTTATACATCAAAAACCAAAAATTTAAGCACAGTTCTACATTGTACTCAATTTAGGATAAATAAATAATTCTCTTAATTGCATTACATAATGCAGGTGCCCAATCTTTTTTTGTATCTGTTGCTTATCTTGTTAATAAATTTTGGGTTGGGGGATAAACCACTTAAGTTTTTAGGAAATCTTTGGCTCTTCTGTCTACCTTGTTATTTAACTGCATTCCATTTAACTGCATTGTTGGCAAAACTGACTAGAAGTCTTCAATTTTAATGTTACTGCAGCAGCCTTGAATTAACTCAATTTCAAGACTACTGTTATAGGTGTAAAGGTATTCTGAGAAGCAAAATAAGCAGGCTTAATTGGGTGTGAAAAGCTTAGTGGGGGCTCTTCCTGTAGGTAAAGAGCATTGTTAACAAAAAAGTTTTAGCAAGTGCATATTTCAGATATGTACAATCGTTGTCATCTCTCATTGTTCTAAATCAAATGTTCTCTCCTTTTGTTTAAATAATAAAAGGTATTTTCCTTAACTGAAAGCTTTGCAATCTCAAATTGGCTTGGGGGCATCCTGTTTCTTCTTGGACATCATTACTCATTATAAGTATTCTGTTGCTGACAAAATTCTATCCTTTTATTTGTATGCGATTTTATTTCTTCATAAATGGAACCAAGTGGAAGTCTGTAAACAGTTCTGCTAAAGATGCACACAAAGAAATATGATCCAGTGCATTCTATCATTGCTGCACTGGCTCTTGGGGCTGACAAGAAGCATAAACAAAAAAAGTTATTTGTGCTACTGAAGTCAGAAGACAGGATTCAGACTATGCACAGAAAGCATAACAGTTGAAGCGAAAGCACCATATTTCTATTGTCACTTTTTACTTTTAAGCACCATCTGGAAACTGAGATGCACCCATTCAGGGCAGGGAATGGAGCCCTTGTATTATACGCTCTTGCCATTTTCTGCTTAGTAAGTGGGCAGTGACAGTCTACACAAGATTTAGTTTCTGGATAGTCTTAAGATACAGGTCTACAGAGCTCACTACAGTAAATGACATTTCAGGTATCAAAGGATTGCTAAGGAGATCAGGTCCACATCAAGGAAAAGGTTACATGTGTTCCACCAGGAACAGGTAGAAAATGTGCTTTTAGCTACTATGCCAGAAGTACATTTATAAGAATTACTTTGGGACCGAACAAAACCTTAATACGGTAAGCCAGTATTACAAAGGTTTGGATATTGCCAACCCTTTTCCTTTGGTTCTTTCTTTTACCCCATAGCCCTAGTTAATACAAAGATTAATGATCTTAGCCATGAAAGAGTATAGTGAGGGGTATATTACAAAGAGGAATTGGGCTATTTAACTCTATTTCTTCTTAGGGCCTGTTGTAGTATTAACTACATTTCTTTGCTCAACTATGGGTACATGCAGACATTACACTTAGAATAACCTAACTAGGATTAGATTGATATCAGTGCCAAACTGTACATACATTCAGGGAGTTTAGAGTGGGCAAAAATGGCTGTCCCAATCTAACTTAACTCACTTAAGGAGGCACACTATGTAGATCAGGCCTGATCTTACCGAAAATGTGTACATGTTCAAAGCACAGTCCAGGGGTTGGGAAAGCCCAGCTGCTTGGCCCAGCTTTGGGATGTACTTCATCTACTGCCCTGCTTCCACACCCCTCCAACCCTGACTGGGCTATTTTTAGTCCTCTGATATCTCCACCCCAGATGGACAACCCCCAATGGTCCTGCCAGCCCTACCACCAATCCTACGAACCCCTCCTCCCCAGACCTGCCAAACCCCTCTGTGGACCCCACCTGATCCCACCTGCCACTTCCTGTGCCCCAAATTACTTAGATCGCATTCCCAGCTTAAAGTAAGCCATGTAATTGTAGGTGGGGTCCTGTGAACATGTGTGTATCTCCTACAGGATGGGTAATAAATCCAATAAAATCAGTATGGACATCTATTTTAATAGATTATTAAAATTAACTAAATTTTTTGTCAGATTAAAAAAAGCAATATTTGGCCTACTGTGAACAGAAATATTCCATCATTATATACTATTCTGTTCTTAGGACCTTATCCTTTCATCTAAATGAAGCTTCAACTACCCCCAGAAGTAACTATAACATTTACTTTTGACTGTGTAAGTACAGGATCCATGTGTATATTAGAGCTTAATTTAAATACCCTGTGGAACCAGTGACCAAAAAGTTGTTTTGAGCAGTGGCTTTGCAACTGAAAGAATCCACTGCATTCCATTTACTTTCTACCCATGAGAAAATGGAAGACATTTAGTACAATGTGAATCCAAACTGTGCTTTCATTAAAGAAAATTAATAGAAGAAACAGTTATAAAATAAAGGCAAGTATTTCCTTTACTACATTCTACTTCTAATGGCTTAAGTTAATAAGCATATGTTGTTAGACTATCACTGTAGTGCATCATATAAATACTATTTTTAATGGACATCACTACAGAATTTTAAGTAAATAAGCCAAGCAAGTTGGTATGCCAAAGCACTCATAGACATGTTCAGTGCCTGTATCTTTACCACCCCCAAACTGCAGATGAATATTGAACATGAAAAAATCACGTAAGATTGTGAACTGCATGGTATTTAAGATATAGCTTATTACTGAAGCTTTATGAAGTCTGCATTAACATAAATTCTTTTCTTGATTTGTGCTTGCAGTAACAGTTTTTGCTCTTTTGAATGAAGCACATATAGCTGCACATTTATTTTGCCCACTGTACCATTTGAAAACTTGACCCTCTAAACTATGTAAAAGAAAATTCTCATTTGTTTGATATTACTTGCAGTAATTTGAATCAAGTCTCTAGGGTTATAGAACTTTGGAGAAGTGATTAGCTTTTTTCCTATTAGTAAACAATGATTAAGACACCTTAAATGTTACTGAGAACAATTAATTACTTGAAACCATCCTGTTTAATTGTTAAGTGACTCCTAAGTGAGGCTGACTGATTTTGCAAGGGCATAATAGTAAACTGAATCAAAACCCTGAAAGTGGCTTAAAATAGCAAGCAAAATAGCCTGCTGTACTGAAAGAGAAGAGATGAGTATAGATTTACTCTTAAATAATAAATGATTGCCTTTGTCTGATAAATTAGTTTGTAGTGTGATATTCTGTTGGGTTAATTATTTTGATTAATGTACGGATTTAATAAAAGGCCTTATTCTTCTCTCAGTTTTGAAATCTGACTAATTTCAGTGGAGCGATTTCTTATTTATGCAAGAGTAAGTGAGAAGCGAATAAGTCCTTGAACATATATTTTCAATGTCTTAGTAATTAAGAATAGAGGAATACATTCTAAACTGTCCATATTGATTTAATCTAAATGTATTTGGAGCTATATGTCAGCCTTCAGCACCTGCCTACTGCCATGTTTGTAAGTAAACGTAATTATTTAAAAATCAGTCACTTCAGACATATTTGTAGAAGATCTAGAACTGTCTTTTTTCAGTACTTTTATCTTATTTTGCTTCATGAATTTATCATGAGGGATTCTCCTGTTTGCCTGATTTTGATCTCTTTTTTTCCACTGAGATGTTGTCTACTTCTTGTCCTGAGCTTTCCTGAGAAAATGCTGAGGTAGAGTCTTGTGGTCAGTCTTTTACCAGAGTTCTCAGGTCATCTGTAATTTACTGGCTTCACTTGTGCGCTCTCTCTCTTCCTCTCTCACTTTGTGTAGATCTGTCATCATTTTTTCTACCAAAACAACTGAAGATAGCAATATACATTCTCTTTCCTTTGCTTAAGGCCAGATATCATTACTAAACAATAGATTCCATGACAAAAACATCTTCTTTGCAAACTAATCTTCCTTATCATTCTCCTTAATTATTCCTGCAAATATTGCAAATATACCCATTTTGCATGTAAAAACCTTACAAATAATGATTTATACATGTAATCACCGATGCTTGGACATGAAAATTGGCATTTATCAAATCATTAGATTTGAATTTTTTTTAGTAACTATTCCAAAGTTCTTTTGGAAAAAATGGCAGTCACTTTTATTGCTGAGTGAAACACCAAAGATCAGCCTATTCAGTACAGATAAATATTCAGATCTGAAGGACTTACCTTATACATTAATAGTGTTGTGGCGCTAATAATGCAAGGAATATGGAAGAAGGAAGATTTGTTTGTTGGTATCTTTTATTGGACCAACTGTATGGTTGAGAGAAATGTTAGACATGCTTTTGGACATAAAAAATATTCCCTCCCATCTGTGTAAAAAGCAGATACAGACTAAGCTAAGTACCGGGTAGAACAATTACTTTTATTTAATCCCATTATGGAGTCACTTAAAAGGGATATGGGCAGTAAACCAATGAAGCAAAGAGGCAACA
>NW_017729031.1:50295754-50296392 GCF_001723915.1 Gavialis gangeticus
CGGGTAGAACAATTACTTTTATTTAATCCCATTATGGAGTCACTTAAAAGGGATATGGGCAGTAAACCAATGAAGCAAAGAGAAGTTATAAGAAGTAGTTATAGACCAAATAAAGAACAGGTGATATAGACAAACCTAATTAAATAACAGAATATTACTCTTCAAAAAGGAAGAATGTACTTATTGCCTGTGGAACACAAAGGGATTGACAGAGAGAGCAGGCAAATTGAAATAATCCATAAAACCATTGTAAAGTCCATGGTTTTTAGTATCCAGCAAAATTATGATTTTTTGTTCCCCCACACATCCTCTCAAGTTACTGTGCAAACCCAAATCCAAGATGACACTGAATTTAAGATGACCACCCCCACCCCCACAAATTATTAGATTCTATAAATGAATAGTTTATAGATTTTTTATAATTTCCCATGCATGGAATCTAAGTATTAGAGGATCATCTTATATCCATCCCCTCACAACTGAAGTATGGAAAGTAATAGCAAGGTGGCAGGTAGTAGAAGAGGCAGTAGGAAGACAGGCAGTAGAGGGCAGGAAGTGGGAAGGCAGTAGGGGGGCAAGCAGTGGGAAGACAGGCAGTAAGAGAGGTAGTGGAGGAAGGCAGTGTCAGGGGGGCAGGC
>NW_017729031.1:50301392-50308075 GCF_001723915.1 Gavialis gangeticus
GGCGGGCAGTGAGGGGGGAGGCAGGCAGTGTGGCTTACCCCTTGCCTCCTGCCATAGAGGATACATAAGTATTGACAGAAGGGGGGTACAACTCCATACCATCTCTGCCACCATTGTGAAGTTGAAGATGAAATTACTATTCTTTGAAAAAAGTGCTTTCCCACTGGTGATCCATGTTCCATAAACTAATTATTCTTTTTCTCTTACATTCCTTCTCAAATCCTTGACCAACTGCATGGAGTTAACCAACTCTGGAGCAGAGTTAACTCCCTAGTTAATTAATTAATCTAGATCTGAAGTTTTTGCATTCTATTTTCCCTATGGATCATCAATACTTTTCTTTCTCTTCATCTCCCTGCTTCCATCCCTGGCTGATTCCATAGTCATTTTGCAATTTTTTTTCTGATATTCTTCCAAATCCAGTTGATATAACAGGAGGCCTGTGTCTCTTTTCTGACCTGACTGTTGCTTTCAAACCCAATTTGAGCTAGGAATATTCCAGTCACAGGTGCCTGAAATATGTTATGCTTATCCCAGAGAAAGCCCCAGAACATGTTAGATTTGCAACCACAAATGATCAGATCTGTTCCACTGTGATTCTACTCCACTATGGAGTATGCAAATACAAATACATGTCCCAAAATACATATAGTGATCACTTGGTACAATTAAAACAATCAGGCAAAAAAAGTTTCACTGAAGAGCAGTAGAAAAATTTCTACTGTACTTCAGTCTCTCTAACTATAGCTACTGCCTTACTGAGGGGACCAGCTCCTAATTCCCAACTCTTCTAAATTGGGGACATCTTTAATTTATAACTTTTATTACTACTACTGGCACATTTACTTGTGCCAGAAAAAATTAATAAATTCATAGAGTCTAAATCTATAATGCACCATTAGATCATCTAGTATAAATCATCTAGTATCAGGCCATTATGTGTTAACCACTTATCCTTTTAGGGAGCCTCAGCACGTGTGTTTGACTAACTTCTTTGGCCAAAACTTATCTTCCAGAAAGGCATTCAGTCTTGATTTGAAGATATGCAGAAATGGAAAGTCAACTATTTGCTGTAGCTGTTATTCCACCATGTAATTAATCTTACTGTTAAAAAATTGGCTATTTTTAAGTTTGAATGCATCTAACTTTACCCTCTAACCATTTGGATTTGGTATGCTTGGTATTTGGAATGGTATGGTACGGATTTGGTATGCTTGGGTTTGGTATGGTAAGTCATCTCTTACTCTTGTTTTTGAAATACTAAACACTAAAAATAGTGTGTTCTATAACTTTTTCACCATAAGATGTTTTCTCCAGTCTTTAAATTATTTGTGTGGTGTTTCTTTGAACCTTCTCCAATTTTTAACCCTCTTTTTAAACGTAGAAACCAGAAATATATGTTATCTTCATGTATCAGTTTAATCAATGCTGCATATAGAGGTAAAATCACCTCCTTATTTCTCTTTGCTGTTCATTGCATAAGTAGCTAAAGAGCTCAGTTATCCATAGTTTCATAGTTTCTAGGGTCGGAACGGACCTGAGCAGATCATCTAGTCCGACCCCCTGCCATGGCAGGAAGAGCACTGGGGTCAAATGACCCCAGTAAGGTGGTCATCCAACCTCCTCTTAAAAACCCCCAGGGTGGGAGCCTGCACCACCTCACTTGGAAGCTGGTTCCAGACCCTAGCCGCCCTGACCGTGAAGTAGCGCCTCCTGATGTCCAACTTAAACCTTCCCTCCGCCAGCTTGTGACCATTGTTCCTGGTCACTCCTTGCGGCGCTCGGGGGAACAGGGACTCCCCCAGCGCCTGCTGATCCCCCCTAACCAGTTTATAACAGGCCACAAGATCCCCCCTCAGCCTTCTCTTTTGAAGGCTGAACAGGTTCAGGTCCCGCAACCTTTCCTCATAGGACCTACCCTGCTGTCCCTTAATCATACTGGGAATTTCCCCATCCTCATTATTATTAATTGGTCTGCCAGTCTATCTCATCCACCAATTTTATTGGTCAATATTTTGTTTTCACTTTCAGATCACTGACTAAAATGCTGATCAGTATCAGGCCTCATACATATCTATATGAAACCCTAATAAAAACAGTTCTCATTTTGTAGCAGCTTTTTTAAAGTTCTGTTGATTGGCCTATCCTTAATCTCTTAGACATGTACTTTACTCAGTTTTCCTGAATCAGAATATTTTGCTTTAGTTATATCAACTTTTTTAAGTTCTAGGTCACACATTTTCAGGACCTCCTGGTTTAGAATTGTCCATGTTTTGTAGAGGTTGTTTAGTATCCTTCTTAGCTACTAAGAAGGACACTGAAGAATAAATCATCGTCCTCATGTACTATGAGTATATCTTCATCTCTTGCATACAGAACAGAAATTGTTATCAAATATGTCTCTTTTTGCATTATTATTAAAACTTTTACCATCATTATTCAAAAGTGAACCTATATCATTCTGAGGATTCCTTTTGTTCCTAATATCCTATCTACTCAAATGCAAGGTGACCCTGAATGTAAGATGACCCCCTAATAACTACATTCCACACACAGAACTTTTATAAATTCATTGTGATTTTCCATGTATGGAACCTAAGTGTTGGAGGATCATCATAAATTCATCCTCTCCCACTACTGTAGGTACTGGGGGAGAAGTGATGAGGGGGACAGTAACGGGGCAAGCAGTGAGGGACAGACAGTGGACAGGCAATGTGATAAGGCAGGTTAGGGGGCAGGTAGTAAGGGGCAGGCTATGTTGAGGTGGGGCAGGCAGTGAGAGAGGCAGGCAGCTTGACCCCTGCTGCTTCCTCCACTGCCTATCGCCACCCACTTATCCCTTATTGTGCCTGCCACCTCACGGCCTCAGATTGCCCCATTTTCCCCTTCCCCTGTTCGTCCCTCCTTCCCTCTCCACTCCACTTCTGTCACCTGCAGTCTCAGGTCTCCTCCGCACTTCCTGCCATATCCCCCCACCAAAGTCTCTCACCCTCCCCCCACTTACCTTTGCTCTGCACCAGCAGGCTATGTCTGTGCTATAGCTTGGGGCATGGAGCATGGCTCCAGCCCACCCCACAGCAGAGCTGGCACTGCTGTTTTACCTTGTTTAACTCTGTAGCAGCAGTAGTGGGGAGCTGGTGCTGCTGCTACAGAGCTGGATTGGAACAGCAGTGCCAGCACTGTGCTGTTGCTACAGGATGGGCTGGAGCCATGCTCTGTGTCCCAGGCTGCAGCAGGGATGGAGCCTACCAGTGCAGAGCAAATATAAGGTGGAGTGTGGCAGATGAATGAGAGAGAGAAGTGGTATTGAGAGGGAGAGATGGGGCTGTGAGGCAGGAGTGACAGGGCATGTCCCAGGTTGGGGCTAGAGCCACAGCAGCTGCCTGCCACGCCCCCCCCCCCACCTCCTCATCTCTGCTGGTCGTGCTTGATTGAAAGAAGAAAGGCTTTTCTCCTCTTGTTAAATGTGGGGGCGGGAGGAGTGGGAGGCAGGGAAAACCTTGTCTTCTAATTGAGTAAAGTACAGGCAGTCCTAGGACTTACGACACAATTGGTTCCTGAAAACTGCATCTTAAGTCAAAACGTTGTAACTCAGAACCAATTTTCTCATAAGGAAGATGCTATAAACGGGGGATTGGTTCCTGACCCAAGGCCCAATACTCTATTTTCACCAGAAATACCCCAGAATGTTGACCTCGATCAATTCTAGATGAGTAATATAGCTACATTAATGTATTTATATTGTAAACAGTGATCATATTGATTTGGAAGAACTTCTTTGAGGTGACTTTACTGGACTTTTTGAAGGGTTCTTGGTTGGAACTTCTCAGGCGTCTTGGCTGCAGGTTTTTCTGGAGTCTTGTCTGCTTTCTTAAAGAAAGTGTCCAAGGAGGTTTGGACAGATATTCTCCAGGGAGATGAGCGATGCAGCAAACTTATTCACTGGTGTGGCATCGCATCGGATCAACTGCTGCAAAGTCGAAACTGACGTCAGAAAGTTGAAACAGGGTGTCAATTTATAAACATTTTAAGTGCAAAATGTTGTAACTCGAAATGTTGTAAGTCAAGGAGTGCCTGTACTATAAAAACCTCTTATTTGTCCTTGGCCTTCTCAGCCATGTTGTCTGAATATCTGTTCTGCTTTCAGGAGTGTATGCCTTTCGGTTGTTGCCTTTTCTTCCTGAGCTGCTGCTGTAACTATTCTGTTAGACAAGAAACTTGAACTTTGTAAATTTAAAAGTATATTCTCCATGCAGAGCTGTGTGAATAAATACTTAGGTGGTAGGATTCTGCTGTGCCTTGTGCCCATTTTTTAGTGCTCAGTCCCATAGTAATCACTGCAGTCTTTCCAAGTTGTGTTTCCTTTTAAAATCTTTTTTTAGCTTGAAAAATTTTTCCTTCCTAAAAATAATACAAGTAAGTCATTTTACATCTCCTTGCCTCTTTGATTCTAAGCTGGAAAAAATATCTTTCAGACACTTATTTTTTAAATCCACCTGGAATGCCAAAAAACATGAACTATATGTTCATGCACAGTCAGCGATTCCTTATGCTTCCCAGCTTAGCCTTTTCAAAAAAATGAGGGAAGACTAATGCTGTGGGCTCCTATGCTGTGGGCTCCTATGAGATTCCAAAAATCCCATTTTGTATTCTTATGTGGAACAAATTCCATTCGGATTCATTTGAATATGTGAAAGCATTGGTGAAAATTCTTAAACTTCAGCAGCCAAAGTTAGGCACTGACATCCATATTTATGTACTGAAGTCTTGAATAAAACTGATCAAGATTTGTTTTTCTGGCAAAAGAGAAAGAAATTATTTTAAACTAAACACTTTCAGGTCCCTAAAACAAACAACAATATTTCATGATATATAATTTTTCAACAAAGAAAAAACAGATAAACATGATGGAAACTTTTAACAAAAAATTACATCAAAAACTACTTTTGATGAAAAAAAAAGTTATAATGAAACATTTACAGCTCCAGGCCTAAGCATCCATAATTCCCATTAGCTTCAGTGAGAAGTTGGACTGATGCTTACATTGCTATTGTATCTGCACCTGTGGTAACTAATTTCGTTGGCTCTGGCAAAATGGCAAAATGCCAGAATATTTTCCTTCCTTTGTGTGAAATGTTTTGCCAAGCTCTGTTTTTTTATTATATATATTTTAAATATTTCTCATTAATAAAATGATAATGAATTCTCTGAGGGCCACTATTATGCGAGGCCCACATATATCACAAAGCAAGAGAGTAGAGATTTCACAGCTTCTTGGCAGAGGTAGCATACTTCAGTTTAATACACATCTAGGCCTTTCTGACAAAACCATTATTGAGGAAATACAGAATTAACCCTGAGAGACTCAATAGTTACTACAGCTTCAGTTTGTGATTGCTAGGAGGGCAAACAAAAAAAAGTGACAGCATTTAATCTCTTAAAATACACTTCAAGTTATATTGTTATACAAAGAATTTAAAACAGAACCTGCTGTTTCCATTTTAAATCTAACAAGAAAATTATTTCCATTATCTTCTTTCCCCAGGTGGCTAATAATATGTATCACTTAAAATGCTTCTTAAAGCAGTACATTAAATTAACTAGCCCCAATTCAGCAAGGCATTTAAACATGTGTCTAACTTTAAGCACATGAGCAGTCTCATTGTATTTAATAGGACTAGTTACATACTTACAATTAGATAGAAACTGAAATGCCATGCTGCATCAGAACATTATCAACAGTTATAATCTCATCGACATTGTTTTGAAAATTAAAGCAACTGCTAATAAAGTTCTAACCACTAATGCACATGGAATTATCTAAATGACAAGCTGGGTCTTATTATCAACAGGGTTGCTCTTTTCCTAATTTGAGATCATTTTCTACCTATTATAGGGATTTTCCGTGACGGACAGACATTTGCCATTCTGAATTATTTTTACTGGGTGCATCTACATGAGACGTTAACTGTGCAGTAGCCTAATAATACTGTGCAGTAGTGTGCTGGGCAAAACCCATGCTAATATACTACTGTGCAGTAGTATTAGGCTACTGCACAGTTAACGTCTGAAAAAACCCATGTGCCAGTGTTACTGTGCAGTAGTGCAAGTTGGTTAGCCAAGTACTAAATTTAATGCGCAGTAACTATGGGACACTGATGAACATGTAAACTCATCCACTATCTCCAGACACATCTTTAGTCTCCTTCTTTGGCTTCTTTTCACTGATTCTTATTACTGCTATTTGGGGGGGGGGTCCTGTGCTGCAACAATTCTTTTATTTATCATTATTGTATATGATGCTAAAACAGCAAAATGTTCTCTTCATACAGTCTAATTAGTTGTATAAGACAGGAAATATCAGAGGAAACTAATTCTTATAGGCTCGTACTGCTGGCCACATACTGCTTTTAGATGCTTGTATAGAGTCTTCATTGTACAATGTGCACAGTGTGCCTCCATAATGGGGCAGATTTTGGCTTTAAAAGAAAATGACCACTGCCTGATTATACCCTAGCCAGAAGGTATCCTAGACATGCCACTTCCTTGTTCAGTGAGGTATGCTCTTCTGGCATTCTGTGATTTCCTAATGAAACAGAACTTCTCAGGACATGCCCTTGACTCTGTGTGTGTGTGTGTGTGTGTGTGTGTGTGTGTGTGTGTGTGTGTGTGTGTGTGCCCCC
>NW_017729031.1:50308287-50317664 GCF_001723915.1 Gavialis gangeticus
GTGTGTGTGTGTGTGTGTGTGTGTGTGTGTGTGTGTGTGTGTGTGTGTGTGTGTGTGTGTGTGTGTGTGTGTGTGTGTGTGTAAAATTAAAGCTAGGGGGTGGGTACTTTTAAAGAAAAATGTACAAAGATCATTATTACAGAATTGAATTCTTATAAGGCAAACAGTGCCTTAATAAAAAGCAAGTCAAATAAGAAGTTTGTCAGTGATGTTAACTTAGGTTGGAGAAAGTTTGATTGACTGAACAAGTGTTGAAGCCAGGCATATGACAAAAGGACGCTGTATGATTGCCTTTACAAATAGGGTTTCTAGAACAAGTAGTTGACTCAGGCACAGGCTATACAGGCCTCAGTCCCTAAAAATAGGTGGCAAGTTCCATCATTTACATGTGGGGATAAAATAAAATCAGCTGTCCCCTTCTACTTACTTCAGAGAAGGGAAAGGTGCCTACTTCAGTGGAGCTGGTCTCCACTAGACTGAACATTTCAGGGGACTGGGAATTTTGTCTTATAAAATTAAGAAAATATCTCCTAACAGAGCACTGTGAAGAGTTTCCTTATAAAAAGAACTGTATCTCTAAATCTGGTTGATTAGCACTGAATGGTAGAAAAGGTAAGTGCTGTCCTTTTGGTTGCTGATATTGTATGATCTGAGATAACTAAGACCCTGTGAATGCAGGGAAAGAAACTGCTAATTTCTTGGGAAAATCCTGTCAAACTTGGTGAAATACATAGTTCAAGGAATGATGAAAAAGCAACTGAATTGTATATCAGATGTGATTTTAAGAATTCATGCTTGTGCTCTAGCAAATACATCGAATATAATCTTATGTCAATAATCTATAACGTTTATATTTTGAATGAGAAACGTAACAAACTGTAATATTTTAGAGAATATTATATTATGCGGACATGTTACATATGAGGACACAAAGAAAAATGTCTTCAGAGCATCTGTATTTAATTTATTTAACACACAAAACGTGATAAATGGTTTTACTGTATTTCAGTGCGTTGTAAAAACAGTACATACAGAATAGCTGTTTCTTGAGTATGTGGCTGAAGTGATCGGATCTTCTTGTTGCTTAAAGACTTAAATGTTAAATGCATAGATAATCACTGCCAGTCAGACATGTTGGGTCTAATTATAGTAACTGTAAGAACAGTGAGGAAGTAGATTTTCTTAAAGAAGTAGTGAACTATTTAGAGAGAGTGTTTCCTCCTCCACCCTTTTTTTTTTTTTTTTTTTTTTTTTTTTTTTTTTTTTTTTTACAGATAATGGTAAAACAAATTTTCTAATATATTGATGTACAATTTGGTGTATATATCAGCAGGTAACCAATGGTCTGAGTGTTTAGATACTAGAAGTTAAGACTTAAGGTTTTTACCCAGATCTCTTAAATCACAAAAATGAAGTGAGATAGCATGACTTTGTGCAGTATAACCTCATTATAATGAACTCCCATGGGACTGGCAAAAAGTTCATTAAGAGAGCATATTCACTATAATAGGATTAGTCAATTCGCTGCATCATAATTAAAAAATGGGTTCCTGCAGTTGAGATTGGTAAAACAGGAGGTCATTATAGACAGGTTGTTTTAACAAGGTTGTATTGTACTTTAAAATCGCATGATGGGTTTGCAAGTTTTATCTTGCAAGGTTTTAGAGAAAAATAAATTTCTCTAAAAAGACCAAACAACTTATGGAGAGGGTTTTAGTATGCAAACCTAAATATAAAAATCTGTAACTTTTTTAGTACTGGCTAGTATTTTCTTTTATGTAATAATCACTATGGTGTACTTAGGTTTAAATTATTTAGTGTGGATTATCACATATGCAATTCTTATTGTGTGGTCTTTTTATTAGTTCTGAAACATTTTCAAAAGAGGGATGTTACACATTAGAACGTATTCCTTTGCAGTCTGGCATAGCTGGTTTCACACACATTTCCTTTATCTTTATTTACATCACATCCAAGATGAAGAACACAGGATCTACTTTTTTAGTTAAACCATTACCCCAAATTGTGATCTGCTGAGTTACACATTTCATGGGGGCATTCACAGCGGACATGCACACACACATAAGTGCTTTAGTGCATCAAGTATTTAAAGAGCATTACCATGGCTCTCTGCATGTAAAAATAGACATGCTGATAGTTAAGAGGTATGTTCAGATGTCATTTATATAGACTAGGAGAGTAATCATTTATAAAGGGCACAGTGCTGTGTTTTAAGAATTTTGATTGAACAATCTATGGGGGAACAAAACTTAATTGACAATGTGTTGCTTTTTTATTTTTTCCCCTCATGAGAACATTCACGTTGTACTTTGAAGTTTTAATTAAATTGTAATTTGTCATCTCCTAGATCTGAAGCCAATAACAATTTCTCAGCAGAATTCTAGAGTAAATGATCACTTGTACAGCTGATTTCTTTGGTCTTGTAAGTCTAATTCAAGAATTTATTTTTAAAAACATTTAACTCTTTCAGTAACTCTTTCAATATGCTATGGATCTACAGAGTAACACTATATTGAAGCTAAAATGTTAAAACTTATTTGCCCACATCAGTAGCAGTTGAGCTCCTCAGTACCTCTGAAGCAGGCCACTTATTTAAATATGGTTTAAATGGATTCAGTTGTCTGAATGTAGGCATTTAGATCAGAACATTTTGGCATGTCTGACTCTAAATTCCTTTGAAATCAGTGGTGCAGTTTCACCACTGCTTACATGCAGCATTTGGAACTAAAGGGCACATCTACACATACATTAAGATGCTTTTTCTAATACACATTAAATTTAGTATCTCCAAGATGAGGTACCAAAAATGTGCATTAGGCTGTATTAATGCACAGTAATGAATGCACATGGTTTTCAAGTAATGCATAATGCACAGTAGCCTATTTTACCGTGCATTAGCATAATTCCATGTTTTTTTATATGACGCTTTAATGCGCAGTAAAGTAGGCTACTGCACATTAAAGCACATGTGTATGCACACCCAAAGTAGCTAATAAAATATTCACTGTGCTTTCCTAATCACCTCTTCAGAGCCAGTTAATTTACACTTAAACTAGGACTCAACCAAAATACTCCCTTGAAAAAGTTTAGTCAAGTTAGTAAATAACATTGAATAATTTCTAGAAAATTGGAGGAAATACAAGAACAAAAAGAAAGGAAAACATGTTAGAACTGATGAGATGCCTTTCAAGTGACTGGTAGCAGTGCAACCCAACAGTTTTGGATAAGGTTTATTTGTGTGAGTGGGGTATGTAGCCTCAGGTTCTGAGATGGTGATGAGTCCAGCTTCACAGGTCACATAGTATAAGTCTGGTAATGTTAATTAAACTCCTAAGTAACTCTAGTTTTTGAAAAACACTTAAACTTATTCTGATTTTTAAACTGGAAAAAACCACAAAATATTTCTGCAGGACTTCCATGGAGTCACATGTAGATTGCTGTTTGTTTATCCATACAAAAATAATTGCCCCCCACCGAGCCCCCATTTTTTTTCATTTTGTTTTTCACAACTTTTAAAAATAGAAGTGTTCAGGGAAAAAGGAAATCTGATCTTGTGAATCATTAAAGCTGGAAATAAAAGGGATGATTTATTTTTTAACTCTGCTATCAGTTCATCTGGTAATCTGTTCATCTACTATGTTATATGAGCCCTTCCCTCATGGTGCCTTGTCACTGAATACATATCATTTGTCACTGAAGATTTCTGGAAGTGCCTTAAAGGACTCTTGAACTTGCATTTATTAATTTTATGAAGAAAATATTGTAATTGCCTAGTGAGTCAAAACTTTAGACATGTCAGAATGCTCAAACATAAAAAATATCAAATTACTCAAAGTGAAAATATGACTTGCAATAAAAATAACACTAAAAAGGTTTATTTTTGGAGATTGCTGTGCTAGCCACAGATCTGGTGGCATCACCATGATAGAATGAGTGTGTAAATCTATCACTCTGGGAGGAGTGTTCTAAAATTGGTGACTACCTGTTTAAGAAATATAAACCATATGGAAATCCTAGCTTTACATGCAGATGTCATAACTGGGGAGAGGTTGAACTGCTTCATAAGAGATTAGTTGCTTCCAAAAGTGGAGGGAAAGTCTGTTATTTTACATGGCATGACATTGTCAACACCACTTTCTAAACCAAATGTACACATGAATCAAGCTATGAGAGAAAATGAGGGGAGATAAAAGCAGGAGAATGAGAACCCAATTCTGTGAGCTTCTATCTAGCCAATGGGTATTTAGTAGGGCTTTGCAAAGCTTCAGTCAGATTTGGTGACTGAATCTCCACATTGGAATCAGAAGGCCCTTTAATCTCTCCAAAACAAATCAGAACCCTCTGAATCAATTCGGAGAGATTCAATGATTTGAACATAGACACAGCTTTAAATGTTTTTTTCTACATACCTCAAGGTACCAGGCAGCTCATGAATGCTGAGATGCTGGGTCAGATGGAGCGTCCCACAGGAGCATGGGACCCCATGGCAGCAGACCCAAAAGTGGACCAGAAGCACTTCCAGTCCACTTCCAGGTCCACCTTTGAGCATGCTGGAGGGCCCCCCCCATGCCTCCCTGACTTGGTGACTGGTGCCTCCTGGGTCTGTGGGGGACACCCAGGGTCCCCCCACACACTCAGTAGAAGACCCACATGTGGGCTGGAAGTAGTTCCGGTCCACTTCCGGGTCCACTGCTGAGCATGCAGGGGGCCCCCCTGAGTTCCTGTGGGATGCTCCATCCTCCCCATCACTGCAGCATTCACAAGCTGCGCCTGGTACATCAAGGTATGTAGAAAAAACATTTAAAGCAATATCTATGGCTGAATCACTGATTCTCCGAATCAGCACTGAATCTTTAGATTCGGATTTGGCTGAATCAAATCAGGGACAGTAATCCAAATCAATGAATTGAATCATTGTCCCCAATTCAGGCCGAATCCAAATCGAATAGAGCCCGTTTTGCATGCTCCTGGTATTTAACATGTCCAAGGAGCATGGTTCTACTACAATCCCAAGTCAAAATTAAAGAAGAAGGCTCAGGGTAACTTTTACAAAATCCTTCTCAGGCTATTTATTTGCCCTCTCCATCTCTTACTACTTTAGTTTTGTGGGCCTTGTCTGCTCATCTGATTTATTAGGGTGAAGTTTAATTATCTGAATTTGGTTAAGCTGTCTGAATGTAGGCATTTAGGTCAGAACATTTTGGCCGGTCTGACTGCAAATTCCTTCTAAATCTGTAGTGCAATTTCACCCCTGCTTGCATGCAACATTTGGAACTAAAGTGGTTAATAAAAATGCAGTATGCTTTTCTAATCCTATTACACCTAGACCATACTAAGAGCACTTAAAGCACAAGCGTCCAAATGTTAAAGCTCATTTATTCATGCTAAGTGCCTTCTGAATGTCTAAAAGTTATACCACTTTAGGCAAATGTTAACTCTAGCCCATGCTACCTAGCTCATGTTAGGGTAACTTCAGATTGCTTCATGGAGATAAAATGTCAGTCTTCCAGCATCCCAGGATGCACCACTCCCAGCACCACTACCCTCCCAGAGAAGGGATAGAGCCCAAGTATCCTTATTCCTATCCATGACCCTGCTTGCTTGTCTTCTCTAATGGCAAATCAGTGCTCTCTAGAGAATAAATGGTATTAACCCTTAAGGTGTGACTGCTAACAGCACATTCTAACTTCAACACCACTTAACATTCCACAGATTGAGTATGATCTAATTGTAACGTGCAACTTCACCCTTAGATTGTTACATTGGCAGAGTCAGCAGGTTGAATATTGCAATTAAGGCAAGCAGGATTTTGGCTATGCTAAATGCACTTCAGTGCCTCTAATGTGCTGCTGAAAGGACCCAAACTGTAATACATTGTCTAATAGTTTGAACACAGACTTTTCTCAGTACTGAAACTGACTTGCTTTGTGGCTTTGGACAATTACTTGTCATCTCTTCCACCTTTTTGTCATTCATATAATGGAAAGAATAACACTCTTAGCTTTGAGAAGTGTATAAAGGATTTGATTTATTAAATAAGGATACAAGGCTGATGCATAGGTGGCTGAAGATGTAGAATTACAATATATTACAAGGCTTCTTTTGAAGGGACTGGAATAGTTCCATGGGATAATATCCAGTTCCACTGGGGACTTCTGTAACTACAAAATAAGCAAAGTAGAATCTGGGAGGGGATGTTACACACAGCTCCCATGACAAGTTTTATTTCATTTTAGAGGTCTATGTAGCTCCAGTGTTATGTGGGATGTTTACAGTTGGGAAAAATCAGCTTTTATCCATAAATACTGCTTTTCAATGCTCTACAATAATGGAACCATTTCTAGCAGAAAGCATAACTGGCCAGAAGCCCAAAATGTGCTTGTTTTGCTTTTCATGAAAACAGTTTTAATTTTCACCTGCTAATGTGGTATTCTTTGGAGGCTTTTGGCAGCTTACTTGCCTGCATTGTGGGAGGCTCACTGGTTCAAAGCTTGTCTTCTATTTGTATATTGTCATGGGAGGTTTATTCCCAATCTTTCATGACTTCTGAGCACTGTGGTTATGATTACCAGAGTTACATCCTCAAAACCTGCTTTCCCCTATTTTTAAATATGCTAAATACAACACAAAAACAAAAGTATTGTAAATGCACTGATATGTAAATAGAAGGGGATAGATGTTCTATAATTTTATTGAATTACTTAGAATAAATTTTAAAAAATCATCACATATGCCTTAGTGATATGTTTGTATATTGTAACAGTGGACTTCAATATGAGGATGACCTGGCTCCAGGTTTCATACTCTCTGATGATATTGGTTAATCTATAGCAAGTGTATTTTGCTACTCCATAAACATTTCTCCCAGAAGAGACAGACTACCTTTGTAAGGTTAGTTTCTAAGTGCTTCTTTCTAACCATGCTCCACAAACTGAAACTCACTTTAAAATAGTGGTATGCAAAGTTTTGAAGGACTGAAGCCAAAAGTATCTCCCTTGTAAGTCTGCATGCTCATCTCTAGAGAAGACTGCAAATGTTATTATGTCTGAGTGTGTGTGCATATACAGATATATGACACACATACATGCACATTATACCATATTTACTTGAATATAAGACAGCCCTGAATATAATGTGACCCCTGCCAATAATTAGATTCTATATGTGATAAATTTATAAATTTGTTATAATTTTCCATGTATAAGGTCTTAATTATTGGAGGTTTGCCTTAAATTTGTTTTAGCAGATGTCCCCCTTGCCCTCTGCCCCCTGCAACTTCTTCCCCCTCCAACCCCTTCTCCTCCCCCTTTCCCCCCACACCCTACTGTCAGAACCTGCTCTCCCTGAACACATGGAAATGAGGGGAAAATTTGAAAACACTGGGCACATGTACATGAGACAATTACTGAGGAGTTGCTTTCTGCAGTAAAGCGTCACCGGTCTACACATGCAGAGCTATTAGGCTGGAGTAAACTAATTAACTCTACCTTGTGCTGCCAGGTACAAGTACTGTCCTAAGGTGGAGTTATTTACTTCGCTGCAACACACATGTAGACACTGACAGGGCTGGCTGGTGCATGAGGGTGCAGGGGCTGCTTGCTGGGGGCTGCCCACTGGTTAGCCCCACACTGAAGCACACTTGTGCCCCAGCCAGCCCCTCTACAGCTCACTGAGCTAGGTCAGAGCAGCCCTGGGCTCGCAGGCTGATTCCCAAGGCCCCATGCCAGGCACAGCTATGCTACCCTGGCTCAACATGCTACGGTCCCAGGTACATGCCTAAACGCTGTGCTTGGAAACAGTAAACTCTGGCATGAATTGTAGTGGAGTTTATTGTGTCACATTAATATTCATATGTAGATGCACCCACTCACTTTGAAATAAAGATGCCTATAGTAATTTGCATATAGGCCCATAAACTTTGCTGTGTTTTTTTTCTTTTTTGGAACTGCTGCAAGTTTTAGCACAGGTACACCTTCAACACACTTTTAAGGAGCATTTTGTACCAACTTATATATAGTACAAACTATGCATGATATTAGCCCAAAGCCAAAAGTTTCATGATTTACCATCAGGCAGCAGAGTCAACCGCGTTTCAAGCTATGGTGGCCCCATAGCTCAGCACTGCTCTGTATATGTATGTACTTCAGATACCCCCCAGAAAAGATTCATGTGCTAATCAACCCCCAACTCATGATTGGAACCAGGTGTTCTTCTCAGGAGTTCTGCGATCCTCCAAACATTTATATGCATTAAAAATAAATAACATTTATTTTATTTTATAAATTAAAAATGTATCTATTTTTAAAACCTCATCTGCATGGCGACTAGCCAATTTACCTTGCCCTGAGTGGAGTTCTGACTGAAGCTCCTCCCTGGGTAACTCATTAATCTCATTCTGATTAGGGCCAATTATTTTCCCACTCGGTCTTGGGTCCACTTGCAACCTCAGGCATTCGAGGACTTACCTGGGCCTAACTGCCCCCTCTCTAGGGCCTCTACACATGCCCCCCTCTCTGGGGCTCACACTCGTCCACTATGCTGGGGCCTTGGGTTCTTCCAGCCCCATGGACTCAGGTGCCTCTCCCTGGCATTTTTAGCCCCACTACTTTTGGGGTCTTCAATCCCCATGGGTTCAGGTGCCTCTCCCTGGTGTGCCTGGCCTCACTACTCTCCGGTCTTAATGCCCCAGCGGATGGTGGGGACTGGGGTTATCAGGCACCCCTACTCGCCTTTCATGAGGGAGGTAACTGGCCTAACATTTCTGGGGGACTGTCCTGCCATGGACAGCCCCACCCTTTCTCAGCAGGGTGTAGTTTTAGGTCTTGCCCAGGAATAAGCAGGTCTACCTGCCCTGGTCTAGTTCTTTCCCTGGGCCCAGATGTAATCCTTGGGCTGCTCACTCTCCTGGGCCCATCTCTAACACTGGCCGTCCATTTGGACTCCTCCTCTCTAGAGGCTGTATTGCAACCTCCTTCATCACAGCCAGCATGCTGACTGACCTCTACCCTCTGTCAGCTGTGATGTCCTCCCCCTCAAGAGGACCTTCAGTCTATATAGGCCCTCGCCCTGCCTCCAGGCCAGTCAGGGTGCCAGATGGCTCTCCACAGCCCTGGCCTCACGGTGGGCTTTAATTGTGATTCAGCCTTACGGCCCTGGCCCCCTTCCATTGACCAGTTGATGGGTCAGGAAGTCAGCATGGCAGCTGCTGCCCTCCATACTCTAAAGGGTTCCCCCTCTAGGCCTCTCCATCGAGCCAGCACCCTAATCCAGGCTCACCTTGTGCCCCCAGCAAGTCTGCATGAGGCCTAGTTCAACTGGGCTCACCTGAGCCCCTGGCTTCACCATTGCCAGATCTA
>NW_017729031.1:50322664-50323350 GCF_001723915.1 Gavialis gangeticus
CCTCACGGTGGGCTTTAATTGTGATTCAGCCTTACGGCCCTGGCCCCCTTCCATTGACCAGTTGATGGGTCAGGAAGTCAGCATGGCAGCTGCTGCCCTCCATACTCTAAAGGGTTCCCCCTCTAGGCCTCTCCATCGAGCCAGCACCCTAATCCAGGCTCACCTTGTGCCCCCAGCAAGTCTGCATGAGGCCTAGTTCAACTGGGCTCACCTGAGCCCCTGGCTTCACCATTGCCAGATCTACTCCAGGGCTTGCCTGTCCCCTTCATAGGCTTACAAGCTGTTAGCCCCTTGCTAGGGTGGGCCTTGCTCTTTCTAGGCCTCAGCCTTCTCCCTGGGGCTCAGGACCTAATTGGGCCTGTAGGAACCTCCCACCATCCCCATAGTTCCTCCCTTACTACCATGGTGTTCTGTGAGCAGCAGCTCAGCCGGGTGTTGTTGCTCCTTCAGCTGCTTGCAGCAAACTGCTGCCTCAGCCCTGAGAGCCAGACTCTAAAATGACCACCTCATCAGGGCTGCCAGCTGCCCGCTCCCAGCCCTTAAAGTGATGGGCAGTGAAAGTGCTCTGCCACATACCTCCCCCCTTAAAATAGCTGCCGTGGGGTGGGGGTATTACCCTGCTGCTCACCATGTGGGCTCCTCTGTAGTCTGCAACAGCCGACTAAGTGGCGAGCATCCCAATGGTA
>NW_017729031.1:50323361-50324475 GCF_001723915.1 Gavialis gangeticus
GGGGGGGGATGGTAATCTTGAGAGGAAAAATTGCCCTGTGGTTAGGGACTTTGCCTAGAAATTAAGGGACATGCTGCTTACAGAAAACCATATAACTTAGATTGATTCCACCTCAGACTTTTTTGATGCCTGTACCTAGCCTATAGGTTCAGCATCACTGCTTAAGTCCAGTAGTTTCTCCCTGCCACAATTCCTTGGCTATAAAATTGGATTCATGGGATACTACCTCACAGGGGTGTATTGAAAATAAACATATGAAAATTGTTGAGATATTCTTAAAATATGGTAGTAGGGGACACAACTATCCCAGACTGTTCATAGATGTTAGGAATTCTGATATAAATTGAAATCAATGGATAAATCTGCTCAAAAACTGATAAAAAAGCATCACTAAATGCATAAGGCGTGTTTTAAAAGTCTTAAGTGCAGCTATCTGTACTTATAGGGATATCTAAGTAGAGGAGTATCATTTCCGTTAAGGCCTTAAAAGGTGAAAAAGCTAAAAATGTTCTGACGCAACATAGTGACAATTTTGCAGTTTTAGTTTTCACCTGCTAATGTGGTATTCTTTGGAGGCTTTTGGTATGCTCACAATGAGTAAGACAGGATGTGACCAGCCTAAGAATATATAAACAGCCTGCTAACTTTTCGCTGGCTAGTAAAAAACAGACTCACTATCTCTCTTTCTCTCTTCCCATTTTACCTCCTTGTCTTTATCTCTCACTTTGTATTGAATTTTAAGGTATTATGTCTGGGTACCTATTAGGTTAGATTACCCAGGGGTTGAATATTTCAGTCTGTCCCATCTCTATTTGTAATGTGAGTGCATCAACAAGCACAAATCCTTTCCCTGTAGTTCCCTTGTCTGATTGTGTTACTCTTGCAGGATTAAATTGTAAAGGAGCAAAAGAAAAGGAAGACCAACTTTAAGAAAGCTAGATAAACCCTAGATAAAATTAGCTGATTATAAGAGAAGAGAATACTGTCTTCTGTATTCTTGGCCAGAAAGGACTATTACATTGCTTTCACTGTTAGCCTTTCCTTAATTTTAGGTTGATCATTATGATAATGACTTCAACTCTTTTTTAAAATTATTAGTGCAGTATGCTTCAGA
>NW_017729031.1:50324510-50326010 GCF_001723915.1 Gavialis gangeticus
CAACTCTTTTTTAAAATTATTAGTGCAGTATGCTTCAGAAGCAGCAGTATTTTGGTCAACCTGATAATGACAGGGATGAAAAGCACTAAGCTCATTTATAGCACCTCCTTGAATCACACTCAACATATATTGTTTCTTCTTAAGTGGAGAAACACTTTATTTATGAACATACCTATTATAAATTAAAGACGATGATAATTGGCAGTATTACCAAGTTTGAGGTGAACTTACCCAGCCTTACCCAAAGAACAGGGAAAAGAGAAACAGAAATTGACATGTTCTGATAATAATTCTTTCAAATAGGAAGGATAATATACTAAATCCCAGTCTTGGCTAAAAAGATGTGTGCCTGAATACTTAAAATTCCCCATCATCTAAAGGAAAAGGGTGTACTGTTTGCAAAGACTCAATCAAGTTTTCTGTGATTTGCAGAAAACTCCTTGCTGAACAAGTAGAATTTCAGGATTTGTGATTGTAGCAAATCTATTTTAAACATGTACAGGTGGTAGCAGCATTTACAACAACTTCTTCTCTATCTACAGTACCAAGGCAAACAGTTACAAGGGTCATTTAAGACAACTTGCTGGATGTATGCAATTCCCTTATTGTAATCATGGCATAGGAAAAGCAAGTCTTCTCAATGGTAATATGTAGGGTAACCATACGGGACAATGTAAAATCCCGGCCCACCCCCCTTCTACCCTCCCACCTGCAGACAGAGGTGGGGACAGGGCACCACTAGTATTATTGTTCAGGCAGATAAGGAGTCAGTGGCCCATTACTGACCCATTGTTTTCATCACAGATGTTAATAATGCCCTTTTTAATGGTCATTCTGCTAATCAAGCCTTTAACCTACTAGGGCAATTCTGCTGTCTGCTAGGGCTTTTTATTTCACAGCTCCGGCTGTTCTTCCTCCCCATCCCACGCCTTGCCTGACATGCTCATTTGAACTTTTACTGGCTGGCTGGGTCTGGCCTCCAAAATCTAGGCTGTATGGTCACCCAAGTAATAAGTCAGTGCTGCTATTTATGAGAGGCTCTGAACTGGTGCCTCTGCATTCTCTGTTCCAGACACTGCTGTAATAGAGGAAGGAGACTGTATTAACTTCACACGTAAACTCAAAATACATTTTGAACAAAATTCTACTTCATATTGCAAATGTGTGTGGAAGACTGAAGTGACACCTCTCACTGCACATCTATTTGTGTAGCAACCAAGAACAATGAGAGCCTATCATTCCTTGAAAAGTAGGCAAGACCTAGCAAACATGAGTACTGATTTTACGGAGTTGCCCCTGTGAATAACGCAAGTCATTGCAAAGCCAAATTCTGGAAAAGATATTCAGATGTTTTACAAGGCTAAATTTCTTTTCATAAAATTGCTCATAATGTAAATCAGCCAGTAAAGTTGAAATGCAAAATATGAAGATGAGATAAAAGATGAAGCAGTAGAATTAATGAACACAGTTATTAATGTCTGAATTTGAAAGACAGATGTG
>NW_017729031.1:50331010-50351623 GCF_001723915.1 Gavialis gangeticus
AATTTCTTTTCATAAAATTGCTCATAATGTAAATCAGCCAGTAAAGTTGAAATGCAAAATATGAAGATGAGATAAAAGATGAAGCAGTAGAATTAATGAACACAGTTATTAATGTCTGAATTTGAAAGACAGATGTGATACAAAAAACTAGAACTCTTGGTTCCAAAATGATACTTTTTATTAGACCAAATGGGAACCAGGAGTTCTAGCTTTTTTGTATGTCTTCCTGTCTCAGACCAACACGGCTACCAAGCACACCCCTAAAGACAGCTGTGTTAACTGATTGTGATAGTCCATGCAGCTAATAAAACGTTTTGCATTGTGAAAGCAATATATTTGTTGTTTTAGCTAACACAACATGGTATTTTAGAGCTAGACATTATTAGCTAGATTACTGTTTGTACAGGACATTGACATTGTAAAATGCTACATGTGTATTAATATTTTATTTTATGCTTCTTGTTTATTTAATCTGATACTAAGAGGAGATGCAAAGTCATTTCCTATCTGCTTTCTTTTTAGGCAGACTATATATATATAAAATAATTAGCCTTGCTTAAGAACATTAGGCCCAATTCTGAAGTCCTTATAACAGCAAAACTGCCACTGACTTCAACACAGGTTTTGCTTAAATTCATACCGAGTGAAGTCTTCAGGATTTAGCCTGTGGCCTTTAACACTATTTAGAGCAGTGATTCTCACATAGTGTCAGGGCACTCTGAGGTGTGGTGAGATCCTTTGAATGGTGCCTACTGCCCAGGGAAGTGAGGAGCTAAGCAAGGTATGAGCAGATAAGCACAGACTCAGGCTTGTCCTTGCCTGGCTAATCCCAAACCCTCATTGCCTGGCCTATCTGCAAGGAAATAATCACTGTAATATATATTATTTTATTAAATTGGATGCTGCTCAATTCACAAAAATTATGGAGGGCTGCCTCAAGGCCATGGATCCAAAAAGTTGAGTATCACTTATCTAGAGCCTTGCCGTGAGTCCTCAGTGCTGAATGTTGGACGAAAACTAACAGAAATGTTCCAGTGAAGGACCTGCCTGTTACACGTTCCATCCCTATAGGGGGCCAGCCACCAGACCCTGACTCTTCAGAGCGTAACACTGAACCAAATAATGTTTTAGCTTAATACTTGTTGTTTAATTTTTAGAAATTTTTACTGTGCTGAATGTTCAGACATTCCTGTTACAGATGCATTTCTTCTCATGTACTACAGCAGCTCCTCTGCTCTCTGAGCATGCTATCTTTGTTTTGTACTGTGTATCAATTATATATTTGTATGCATTACCCCTGCCTTCCTCTCACACATTCTAACATACAAAATTATTACAACACTGGCAGAGAAATAAAATAGGGCTTGAATAAGCATACAGTAATAAAGAAATTAAATAAATAACATTCTCCAGGTGGTGCACTGCCTTCTGTGGGCTTTGTGTAACTGTGTACCTCAGGGATATTTTTTCAACCATGTTCCACTGCCAATATTAAATGATACTCAGAAGAATATCTTGGAGGTACCTCTCTCTCCTTAATAACTGGATAAGAAAGCAGATCACTCTTATTAAGTTAAAGGACTCCTTAAAGATCCAACAGAATGCAAAATGACATTATGGGCTATTAAAAACAAGGTATTGCTCTGATAGTTATAGGAAAGACTCCCTCTGCTGGAGATTTTTTTTGGAGGGGGGAAGGAGTTCACTCAGAAGTAGATATGTTTTGTATTGTGTACCATACACAATATAATATTCAAATATGCACTTTTTTTCTATATACAATCTCTCCTCTTGCAACAGGTAAGGGAATATACAGCATTCTTGCACATACTAAAAAGCTACAGCAGAACTTTTTGTCACAAAGAGGACTTTCTGCCCCTCTCTAAATTACTGATGGATTACATTTGTAGGGCTAAGTTCTTTCTTTAGATTCAACATCTGTTGCCCCAACAGTATTGCATCTTTCTGAAGAGTAGAAAAACAAGTACATATTTTCCTTTACAGTAGGTGTTCCATTGCAACAATTTAGGATTGTGCCTATTAACAGGAAATAAGCGAGATGAAAAAGGGGCAAAGATAACAACTACATAGTTCTAACCTCTGAATTATCTGAGTGACTGGCATATTGATTTTATTATTCCATGGGTTATATTTAGAAAAGGGCAAAACTGTTATCACATTCACACAGAAATAAATCCCATAAATGAACAGCACATCAGATTATGTCATAAAATGGAAATATGGGCAGGGAAGGATCTGAGCATACTAAATGGCCAGAGATGTTTCATACTAGTCCCCTGTCCTCTGTGTATACACTGTCTCTTGATGTTTAATGTAGCCTCCTTTCTGCAGTTTCCATGCTACTGTTTTTGCTATATTTTCAAAATTAATTGTGAATGCAAATCTCACTTCCATTAATCATATTATCTGTCTCTACCTGATATACAGCACCTGAGCTGCATGGCAAAAACAAAACTTTTTTTTTTTTTGCACAACCTATTTACATTGTATTTTCTAGCTAAAGAACTGTTATTATATTACAGTTGCACTATGTCAAAATGAGATCAAAATACTGCATCTGGGTTTCAAACATTTCTTCTTTTTTAACAAATAAACAAAAATTACAAAGATTTTTTTAAGTGATTTGATTCATTAAGCTCATTTAACCATCAATTTCACTTACATTTAGTCTGGAAACTTTCACAAGCTTAGAGACTATTTAGTTTTAAGTATTTTGGTTTAAACATTATCTTAAATTTGCAAGGGCAGAATCTCTCCTAATAGTCACACATGCAGTCCCACTGATGTAACTAATGGTAAAAATTGACCTATCCAACCTGATGAGATTTGGAGATCCCCCCAAAAAAATCAAGAAATTTCCAAAGGCTAATGTAAAGTTTTTTAAAGTATAATTTTCAAACTAATTGAAATATCTGGATTTTATTGTGCTGGTTAGCATAAAGGCCATTTTCCCCTGGCATGTTAACAAGCTAATTTATTAATAAAATGACTCATTGTTAATGTGTAGAGACTCTCAAAAAGCAGTTTTATTTATAATGGAAAATGTGGAATTAAAACTAATAAAAATATAGATGCACTAGATCTTGCTCTTGAATGTAATATGTTGTTCTCTACATTTCATTTTCCAGTGTGACTGGACAATCTCCAGACTAAGAATGCAATTGTTTTGCAGTGAGAAGTATAATATTTCTTTAAAAGTGCCTGGGAAAGGAAATAAACATTACTCTTATTTCACAAATATTAGGTTATACTAGGGTCGCAGCCACAAATGGCAACAAAGCACTATGTGATCTCAAGCAGTTTAATCAACATGCTGGAATTTAGATTTTAATATGGGATCTTCCCAGGCAATATGCATTAGTTGGCAGTGGGAATCTGTCAGATACTAAAGCCATGGTATGTACCTGATAAAGTTGAAGAGAAACTGCCAAACATTTGTCTCCATATGTCAACCAGTTAAATTACTAATATATTGAATATACAAAAAGGTAGCAACGGCCACCACATCAGATACAGGTCAATATCCCACAAGTAAGACACGTTAACAAAGACATTCTTTAAATTGGCAGTGGCAAACATGTAGCCTATGGGCTGGAGCTGGCACACAAAAGTTAGTCATCCAACTTGTGGTGCTTCAGTTCACATATCTTGTCAACTGCCAGAGTCCTTGTGATGGTGGTATTAAACCTTGCTGTTTTGGTGCTGCTCCACCACCCAGGGAGCTAACACTGCTTATCTCTCCCGTCCCTTATCTGCTGCCAAAACTGAGGTTCTTAGTCACCCCAGGCAACTAAAATTGATGGCAAGGGAAAAGTGGGGGGTGGGCAGGGTCAATGACATTAATTCCCTAGGTTCTGGCACCATCCTGAAACTGCAGCTCCAGCAGCTGTGGGAATTAATGCTGCCACTGCTCACAGCCCTGTTATCTAGATCTAGCCTGTAGGGCCCAGTGAGTCCAATGAAAAATCCAAATAAAAAAATGTTAAATACAGATGTACTGCCTTTGTTCTGGGGAAATGTGATATAGCTGGTGGCTGAACATAACGGCCTAATATAACTTCTCTGCGATCAAGAAAGTCTCAATGAGATTTTCATCTAGTTGCCTCTCAAGACTTCCTCCTGCCCTTTTCAGACTCAGTGGGCACATCTACATGTTCATTAATGTGCTGTAGTTAGTGCACATTTAGTTTAGTACTTCCTTAATGAAGTACTAGCTGAATGTGCAGTAACTACATTTACTGTGCAGTAGCATGGGCACAGTTTTTTATGACAGTTACTGCGCAGTAGCCTAGTAACATACAGCAGCTTATTAGCACAGGTTTTTTTACTGGCATGCTACTGTGCAGTGTTTTTAGACTACTGTGCAGTAAGCATCTCATGTAGATATGCCCAGCATGGAATAAATACCCTATTAACAGACAGTGTGCATTGAACTCCTACTACATAGCTATCTGTATCAGCTATAATTTGAGGACAGTAGGACTGCCCTTAGGATTCTACCATCCTCAGAGGAACTTAGATGACTACAGAAAAAGGGAGGTATTTCACTCTGAACAAACCTAAGAGAGAAAAAGATCAGTACTATATTTCTAGTATGTCATCATACCTTTCACCAACTGCAAAATACTTCATTCCATATGTAAAGGATAAAGTGAGATAAACCCCATATTCTTTTCAGAGTTCTACATCCAATGTACTTGCAACATACATCCAAATTACAATTCTTTGAGCTGTAGCAGAACTCTTGCAGATTCTGCCAAGGTCATATGGTATGGTTTGTGCTTCCTCATGCTTTGATAGAAGGGCAGAAGCAAGGACTGACTTTCTTCATCAGTTCCTTTTTACTACATGTGGCAGTCAGAACATGGTGAGTTTCAGATCTGCCAGTCTTAGCTCAGGTTAAACTTCTTGAAACTTTCCAAAGTCCTCAAGACTACCTTTGGTTTACTACATACTTGACCACTGTGAACTTATGCAGCCTGTCTGGATTGAATTCTACTAATCATCTTCACTCTCTCTCCTATGGCAATCTCTTTGAAAAACTCTGCTTATGTCAGTAGCAAGATCAGTATCTTCCTGGTCCATAGGTAACCAGCAGAATCTCTAAAACTTGCCAGCCAAGTTGTATGGAAAATATCAGGACAGTAGTAAATGAATTGGATTGTAACAGAGCTGAAACTCCTCACTCCCATCATCCAAGAGGATACTGCTTGCCTGTCAGCCCTAGTAATATCCACACTGACATACCTGAAGGAGAAAGAACTCTTAATTCAAGGCCTAGGGTGCCTTGAGATCCTCCCAAGGGTTCTGTGAAATACAACACAGTGTTAGCACTGTTAGGTGTGCAAACACAATTCACAAGATAAATCCAGAGATTTCAAATAGGAATCCATAGTGTCAATTCCATTCTGACCTGTTGTGGTCTAAGTTTCATGCAACAGAAGAATTGCTCTATTATTGTTCTGCACTCAAAAATGAGTGAAAACTAAGAGCTGGCATTTTCTGAGGGGTACTTATCAAGGGGTATCTTGCATTTAAAGAGTTGAGAAGCACTGTGTGAATTTTTCCTACAGTAACTGTGGCTCTTTGAGATACAACTTTCCCTCCTTCCTGCTGACTTAGCTTGCAGGGTAAAAAAAAAAAAATCGAAAAAACGGGAATATATACATTGCATTTTATAATAAGCTTTGCAGGAATAGAGTTTAAACAAAGCCTCTGGGGTGCTTAACTTCTAAATACTAGCTTGGCTTTCCATCTATTATAAGTGAGGTCAAAAGAATGAATTATCAATAAGGTTTTAGCATTCTAGCACAAGAAAAATAATTTCAATAAATGAATAAAATGGAGACAGCCAATTCTGCTTTTAAATTTTGTCTTTCCCTTGTACTACATTGATTACATAAAATGTGCCCTGTATAATTTGTTGTGTAGAGAATTTAAAGCAATTTTGCTTATAGTATATATATGCAAGCTGCCTGATGGCTATATTTATTTTCTTTAATTGCAAGGCAAATGTACAGTGCTTCTTCCTGAAAACTATTTGTTTTAAAAAAAATTGAAATATGCTTGTTTCAGTAATTATCAGTGTTTCTTTGGATCAGATCCTGTTTTCATTGAGACTCCTATTGACTTCATTGTGAAAAAGGCTAGGCACTTTGGGCATGATATAAAGTTTAACTTCATTATTTTCTGCATTTCATACATTGTAAGATAAAACAAATATGGAGTTCCCTATAAAAACTGGGTAACTGTTAACTCCTGCATTCTATCTAGTCATTTAATGTGTCTTTCCATCCATGTTTCAAAAATGCATCTGTTTCATTTTAAGAAATAAACCTTAACTCATAAAACATTATGTTTGATTTTAGGTATCATTGGTTACCACAAGCCAGTAAGTGGATTTCCAGAAGAAGATAGTAACCAGAGTGGTACTGAACCATTGGATTTCCAGGACACTGTCCCACTGAAGGAAAGAATGGCTTTGTATCAAGCAGCTGTGTCCAAGGTAGAGACCAGCAGCTCTGCTATTAATGTAAGATATTACCTTTTATTTAGCATCATAGTTATCTTCATAGTTTGCCATTTCTCGTTCCATGGTGTCTTATTTTGCTTACTTACTCATACAGACCCCACTGACTTGTCCATGCTTTTGTGATGTAGAATAGAACTAAAAACTTGAATTACCAATGCCTACATAGCCAATTTTCCAATTTTATTCAGGATCCTACTAATGAGAGTTTCCATACCATATTACTGGTCTTTGGAAGGCTCATTTTACTTAATTGTCAGCAAATGTTTCTTTCTTTCTACTCTTGCGTTCACTAAATCTATTAGAAGTAGCTTACCCAACATAGAAATGAGAGAGATTGGCAATATAGCCATTCTGATAAACCAATTATTATTTTAAAAGTACAGGTTTCTTTACCAATTTTTATAGCCAGCAAATAATAAAATTCTGTTGAGAAGAATATTGTATTTATTTCAGTCCTTGCTAGATGCTCAAGTTAAGGAATTTGGAATTACTGTGATATAAACAACACTAGCACTCTCATATGCTGGAAAAATAAATTATATAGTTTTATAGTCAGTTTATCAGCACAAGCAGTCTGGTATTATACAGAAGTAAAAACACCCTGACAACTTTAATTCTGTTTTATTATGTGTGCATATCTAATCAATAGCTTTATTACTTTACAGAAATTATAGAATCATAGAAAGTTAGGGGTGGAAGGGACCTCACAAGTCATCTAGTCCAACTCCTGGCTCAAAATAGGAACATCCCCAACTTGATCATCTCAGCCAAAGCTTTATCTAGCCAGGTTTTGAAAACCCCCAAGGATGGAGCTTCTACTGCCTCTCTGGGTAACCTGTTCCAGTGTTTTACTACCCTCCTAGTGAGAAAATTTTTCCTACTATCTAACTCAGGGGTGGGCAAAATGTGGCCCACAGGCCAAATGCAGCCTTCCAGGCCATTCTATCCAGCCCTCAGGGCCCCTAAAAAAAATTAGAAAATTAATATCTGCCTTTCCCTGGCTGCCTATCATGCAGCCCTCAATGGCTTCTCAAAACTCAGTAAGTGGCCCTCCACCTGAAATAATTGCCTGCCCCTGATCTAACCTAAATCTCCCTTGCTGCAACTTGAGGCCGTTGCTCCTTGTTCTGTCATCTGTCACCACTGAAAACAGTCCAGCTATATCCTCTTTCAAACCCCCCATCAGGTAGTTGAAGGCTGCTATTAAGTCCCCTCTCAGTCTCCTCTTTTCTAGACTAAATGAGCCCGGTTCCCTAAGAAGTCATGTCCCCCAGCCTCCTCACCATTTTTGTTGCCCTCCGTTAGACTCTCCAATTTTTCCACATCTCTTCTGTAGTGGTGGTGGGGGGGGCAAAACTGAACACAGTACTCCAGATGTGTCCTCACCAGTGCTGAATAGCAGGGAATAATCACTTCACTTGACCTACCAGGAACACACTTACCAATGCAGCCTAGTATGTCATTAACCTTCTTGGCAACAAGGGCACACTGTTGGCTCATATTCAGTTATTGTCCACTGTAACCCCCAAGTCCTTTTCTGCAGAGCTTCTGCCCAGCCAGTTAACCCCCAGCCTGTACTGGTGCAAGGGGATTGTTCCGTCCTAAGTGCAGGACTTTGCACTTCTCCTTATTGAACCCCATGAGATTCCTTTTGGCCCAATCCTCCAATTTGTCTAGGTCCACTTTTCTCAACCTGTGGGTCGCAACCCAAAAGTGGGTTGCAACCCAAAAGTGGGTCATAAGAATATATGAAAGGTTCATAAACAAACTTAAAAAATGGATCAACAGACCTCTAAAATGGATTCTCCTTTAAAGGAGAAAAACATGGGAAGCCACAGCTTTTCCCTGGCAGGCTGGCAGAGTTCCAGTTGCAGGGGTCTGCTTGGGGCCCCTGATGCCCTACACACACACACCCCCTCCTGACCCCAAATACCCACTCCTAGCCCTACACACTGGGGGCCTTGGGGCAGGGGGCAGCAGGTCAGGGGTGAGGCACACTGAGTTGGGACTGGTCATTAATGTTTACAAATAGGTCCTGGTCCATAAGAGGTTTTGAACCACTGGTCTAGGTCACTCTGAATCCTAGCCCTACCCTCCAGCATATCTACTACTCCCTCCAGCTTAGTGTCATCTGCAAACTTGCTGAGGGTGCACTCTATGCCATCTTCCAGGTCATTGATGAAGACATTGAACAAGACCAGTCCCAGGACCAACCCCTGGAGCGCTCCACTTGATACTGGCTGCCAACTAGACATCGAGCCATTGGTTACTACTCTCTGAACCCGATGCTTCAGCCAGTTTTCTTTCCACCTTACAGGCTATTCATTCAGCCCATATTTCCTTAGCTTGCCTACAATAATGCTGTGGGAGACCATATCAAAAGCCTTGCTAAAAATCTAGGTACACCACATCCACCAGTCTCCCCACATCCACAGAGCCAGTCACCTCATCATAGAAGGCAACCAGGCTGGTCAGGCATGACTTTCCTGTGGTGAACCTATGCTGACTGTTCTCAATACCCTTCTCCTCCTGCAAGTGCTCAGAAATGGATTCCTTGAGGATTTGCTTCATGATTTTTCTGCTTTGTGAGGTGAGGCTGACTGGTCTGTAGTTCCCTGGATCCTTCTTCTTCCCTTTCTTAAATATGGGCACTATGTTTGCCCTTTTCCAAACATCCAGGACCTCTCCCGATCTCCATGAGTTTTTAAAGATGGCCAATGGCTCTGCAGTTACATCAGCCAACTCCCTCAGCACCCTCAGGTGCATCCCATTGAGCCCCATGGACTTCTACACATCCAAATCTTCTACTCTCTAACCTGTTCTTTCACCACTGAGGGTTGCGCACCTCCTTCTCAAACTGTGCTGCCCAGTGCCATAGTCTGGGAGCTGACCTTGCCTGTGAAGACTGAGGCAAAGGCGGCACTGAGCACTTCATTCTTTCCTGCATCCTTTGTCACAAAGTTTTCCTCCAATTCAGTAAGGGACCTACACTTTCCTTGATCCTCCTTTTGCTACCAACATACTTGTAAAAATATTTAATATTGTTACCAGGAATTATACATATAGTATTTGCCCAATAGAAATTCATGCCTATTTGAAAATATAACAGTAAATTTTAAATATCACTAACAACCATTACTAAAAGAGAAATTAGCTGCTGGTATACTATACCAACATTTTGTACCTGACATTTTGTACCTGATCAGTAATTTTTACAAAACATTTTGCAAAACACGATAATTATGGTAGGATCTTGTGAACTGGACAGTGCAATGACAGGCTTGAACATTGCAAATAATTTCAGCAGCACCCTTGACTTAGGGATAATGGAGTGTGTGTGTCTGTGTATTCTAGCAACTTCAAGGAGGTAGAGTGATTTTAAAAAATGAACAGTCATGGGAGGCAAGTATAAGGGTCCACTAATGTATGCAGTGTAACAGGGAGGCTTCCTCAAGGCTAGTCTACCAATGGCCCACTCACCTGTTTCTGGGCCAACCGCCCACCTTCTTGTCTGCCACGCCTTGATGATATATAATTATGATATTAATTAGGTGGGAGGCTGATGCCAGGGGGCACTATCTTCAGCTCTGTTCCTTCCCTACACTGCAGCCCAAGCCTCACAGATGGCATCCACAGTTGATATAGCATCACCAGCCCCACACTGGGCTCCAGAATCCTCCAATCCAGATCCCAACTGGATCCCTTCAATCAGGCAGCCTACTCCACCCTCATTCTGGGCTGCCTAGATCCCTGAACTCTTCTCCTTCTTGGGTGTGGCCCCCCAAGGACCTTTGGCCACACAGGGCCTGGCCTTACCTCCAAGGCCAGTTGGAAGCCCCAGGCCCTCAGCTTTGGGCATCCCTCATGGTGGGCCCCTGGCCCTTTTGCCCACTCTGGTCCTGGCCCCAGAATTGACCAGTCGAGGGTATTCTAAGTCAGGCTTCTGAGTCTATAGCCCACTCTCTAACCTAGGTCTGCCTTCTTGGCCCTACTATGGGGTAACCCACCTGGTTGTGGGATCTGGGGTTATTAAGGTGCCCTGATCCTCCTTTCAGGTGGTAACTGGCCTGCTTTTTCCTGGAGGCTCCTGCACCACTGGGAGCCCCACCAGGCTACCCACTCCCAGCAGGGTGCAGTTTTAGGTCATGCCCAGGACCAGATGCCTCCAAACCATCCCCTACAGCTCCTGCCCTTACCTCCAGGGTGTTGCATTCAGCCTTGCAGCCAGGAGATGTTACTGCCTGGCCTGCCAGCAGCAAACTATTCTGTTTATATAAGCAGCCAGAGATCTAAAATGACCACTGCAATCAAGCGCCAGCTGGCTCAGCCCTTAAAGTGGCAGGCACCAACAGTGACCTGCCACAGTAGCTTCTTACTAATTCCAGTGTGTTTCTGCTTTTGACACCAGCAGCAGCATTTCATCCATATGGAGGGAAGGACAATCCATTTAAAAAGGAATTGAAGGAATTTTACTTTAACAAAAAAGAGTTACATATGTCTTTTTTTTTAACTTAATAAAGTGCTCCACAATATGGTCCAGGATTCTCTGCTGAGTGTAACACATGAAAAGGAATGGATAGCGAGTCCAGAACTGGGGAACAGGAAAACAAGTGCATGCACATGTATTGTATATATAGTAAAATAAAGAATAGCATAAAAAGAAATGGAAGACAATGAGACTGTGAGGTTGGTGCAAGTACATGAAGTATGGTTCAGTGGCTTGTTCACTATTGTCATTACCTCAGAAACCCTGCAGTAGGACATGGGCAGATGATGACAATACTAGTTACTGGATATGACCTGTAACACATTAACTTCACATGCTAAATGTTTGTATCTATTTGCTTGATCCTTAAAATGCTAAGGAATAAGTTAACAGTCAGGGCAGGGTTTTTTCAATTTTTCCTAAATTATTCCTTCCTACCAAAAACACATGAAAAGGGAAAGTTACTTACACTTTTCCTGTTTCCCTCTGGCTAACTGAGAAGCTTAGAAAGGTCTTACTGCCAAACCAAAAGGGCCCCAAAAGTATGACAATATTAAAAAAAACTAATGTGACACGTATGCTGGTGGTTTATTCTAAGCTCATAGAGACCTATAACAACTGTTTATGGTGTGTCAGGTTAGCACTGAAAATAGTGTTTGTTAATTGGAGTAAATTGGAAGTCAAGTCATATTGCAGGGGTGCCACAAACTCTAATCTAGTCATACTCATAAATAGGTTGTTTGTCCTCTACTCTGCTGAGCTGTGATATCACAACACTCAAATCTACAGACAGTGTAAAACAGTTATCTCCAAAACTTGCAAACTTTGAATGAATGAACTTACTGTTATACTTTCAGAGTTCCCAAAACAAAAACACAGCAGAAATAGGTGTAACTATTATACTGAAGTTGCTACAGTAGTTCTGAGTCTAGCTTTGAAGGGGGAACTTTTACAAAATTCAGTATACAGGAGTCAGTTAAAAAAGTGATACATAGCTATTATTTTCTGGATATTTTAGAGAAAAATATTTTGGATCAACATATAACAAACAAAGCCTACTTCACTGCAATAAGAATTGGTAAATTGAACAAACAAATGTCAAATTACCCGTGAGCACAAAAACACAGTATTTACTGCTTTTTAAGCAACAAGTTCTTTGAATACAACATTAGCTTATATATTAATCTGAGAAACTGTCTCCTACTTGTTCTGTGTTCTTTTTTTATAGAATTAAGATAAACTAATGCATGATTTTCATAAAAACTGATAATATTCTATCAGTAGGAGCAACAGAGTGTATCTACATAGATAACAGCTTTATTATTAAAGCAATAATCATGATAAGATATAAAAGGTTTATTTAAAATTGAATGAAAGATGTGATTAGAAATGTCTTGCATTGTGTGCAAGCAATGACAACAACAAAAATACAAAATTAAACAGGAATATGATAATATAAAAATGAAAGCAAAGTGTTGATAAGATGCTGAGATCCTGCTGTCATTTTGCATGCCTTTATCCCTTTTATGCCTCCTCCATTACCATGATGTCTGAGCAGTTCACAATCTTTAATTCATGTATCCTGTTTTTATACCCAGGATTTACTCAACCAGTTATAACACGGTAAAAAAATAACCTCTTCCTAATACAAACCAGAAGTGGCTAACCTTTTTGACAAGTGTCTCACAAATTAGCCACTCATCCTTCCCAAGTGCCACGCTGATCCCCTTCTCCTGCCTGATCTGCTGCTTTGCTTTCTGCTTCCTTCCCGATCTGCCACTGTGCTGTTTATCCACTCCCTGATCTTCTATGTGCCACACACAGACACTTTCCATACCACTTGTGACATGAGTACTGCAGGTTGGCCACCCCTGGTGTAAACCATCCCTGAATGATTTGCCCCACCTAGAGAAGAAATCATTGACTGAGCAAGAGATCAAATTCAGGTCTCGACACAGGCTAGCACCTGAAGCACAAAATGAGCAAAACTACAGAAAGATTGCCATACTCCCATCTCTCAGCTGGCCCCGAGAATGGCAATGTCCAGCTACTAGTTGAAGCATTGCCTTGACTGATAACCAGAAAATCATGGGCCAGAGCAGTGTAAAGACAGCTTACTGCCACTTCCAAAACCCTTCCTGAGAAAGCTGGGATACATATTCTTCAGCCATACCTAAAGGTCCAGGTGCCCTAGGTTTAAAGTGCTGTGTCTCAATTGTTTTTATCTATATGTTGATTGTTGTTGCAACTAATTTACTCTGCAGCAGGGTAGTACTTGTAAATCCAAGTACTATTCTGCAGTGCTGTAGCAAGGGGTGGGGGGTGAGTGAGGTGACTGCCCTGGGCACCAAAACAAAGGGGCACCAACAGGCACTGCCCAGCTGGGGTGGGGTGTGTAACAGAGCCGGATCAGGGAAGGGTGGCTTCTGCCACTGCGTGCACTCCTGGGCAAGCATAGAGGGGTTTGTGTCCCCCGGATCTGTGCATGGGGTGAGGGCGGGCTGCTGCTGCAGGCTTTTCCCAGGTGCCAGACTTCCTTGCTACAGCACTGCTATTCTGCTGCAGGGTAAAATAGATAGATAGGTAGATGCTGCCCCGACTGGCTGGGGCACAAGGGTGCTTCAATGCAGGGGTTGCCTGCTGGCTAGAGGTATAGAACAATTAATGAAATTGAAGAAATTGTAACAATACTGAGAAGTCTCAACAAAATTTATCTTACTGGATCCATCTATACATGCCTTTAAGATGACATGATAAACTCTGGCACAGGTTGTGCTAGTGTTGGCTATTCCGGACACAGTGTTTGCATGTGCACCCAGGATTGCAGCAGCCTGAGCTGGTCTAGAGAAGCCCCGAGCTGGCAACAGGCTCCAGGAATCAGCCCTGGACTCCAGGTGACAGCATCAGGCAGTGGAGGGGCTGGCTGGGGAACAAGAGTACCAAAACTGTGGAGCCGTGTGGCCGCCCCCCACCCTGAGCCTGCTACCAGTCTGGGGCTGTACCAACCCAGCTCAAACTGCTGCAGTCTTGGTCACGGTCCACACATGCATTTCTGAGCAGTAAATGACTTCACCGTAAGATAGCACTGTTTCCGACAGTGCTATCTTACAGCAGTTAATTAATTTATTGTGCCCTAATACTGGCACATGTGTAGACAGTGATGCTGTACTGTGGAGCTAATCTGCAGTAAAGCACACACGCAGATGCACCCACAGAGATGCAAAAAAAAGTATTTCAAGCTTTGCTTTGACTGGTTATATATAAAATATAATATACAATGATATAGGAAAGAATATCTCAATTGAAAGTGTAGTCATCTACAATGAATATACCAATTGTAGGTGGCTACATAAGTAACCATACTCTCCAGGATTTCCATTTAAAAGTAGCAAATTTAAAATAACTGCTCTCACCTAATGAAAGAATATTTTTTATGATCATCTTGCCTTACTGTATAAGATAAACAGCTACCTTTATTTTATTAATCATGCTAGGCTACAGGAGAATCAGAAGCTTGTACAGTACCTGGTGGTTTGGCAAGAGTGAAGAAACAATTTGAAAAAGCTGACATTGCCTCTTCAAAAAATACCTTTGCTCAATACCAGTACCAACACAAATCCGTACAGGTAATGATACCATTATATTAAAACATAATCAATTAATTTAATAACAATGTATAATGATACTAATAAATTAATGATATATTAATAAAGAGATATGTTCTACTTGATGATTTAGAAGAAATATTGCTACATGCCATGATAATAGGCTTCATGATCACTCTAATAAAGTGCACTGTAATGTGCATAATTTGTAACATATCTTTGACATATGCCACTGTAATCATATATCCTTTAGATAGATAAACTCGGTGCAGAAAGTATCTAAGTTTACAGCTGATGTATGGTAAAAAATAAACATTGCAAGAGTATTTTCTAGTGAAGCTAGTCTTTAGGGTTTTAATGCTTTATAAGTATCTGCAAATATTTTGCATATATTTTACTTGTAACAGTGTTAAGCTATTCTCACTGGAAAGGAGCTGACTGTTTCCTTTGTGTTAAATTTAATCAGCTTCTCAAAACAGATCAAAAAGTTCATGGAAGAGCCAGATTCCAGATAAAAACCACATAATACAGATTTCAAATGTTGTTTTAGATATAGGATTTTTGGATTTTGTTACTTCGTTTTCACATAGCATGAAAATTTGTTGCTAGAGATAATGAAACTATGAAGACTTGTATAAATTCAAGTCTAAAACTCGTTGCACTGTCTACAGTTTGAACACTGAAAAACAGTAATGGTGTGGTAAAAAGCTGCATTTTCTCTCGTATTTTGAGTTGGAGAGATTTTCAATTTTAAAAGTAAAAGCTCAAGGAACAAGATACAGCTGAAGTGTGAACTAGTTGCATTCTTTGTTAAATCAGTGTCAATCTTACATTGGTGTGCGGGCAGAGGATCACAGCTCTGCCCTGGCTCCAGACTATACTGTCACCACCGCAAGATCCCAGCCCTGGAGCAACTCCCTGCCCTGCTGCCCACCCTGCCAGCTCTGCTGGGGGTGGTCTCCACGGAAACCCTGGCCCTGCATTATCATGGCAACACGGGCAGGGGCTGCTGGGAAATAAAATCCGGCCACCAGCCAAACTCATCATTTTGCTCACCCCATCTTAAATAGTAACTTGGTCACACTTTCAAGCAAATAACAGTGTTATAAAACAGGGAACGAGCCACAAACTTATTACACAAAATGTGAGTAATAATGTTGTGGTGGTTCCCACTGCGCCTTAAATTAAACATGTGGCCACTCCCAGCCTTCAGAGCACCATAGAGTCTGTCAAGACTCCCGTGCAATCCCAAGGTTGGACTGGTGGTCCACGCCACAGGAGTACCAGGCCCCGGATAACTACTTGCTGGTGCAGGGGGAGCCCAGAATGATGAAATTGGCAATAGAGTGCGATCGAGATCTGATCCCCAATTCCATGGTCACACCTCCTGGCATGCATGTGTGACATAGTAGGAGACATGATTGTTGGGATCATGTATCAGATCCCATCATGCTTTTAACAGAATTTATTCTTATATTCCCATCACACATGCGTACACACTCATGATCTCAATAACATATTCTCATGGTCTGAGGTCTGACTCTTTTGAAATTAGTGATTTCTGTTCTTAAAATAATTAAGTCTGATTCCCACGCTGTCTGTGAAAAGCACAATTCTTTTTAATGTCTAAATGGAATGACAAAATTTGAAAATTTATAAACTAATTCATTAGTAAGTGCCCACTCCTGTAAGACATAGCCATGTGAATAATCTCAGGGATGCAGAATTGACACGCATCTGTTTTGTGATATCAGTGGTAAGAAGTATGGACCTGATTCCATACTCTGTCACATGAGTTATGTATAATTAATTTCCATAGTGTTATGCTGGTATAAAATAGGTGTAATGAAGCAAGTCAGATCCTATGTTAACCTTTAATGACATGCAGAAGTAGATTTTCAGCAGATGTAAATGACCTAATTTCCAGTCAATTGAACTATTCTGATTTACACCAACTGACACACTGGCCCTATAACAACTAATATTGTCCAGTCAGGTTTAACCAGAATGAAAATCAAGGACATTTCAATTAGCTTTCTGATAACAATTAAATACAATTAGAAAGCATTATAATGATAATTAGCTTTCAGATCTATTATCCTTAAATGGATGTTTTCTGGGCAGTTAGCTAATCATTTTAAGACCAGACTGTCTCAACAAATTTTGAAAAATGGTACTTTTGAATGTATAGATTTCATTCAAAGACCAATAATTAAGCTAACGCTCAACCTTAAAATTCCAATTTCAAAACTCCTGTTGAAAAGCAAAGAGATAGAAAACTGCAGAAATACATGTTTTAACATTTAGGAAGGCATCTAATCCATGTACATAAAAGGGGAGCTAGTAGTGTTTTCTATATTGAGTCTGCTTAACATTTTTCCATTACAAAAAGATTCTTGTGACTTTTTTCCATTTGAGATGCCCTGATACTTTTAATGCTTGCAGCAGACCTTCTCAAGTCAGAAAAGAGAAATCCCTGGAGCCAGAGAAAAGCCTTGTCTTTGCCCAATGAAATTCCCTTTGGGCTTGGCTGAGTTAGTTACTTTAAAATCCTACCATTTCCCTTATCCTGCTAGTGTACCTAGGGTATCTTTTGGCTGAATAATAACCAAATATTAAGGTTCTAAATGACATATTTTCTAACATATAATGTGGACCTTTCCCCCCAAAATCATCTTGCCCTGCCCCATAAATTGGAGTAAGTGTTTTAAGAGGGAAAGCTGACTTTTTTTACTGTGAAAGAAGCAAGTCTGTGGAGACACTGTGTATGCTGTGCAGCTGCCAGAATGGTGGCTGCTTGTATCTGTTCAGCAAACTGAAGGGGCAGATTCTTGTATTAACCCTCTCATAGTCATAGCTATTGGCCAAGCACTATAGCTTGTGTCTGAAACAGCAGTCGAGCTGTTGGTGGCGTCTTGATGTAGAAGCAACATTTTATTTCCAGGATCTCATATAAATAATTACTTACAGTAAAGAACTAATAGCCTCATGACTGCCCTTGCAAGGTTTTGGGTCCTAGCCTTGTGTGATATAGAATAAGTCTTCCTGGAAGTGTGGCCACACCAGGAAAATCCTGATGCCACACTTGCTAGACACTTTCCAGGAGGACTTACTGTATGTCACACAGTTGGCCATGGCTCTAGAAAAATCTTTTTTTCTATATTCCACCTTCCATACACACAGTGTTTTATTTGGGGATGTACTGTATGGAAGAAAATATAGTAGTTGGGCCCACAATATCAAAGAAGTAACAGCATCCCACACTCTACTGAGAACCTTGGAATTAGCCACCTCTTCTAACTGGGGGAAACAAGGAGAGACCCACACTATTCTCTTCCAGTAGTTGCTCTTTGCATAGGGAAGAAGCCCCCATACCTCCCTTAGAAGAAAGTCAGTCCAGGCTTCCTTAGAAGGCAAGGGTAGATGTGCGCCTTATAGACCAGTGGGGGCCAACCTTTTTGGAAGAAGTGCCACAAATTAGCTGGCAGAAAAGTTTATTTAGCTGTGCACCCTTCCTGAATACCACTCTGATCTCTTACCCTGTCTGATCTGCCACTCTGCTTTCTGCCCCCTGCCCTATCTGCCATTGTGCTGCCTGTCCCCTCACCAAATCTGCCACATGCCACACACAGAGGTTTGTGGTACACATGCTGCAGATTGGCCACCCCTTTTATAAACTAACTAAATCAAAGATATGTATTGCATGAGGTTTCATAAGCCTAAGCTCACTTCATCAGCTTCTGATGTAAAGAGCTTGAGCTCACAAAAACTAATGCTATACACCTTTGATTTAGTTAGTCCAGGAGGTTTCAACCTTTTTGGATCAGTGTACCCCTAGCGGCCGGACATGGAGCAGTTTACCCCCAGCGGCCAGACGTGGAGCAAGGGCAGGGCATGGCCGAACGCAGAGCAGTGGCAGCCAATGTGTGCGAGCTTCCCCCGTCCACCACATCTGGCCAGGCAGGTGACACCTGCACAGCAGCGCAGGATGGTGTGTGTTGGCACTCTGTCCCTGCCCACATGCACATATCCCCTAGGGCCTTCTCAAGTACCACATTCACCCGGTTGACAAGCCCATGAGTTAGTTTATAAGGTGCACATCTACCCTGCCTTCTGCTTGACTTCAGACTGACTGAGCTAACTATCTCCTCCAAGCTTTCTCAGTCACTCTTTCCTACAGACTGTCATACCCTAAGGACCATTTACACTCATTGTCCTACTTCACATTCCTGTGAAATATGCCATTAAAAGGCACTAGTGGTTTTTCCCAGGATATTTTCTGTATGTTATTTGTGGCTCATTTAGCTTAACTGCAGTTCACTCTAGGGACAAGCCTGCCAGGCTCTGTGCTCTCCCTAACCACTTACAGGCAGGAGAAACAATGCAGGTTGGTAAACAGGTGTACCACTCCTATTTTGATCTGAGCCAAACCCTGAGACAGTCAGGACCTACCACACATGAGGTGTCTGTTTGTAACTTGTGTGACCTTAGTTTGTATGTTGTTATATAGATTACGATACAGCCCTTTATTTAACAAAGATATACTCTTATCAGACTTCTGCTCCCATTAGTAGATGGGATGGATGTTTCTCAGGGAATCTGTCATGGCTGTGTAGGCTGTTTGTAGGATCCTTACCCTCCTTGATTAAGAAGTAGGACAGTATACAGAGGAAAACAGAGGACTGTGGGGAAAGAAGGGATGGCTTTGTGGTAAGATGAGCAAGACCAAGGAAAATGTAATTATATCCTTGCTTTTCAGCTGTGTTTCCCACATTTTCTGGATTCCCATTTTCAAAGTCATGGGTCTGGATATGCTGATGACTCAAAACCTCACTGAAGTCAATGGCTAATCTAGAAGATTAGCACCTCTAACATGAGGCTATTGTCATGTGAATATGTGGTTGGGAGTTAGTGGTTCTGAATTCTAAAGCTGACTCTCTGACCTTAAGAAAGTGTCTCTCAGTTTCTCCCTACTTGCCCCCACTTTCTATAAAACCGGAAGAATAATCTCTGTTACCTACAATGAAGTTAAAAGTTGTGAGGTGCTCATATGTTATAACAATAATGACCCTGTAGAAAGAACGCTATTATAAAATAATTCAGTATCCATTGCCAATTTTATATTCTTTGTGTGGGGTAAATAGATCAGCGATCACTCAGTGAATGAAGAGGATTCAAATATAGGATATCTCTCTTATTCCCTGAGCACTTCCCATCCTGTGCACTGAATGGGGCATGGATCCTATGGAGGATAGTAGTAATAGTCATGTAATGTCATCTTTAGATGGGGGATAACATTTTCAAAACTTCTAACTGGGAAGCCTAAGTTTTACTGACTCTCAGTGAGACTTCAAGAACCAAAATTACTTGCACATATTTTTCAAAAAATCACACCATTCATCGTTGCATCATTCAGCCCTTTGTATCAATCAGTGGGCTGAAATAGGGTCATGGGAGAGATGAAGAGGTGAATAATGGGCCAACCTCTAAACAGCTGAGACATCTGTAGACAAATTCAGAGACAATACACAAGAAAAAGTAGAAGTCTTAGTATACAACCAAAACTATGACATAATTAGTTGCACATAGACTTGGTAAGTTAAGTTGGAAGACTGAAATACTGGTATAGCAGGATAGAGCTTTTTCAGGAAGGACATGCAATGAAGAGAGGAGATATTGCTTTGTATATCCAGAATTCATACCTTGCTGCAAAGTCAAAGAAGAAAAAATGAGACGCAGACTTGCTGAATGTCTGTAAGTGAAGATAAGTAAGGAAAAGAAAAGATGAAAAATCATGGAAAGGGTCTGTTACAGATCACAAAGCCAGAAGGAGGAGGTGATTGATGAGGTGGGTTCTTTTTTTTCCTCTTTTTTGTTTTGTTTGAGCTGGTAGTAGTGAAATGTAAATACTCGGAGATCTATTAGAAAAGCAGTAGCATAGGACATCCAACAAGTTCTTGGAATATATT
>NW_017729031.1:50356623-50426209 GCF_001723915.1 Gavialis gangeticus
AGACTACAAAACAATTTTGGGGGTGTCCAAGCAAGGAAAAGCCTTTTTCTATGGAATATATTGGGTACAACGTGTTCTTTCAGAGGGTTGAGGAATCTACAGAGGTTGTAGCTACCATTGATCTGATTCTAACAAAGAGGAACAGGTTGAGTATCTGACTGGAAAATAATTAGGGTGAAAGTGATTATGAATCAATAGAATTGATGTTCTAAGGAGAGAAAGGAGAAAGAGCAATGAGCAAGTAGAAGAATCACAATGGACTTGTAAAAGCAGACATTGGCACAATCAGGAGGTTTGATCCATGATGTCTCTTGGAAAGAAACTTTTAAGAGTTTTGGGAGAGCTGGCAGTTCCAAAAAGAGGTTATATTAAAGGCAAAACAGCTAATTATCTTGATGTAGAGGAAAGATAGGAAGTACAGTAATGGTCTGGACACACAACACAAATTACTATAGGGTAATTTATCTTACAGTAAATTGATTGTGCAATAGTAGGGATATATAGCCAGTTCTCCCAAACTGGCTGCCCACTGTAGGTGCTATTATACTATCTGGCCACTTGGTGGCAGTGGAAAGAATTTGCATTGAACAAATTACTCTGGGATGAAATTAGGGAAATAAAATGACAACACATTATATATATTAACTTTCTCACACAGTAAAATTATTATTCATTTCCCATGGAGTAACTATACTTGGATTTGAGTGACTCACTATGTAGGAGGGCTTTGTAGTGTGTCACTGATCCATATTTACTATGTATTAAACCAGTTTGCTAGCAGGAAAGGTGATTAAATAACAAATGGTACAGAAAAGTTTGAAGCATTACATGCCTTTTTGGCTTCAATGCTCAAAAAACAAGTTAAATGTAACCAGATTCTTAATTCAACTATTTTTTAGGAAGGGCTAGGAGGTTAGAATAGAGAAAGAACATGTTAAAGAACAGTTAGATAAATAAGACATATTCAAGTTGGCAGAGTTTGAGGATGTTCCAGAATACATATGGAACTTGCTGAAGCAAATTGGACTATAAGCAATTGATTATCTTTTATAGGGTCCCAGAGGACTAAGAACAGCAAATGTAGTTTCTCTTTTTAAAAAGGGAAAAAGGAGCACTCAAGGAATTACATGCCAGTCAACCTAGCTTTGGTACCCAAAAGGACATTAGACACAGAAGAATTAGACAATCAGTTTATAAGCTCCAAAGGTATTAAGTACAAAAAGGTAACAAGAAAGAGTCAATATGAATTTATCAAGAATGAGTCAAATTTAACCAATCTTATCTCCTTTGACAGAGTAGCTGGTGAAATAGCAGAAGTGATATCTTGACTTCAGAATGTCTTTGACCCTGTTCCACATCATAGTCTCAAAAAGCAAACTAGAAAATGTGGTCTAGATCAGGAGTGTCAGACTCATTCAGCCCCACAGGCTAGATGAGTTGTATGGCACTGGTCAAAGGCTGGCCCTGGATTGCAGAGCCTTATCATCTGGCTCACAGGGCTGCCCATCAAGCTGCAGATTTAATGGTGACCACACATTTCTGCAGTTTCTGGGGCATTGACAGCTACTGCTCCTCCTACTGCCAAATGTCTGGCCCTTTGGGACTTCCCACAGGGCCAGATATTGGGCAGTGGGACAAGCTGTGGCAATGTTAACTGCTGTGTCCCTGAAGCTGCAACAGTTAACACTGTTGCCATGGGGGTGGATGACGCAGCTCTTCAAGTCATATCTTTGGTATCCCTGGTCTAAATGAAATAACTATGAGGTAGGCACACAACTGGTTGCAAATCTATGTTAAAAAAGGACATCAAATTTTGCTGTCAAAATGGTGGATTTTTCAAGTAGATTCCTGCCAGTTTTTGCCATTATTTTCATTAACAATTTGAATAATGGAATAGAGAGCTCACTTGTAAAATCTATGGATACCAACCTTGGAGAAGTTGCAAGCAATTGGAACAGGCCTAGAATTCATGATAAATAGAAGAAATAACACAAAAACAGGAAGATGATGTGTGTTGGGCATGGGAGGTAATTATTCCACTCTCCTTAGTACTGGTGAAGCCTCCACTGGAATATTGTGTCTGGTTTTGGGCACCATGCTCTAAGAAAGACGTAAATAAAACTGCCGGTCTAAAGGAGAGTGACAAGAATAATAAGAGCTTTAGACAACATAATTTCTGAAGAAGAGTTATGTTCCTTTACTATGAAAAACAGAAAACTGAAGGAGGGGGAAAATTAAAACAATCTGCAACCATATGAAATATTTTTATAAAGAAGGAAGTGATAATTGTTTTCCATGTCTACTGGTGGTATGACAAGAACTAATTTGCTTAAGTTGCAACACAGAAGATTTTCTCTATCAGCTCCAAAAGGTGTAAAACTACAATTCAGTTCATACATGTTCCAAAAACCTGTATTATTAGAATTATGCAAGCTTTTAAAGCTGAAATACAGGGCTGGAAATCTCAGGATAATGGATATTTCCATAAGGTGCCTGGAACTTACTTCTTCCAATCAGGCTAGAAATACCAGAAAAATCTTTATGGTATATTACTATCTCTACTTCCATTTCCAATGTGAACTGAAAATGGCAGAGGCAACTGAAAACTGTATATATAAAATCATAAATTAAAATTAATTAGTAAAAGTCAAATACAATAATTGTTGGGTTAAGGTCAAGTCTGGAAAGAATGCCCAGACCTGTCCAAAACCTTTGCCCACAGTTATTTCAGTGAGATTTCTTATGAGTAAGAAATATTCCTGAGAGAGCGTACCAGAGTTTTCTCATCATCATCAGGCTGGACAGAAACATTAAATAAAGCACAACACTGTACTGATTCAGAAGCAGACTGAGGAAATTATATTGAGAGTCACAGGTCACTTTCTGGATCAACTACTTCTACCTTTTCCAGAAGAAAAGCAATCTTTTTGGTAGCTATGCTAATAACAGATTTTCTTCTTCACTGTGATCTCAGCTCTGCTGACCAGTATTTTGCTATGCTCCACCCATTCCCTATCCTGGTCTGCCCATATCCATGGTTGGAGAGCTCCTCCCCTGCCTCCTGGGACTCACAGTGAAGGTAGTTCATGGAAAGATTAAGGAAATCATTTAAACTGCTAGGCCCTTATAGAGAGAAAGAAGATTTACCTTAAAGTCTTCAAGAAAAAAATATATATGTGCTTGGGGACACCATTCTCACAACATTTCTTACAGTCTCATTTTCAGTTGTTCTTGTGATCCTTCACCTCATTTTGCTGACATCTCACCTATTTGATATTTGGGGGTTTGCACATTAATAGATTCTCAGCTTTTTTCAAAGCGAGTTCTCTTATATTGCATTCCTAACACAGCTATCTCATAAGCCATTTGTAGCTGTGCTCACCATTCTCTAAACCATGTCAACTGATGTGTATTATAGCCTGGGTCCCCATGAACACGGGTGTGCCTTTGCAGCAGCACAAATAGTAGCGGCACAAATTTGTTCCAGTACTTTGTCCTGCAGTGCGTGCCCCTGCCTGTGTGCTTTACAGCAGGACACATTGTCCCACTGCCTCTTGTGCTGCGGGGGGGCTGCCTGCAGCACAGGGTGCCTCAGCTGGGAGGCAATTCCTATGCTGAGGAACCCTGTGCCCTGGCCAGCTGGGGAGCAGCGGGGGAGAAAGGGGGAGCAGAGCTGCCTGCTCCCCCATCTTTCCATGCTGTGGACCTCTGCTCTGAGGGACTCTGTGCCCCAACCAGGCATCCCCCACCCGGCTGGGGTGCAGAGTGCCCTGAGGTGGGGGAGACTGCAGCACTCATGCACTGAGACACATGGAACCACAGATCCACAGAACAACATCCACAGATGCATTTCAAGCAGGTCAAAAGAGGTGATCCTCCCCCTCTATGCAGCACTGGTCAGGCAGCAGTTGGAGTACTGCGTCCAGTTCTGGGCACCACACTGCTGGAGGGATGTGGACAGCATGGAGAGGGTCCAGAGGAGGGCCACTCGCATGATCAGGGGGCAGCAGGGCAGGCCCTATGAGGAGAGGCTACGGGACCTGAACCTGTTCAGCCTCCAAAAGAGAAGGCTGAGGGGGGGATCTAGTGGCCTGTTACAAACTAGTCAGGGGGGATCAGCAGGCACTGGAGGAGTCACTGTACCCCTGAGCACTGCCAGGAGTGACCAGGAATAACGGTCACAAGCTGGCAGAGGGTAGATTTAGGTATACATCAGGAGGCGCTATTTCACAGTCAGGGCGGCTAGGGTCTGGAACCAACTTCCAAGAGAAGTGGTGCAGGCTCCTACCCTGGGGGTTTTTAAGAGGAGGTTGGATGAACACCTTGCTGGGGTTGTTTGACCCCAGTACTCTTTCCTGCCATGGCAGGGGGTCGGACTAGATGATCTGCTCAGGTCCCTTCCGACCCTAGAAACTATGAAACCCTAGAAACTATGATCCTCCGCACTGAGGCACCCTGTGCTCCAGCCAGCTGTTCCCCAGCTGCTCCACACCTGGCTGGGGCACAGGGTGCTTCAGCATGCAGAGATCGAGGAGGAGCAATTTTAGGGCTGCCTGCTCCCCCATCTCAAGGCACCCTGCTCCCGAGCCATCTGGGCAGCAGCTAGCTGGAGCATAAGGTGCCTCAGAGCAGGGCTTCTGCAGCAAGCAGGGACAGGGGAGCAGGCAGCCCAAGACTACCTGCTCCCCTGTCTCTGCTTTTGTCCCAAAACACACCACTTTGGTGTGGCTTGTGACGCTTTTTTTCAGATTTTTTTTTTTTTTTTGGGAGGCAGTTGCTACAGGGAAGTCCCAGGAGCAAATTTTGCCCTGGTACTGCAAATTAGGTATTAACACACGGATTAACATGCAACTTGTGCAGTTTGTGGCACCACAAAGAGGTTTGTGGTGCCACAAGCCACATGTGTCTGCACATCTGAATGCAGCCCTGCAATTCAAATCAAATTACAGGGTAATAGATGATCACTGATCACCAACCCCTTAACAGGCCCAGTTTCCAGCCTCTGTATGTGGGCTTATGTGCTCAGCACTTGTGGTTGGAAGTAATTAGGCTGCAATAATATGCCTGTTTAAGCACTGCTACATTGTTGCAAACCTACTAACAGTTATCTAAAGTGCTACTCCAGAAGTTGTAATGGGTGTGAGTGATCCGAGTTTTGATGATTACCTCTGCCAATGTGTTGTGGAGGGAGAAGGGGAGGGCCAAGGGGGTTTTCCCCTTCTTCACAGACCAGTAGCCCATGTGCTTGGGAAGGACTGGGGCTTTAGGATACTGATACATAGTCATGGTAAGGTGTTGTTGGCACATTTGACTTTGTAAAGGTGTTACTTTGTGCCTGATAGCCTCTTTTGTGTTGCTAAAATCCCAATTGAGTTTCCACATATGCATGTTAATTAATAGAGTTTAAATTGCCTAGTTCATACTGCCTTAATCTGCATTAACTTTAATCCTTATTCAATGAGGATTAGTTAATTCGGACTGCAGACATCCGTGCATATAATGACGGCTGTCATCCAAATTAAACCTAGAAAACCATAACATTTATAAACAGCCATAGTATTGAATATTTGGAGAAATATATTCCTAGCTGTTTATTTTTAAACTTGTATTTAAAGAAAAAAATAAATACTGAATAGGAAGAATTTGCAATGGAAGATACAGCTACAAGAGAGAAGGGTTTGGAAAATGAGGCTACATTATATAACTCTCAACTTTTAAAAATTTAAATTTATTTAAAAAATCACTTAATGGAATATTGTGTCAGGGCCACATGTTATTCCTGTCTACTGCTGAAATAATTTTTTTCCTGAAGCCATCTCAGATATGGAACTAGAAGGAAGCTCTGACAGGACTTGTTTTTACCATATATATCTATTCTTAAAGAGATCCTAATGCAAACATTGGCACTCAGGAAGATACTATGGATTTGGTAAAACCATTAAAGGAATTTGGTTTAATTAAAAATGCATATTGTTTGTGACAGGTGTAATATGGTTCTGATGCATTCCATTCTTTTCAAAAGAGATTTATAAATATTTATTACTAAAAGGAATTTTAAATGTTTATTTTGTATGTTGACTAAGAAATCAAGAAAAGAGGGCTGAGTATCTTCTTGTTATTTCTGATCTGTAGAATTACAGAGTGGTAGCTCTTTTTCCACTAGGGCACCCCAGCATCTACCATGCTATTGACATCAAAGCCATCCCACTAATCCTCCCCAGAACCATGGAGCTGAGGTATATTAGGTTAAATCAGTAGAATTTTTAGTTTAATAGGTTTTCAGAATCTCAATACAGTTAAAGTTGTATCATAAGAAACTAACATTGAAATAAGCTCCATTATATTTTTTAAATGGTTCATATATAACTATTTATGGTCATGCTCCATTTGGGCTTCATACACTAGGCCTAGAATATTATGGGCTGAGCCTACAGAGGTAGTCTGGAAGAGCCTGTGGAAAGGAACCCTGATTTCTTACTTCTCTGTATAATACCACACACGTCAATCCATTTCAACTTTTTATATGGCACTTAATATGAGTATGTGAGAACTAATTAGTAAAATTTAGTAAATCAATTTTAAGGTAAATTATTCTTTTGTCTATCTGGAGTCTTCAGCATGTAAGAATACATTTAAGCAAGTATTTAAGGAATTGTTTACAGGTTATCTTTAAGAGAAACATTGTATGCATTTGCCTCTGAAAGCAGATCTCTGATAGCACACAAGAAAGAAGCATCTCTCATCAAAATAATGTGACATGCTGTGTAGGGAATGTATTACAGTGTAGTACAAAGATTCTATCTGTGTAAACTTAGGATGGCTTCATTACTCATGAAAGGCAAAACTAAAAGAAAATTATGAAGGCCATTGCAAACAAGAACCAATAAGACCTTTACCACTGCTTTAGACAGTTTTAAACTTTTGCATTGATATTGGCTGAATCTTCACTGAAACAGCATTTAACACCACCTTTATGTTTTTTCCTGATCCTAGGAGTGATAGGGCCATGGCACAGTAAGAACCCAAATACCAAGTGGTACTGCTTTGTAACAATATCTCAAAAGCCACTTCACTAGCTGTCTTCCATCTAAGGAAACCAAATATGATTCAAGAGTAATGGATATAGAGTAGTATCTGCTGAGTTTTAAAAGAGTCTGAGAATATAGCTCTTAGGTGTGAACTGCTTCTTTTATTTACGTGAGAAAGAGCTAAGCTGTCAAGGTGATGCTTTAAATATTAATATAATTCTGTTACTTCACTGTTCCTCAAAGCATATAACAAATAAGCAGATGTGTGTTATGAAGACCTTTAAAAACATTAAAAAATCCAGTTTATGTGTACTTAATTGAAAGTCTGAACTATGGGGTAGGTGTTGAAAACATGGGGGGATTCTGAAAGGCACCAGTAGACCCATTTTTCTATTGGGAGGCAGGGCTTACTGGCAACATTTTGGTAAACATTGTCATAGAAGAAGAGAAAGCAAGGAGATAATCAGACAGAACTCTGAGAAAGACTGGAATAAAATAAAAAGGAAGTAGACAGAAAAGTGAACAGACAGAAAAACGATGAAAGTAAAAGAAAATATAAAGGACAAAAGTGAAAAGACAAGGATAGTGAGTCTACTAATGTCTCCACCCACCAATGTCTCTCCTTCAAAATTCAGAGAATTATACAGGCCACTAAAGTTTAGAGATAGGCCTTTAAATGCGTTATTGAGGTCACTGCTCACGTAATTATTTTGCCATAAGTACAACACCAAATAGGTTAATTCACTTTATCTGCATAAAAACTTCTTGAACTTCTTGTCTTCTGAGCAAAATCCAGAAGACAACAATCTTTTCGACTTTCAGGGCTGTATTTTCTCCACCGATATGCAGAGGATTTATACCCATAACTGGCATTACTGTTAATAGGCTTTATTTGTGTAAAACTCACATACCAAGATGAGAGAATAGACACCTAGAAGTCCACTTAACTGTCTTTTCACAAATCTGTAGAAGGTAAGCTGATTTCCTCTTAGTCTTTACTAGTCAGGTTTATTAGAGATATAATGTGTTTGAAAATCCAATTAACAGTTATAATTCAGGAGATAACACTAATTGGATGAAAGCCTCCTTTCAGCCTTTACATTTGTGCAAGCTCAATTTTCTTTATACTAAAGGCTGCATTTCAACTAGTGTGCACTCATTTCAGCAAGTCAAAAATCTTTCACATTTGAGTCAGTGGACAAAAAGCCTAGGTGGCTAGGTTGTTTTGGTAGTTTTATTTGAAGTTTCTGTCTAAGGTAGCATTTGAATAGTACATTGACCATCCTGCTAGTATTTTTCCCACCAGTTACATCTCAGTACTTTTCCTTATGTATGTCATGGTAGATTTTGGTCTAAAATGGTTTTTGTTTTCCACCTGAATTAGACAAGTTATATAAAATATTTAGCTGTAGATAGCTCTGAATATCTGCATTTTTGTCCAAATAAATTAGCTATAGCTGAGCAGATGCTTACATTTTTGAGTTCTTACTTGAGGTACATGAAAACTCATCCTAGCATATTTCTTGTACCATAAATCATTTAAGTTAATTTCAATGATTTAAGATGTACAAGGCTTAGATTTTTGCTTGTTTGTTTGTTTACAAAGCATTAATGACACCCTATCAACGAGTTATGGCTTGACTACCTGTTTTGATTGGCCTCTTTAGTATGTTACATTAATTGTTACGCTAAATTTAGGGGATATGTTCAGGTTTTTGGTTTCCTAACCATATCATAATCTATCATTTATCATCTAGGTTTAATCTTAAATCAAGATGTTCTAGGTTTATGTTTAGCAGAAAGGTCATGAGATTTGTTCATGAATTTACTACTATAAAATTATTTTTTTTTTAATAGCTGCATATTTTAATTATTCTGCTTTTAGCATTGTATGTATACATTTATAAAATGATACATCCATACACACACACAGTACAGATTGAAGCATCATTTTTGGATTTACATTTTTGTTTCCTCCCCAGGATTGTTGTTTCTGTTGACTTTAATTTATGTATGTTCATTGTCAGATAGAGACCTTAGATTTTTGCCTTTTAAAATGTAGATCCATTTATAATATTTACTTTTAATGAAAGAAAAGTAGATTACAATGTAAATTACAATTATCTAGCACTGTTTTCTGGAATTTGTTCTCTCTATGGTGTAGATTAGGCCCAAAATAAGAAAAAAAAAAGTGTATATGTGAACAGGAAGAATTGTCATAGCTATGCCCCTCAAGGTATATTTGACACACATTTAAAGTTTTGCCTCAAGCAAAAGTCTCATAAAATTAAGGTATCAGCTTTTCTGGGTAAAACGACATGAACTAGGACTTAAGGTCCATAGAATTCGCTGCCTCTGGACTCAACATGCAGATTGTTTGTCACAGAATTTTATAAAATTTGTTTGCATTTTGGATTACGTATCCAGGCTGTAGTTGTATTGGTCTAGAGACAAAAGGTATCAAACCTCATGGCAAAGATGATATATTTTATTAAACCAACTAGATATTTGCAAAAAATATGATTTTTTTCATATTTCTGCCTAGGAGAACTTTTACAATCTTTGCAATCTCTTATGCCTAATGAAAGTTGCCTCTGGCTGAAAGCTTGCAAATAAAGAATTTTTTTTGCAAATATATAGTTGGTCCAATACAAGATATCACCTCTGCCATGAGTTTTGATTCCTTTTGTGTTTTGGGGGATTTTTTTTTTTGCAGGGGGGGGGGGTTTTCTTTTAATTTCTAATGTTAAATTTTCCTCCTTTAACAGAATCTGGGTGGGTTTTGTTTTGGGGGGGTGTTGACGGGGGGGGTTGTACCAACCATGGATGCAAATTTCACTTCAAATACAAAAATTATTAAGAGTCTGATTCAAAGTTGCAGTGTCATACACCAATCCAGACTGTTACTCTAGCCTTATTTACTCTCCATATCTAGCGTTACTATAGTTTAATGATAATGTTAGTGAGGTTCCTAGGCTGGCACTAAAAGCTAAGAGAGGTACATTTTTCTATACGGAACATAAGGCATATAAGAGCTACTACATAAGTAACAGTGAATATACTTTATATCAAATTCCTCTCACATTATACCAAAATTTTCCCCAGGACCTCAACCCAATGAAGCTTAAAATTTTATTTGCCTTAACCTTACAATTTCTTTAGTTTTTGGATGTCAGATACTTAATAAAAACATACAGTAGACTGTTCTTCAGTACAATGAGATTTAATGCAAAAGGAGATTCTAGATAAGCTAGTATAATGTTGTGGACTAAAATGATGAACTTGTTTAGGACTAAGGCAGTTTAGTACTTGGTTAAGTTTTGTGCACATGAAAATATATGCCAACATTTCAAACCTAAGCATCTATAGTTAGACCCTTAGTTAAGTTCATATTATTCTAATGAGAGAAGGGTTGTAGAGACAGCTACAGAGCACCAGATTGGAAGTCAGGAGACCTAGGTTTTATTCCTAGTTCTACTACTGACCTGCTGTGCCACCTTTGGTGAGTCACTTAACTTTTCCAGAGTTTTTCTATGATATGATAGATATGATATATTTATTTTGTAAAATGCTGTGATATCTGTGGATAAAATGTTCTGTGCAATATGGCTAAGTACAGACAGTCAAAAAGCCTGAGGCTGAACTGGAAATGCAGCCACATGTCTGTAGTGGCTCAGGCCAGAAGCTGGGGGGATGCTACAATATGCCTCCCTCTTCAGCTAGAGCAGACAGCTTGAGCCAAGCTAGCCAACTTGCCCTATGATGATGGGAGTTTTGGGGGAGGTGCAAAACATCCTGGGTTGCTTGGGGACAATTAGTTAACTTGAACCTGGAGGGGATTGGGGACAGAAGTTCAATAAATCGATTTAACCTAAGTCATTTAAGTCTGATCCATCCAGCTTTATCTTAAACTGATTTTGGTCATTTTGAAAGCAGTTTGTGCGCAATGAACTTCTGCTGTGTTACAGATTTCTGATCACTTCTACCAGTTTGTGTGTAATTTATGTCCCTAGTCACTAAAAGTTAAATGTCAACATGGCATAGGGCCAAAATGTGCCCATTTTATTCACTGACTTCTCTGGAAATACTAGCATGAGGGGCCAAAGAGTATTTGTGTCTCAAGCAGAAATATACAAATAAGTATATAAAACTTATTTCTTGTGAATATGGTTTTCATTCCCTCCTTCCTCTCTGATGCTGCTTTACACACAATTCCACTTCTTGCTCCCATTTTTATGCTCCAAGGGACCATCTTTCCTTCCATTTAGCTGCAAGGGACCAGGAGGATGGATATTTGTATCTACTTCCTGGATCCATATTTGTATATCCATCCTCCTAGATATACTACTGCCACTGCTACTAAGTCCTTTTGCACTTATCTGGACAGTATAGTTTCTGTGGCGTGAAGTCTGGTTTTCCCTGGCCTATGTTTGAGTTGTTTTTAAATATAGTTCTCTCCAGATCTGCTCTGATGGTTTCATTTTATCTTTGACAAAGGTGTCATTTTTTAGCATATCAGTGTCAACATCTTTGCCCTCTACATCCTGCTGAAGATTGTCTCTCAAATCATCAGCAGAAATAGTCCTATTCACAGGAAATAAAAATCACTCAGATTATATGAAACAGTCTTTAAATTTAGATTAAATAACTAGAGCAAGACCATAAAATCCTATTTATACCTAATGGAACAGCACTTTCATGGAAAACGTGATTATATACTTAGGTAGTAGAAAGCTCACTCAAGGTCACTGAATCAATGCTGGGACAAAACACAGAAATCATTCAGTCTAGACACAGATCTGAAAGTCTTGCTAAATCCAAAAGGTATTAAAAGGAAGTATTTTGCTTTGGAACACTTCAGACAACCATACTGCAAGTTATACTATATATTATTTTTATAATATACATAGTGCATAGCTTTATGTTCAAAATATTTATGTCAAAATATGCAAATAATGTTGCCTTGTACCACAACTATCCTCTTCATACTTTCTTCTTGCAGGGAAGATAGTGGTTGTGAGTGGTACTAGATTCACTGAAAGCTAAGTTTTCCCTACACAAGGGGAAACAGCAATGAAATCTTGTCTAGCTAATCTGCATCTTCATGAGTTAACACTGCTCTTTCACCTCCATGGTAGTCATTGTTTCTCTTTTCTGCTAAAATACCTTGCAAACTGCCAGACGTTCAGTCCAGTGTGAGATCTGATCTTCTGCATGGGAATGGACACTGGATGCAAAAACTTCTCGTTTGGTCCAACCACCACCTAATCCATCAACAGACAGCATCCTAGCAGACAGTCTGCCACACCAGGAAGTTCCTGATGCTACACTTCCTGGACACTCAATGTTTCCAGGAGGACTTGAATATAGATGCTTTTGGAACTAGAACACCAAACAAGGACAGAGAGCATTACCCTTTACTGAATTTAGCCTTGCACTGGAAACAGAGGAAGTGCAGGATGCATGCAAAATGATTCTTGTTTCTCCTGACTACTGAAAGCCTTGATAAACATCTGGGCTGCTGCTGATATGTAAAATCATTGTTTCTATTAGACAGCAATCTCAATCTCCCTGAAAAAAAAACCTAAACACTTGGTGCTAGCAATCTCTCTGACAACCACTTTCTCTCTAGCTTCCCCCACCAATTAAGAAGGTAATGACAAATAAAAGAAACAAAAATGCAGGGCTTCTGATTTGTGAACAACTTAATTTTTGGATGTTTGATTGTGGTGAACCAGAATAAAACCAATGTGTTTTTAAGATTTCCTATGAACCAGCAGTCACAAAGAAGAAACATTTCAGATGCTCCCTGCAGGCTGCATCTTCAAAATGCACAACTGCCAGAACTCACTAGGTCTGTGCTTTAGGGCAGCCCCACCAGGAGGATTGCTTCAGGCACAAGACCTTTGGCTTCCAAACTTCTAAGGTAGGTGTCCCTCCAGGCTACTAAGGCAAAAGTCTGGAAGTCCCCAAGTCCAGATAATAGGTCTGCCCTGGAGCCAGGTGCAGGTTCTGAGGCAGGAAGCCAAACCTAACTGGAACTCACAGATCTTCAGAAAGCCTAGATAGCCCTTCCATGATTGACTGACTTGTAGACACAGAAAGCACAGGTGCCCCCAGGCTTGGAATAGTCCTCTTATGGGGCTTCTTGGGACCATGAATCCTGGGAGCTCCAGCAGCTGCTACATAGTATTGACAGTTTTTATCTGTAGCACTGCTGCTGTCACTGTGATGCATCTACAGGACATGTTGGTTTCACTGAGCAGCTCTCTAGTTGGGAGCGGTGAAGACCTTTCAGTCTGGCCCAGGGTTTTCAGAACTTCCAGATTCCTTCCTGCAGACCAAAGAGTCTAGAGCCTAAAATCCCTGGCTACAGCAGGGTCTCCTAGGTCTTTCAGGACTACTAACTTTATGGCAGGAAACCTTTGTATTCCTGCAGTTCTTTTTTATGCGGAGTTAGAGCTGGTCTGGCTTCATAGCAGGGACTCTGGAACCCTGTCATGGCTAATCGCCCTGAAGTCCCAGGACCCAACAAACACTGGAGTCGCCAGTAGTTGAGCAAAGATCCAGGACATGACTAAAATCAGAATATTTTGTTCAGACTGATATTAAAACGCAGTATTGATGGCAAGAAGAAATGGCTTCAAAAAGGTAAACCATTTTTTTCCTCACTCTTCATTGAAAAATTTGCCCTCCATTCAGCAAAGTGTGTAACTTCTCAGGATCTCATATCAAGAAACATGCAACAAATACATAGAGCACACTAGATAGAGACCTATTGAAAACAGAGCACCAATCACAATCAGCCATTGTTTATTGTTATTTTGGCAAGCAAAGTTGAAGATGTATCTGTTTTCTTGCTTCTGTTGGGGAGGGGGAAGGACAGACAATATAGTTGAATCCTAGGAAAAGCTTTTACTTAACGTCAAGCTATGAATACAGTGTTACTTCAGGTGCCTGTCCTGAGAGATGGTATGAAAGCCACAAGGCACAAATTTCACTAAATACATGTTGACATCGTTCATATATGAATTACTGGAAGGCTGTGTGAGATTCTCCTGTCCCATTTCTCATGCCTTTATTTGTTTTTATTGTGTATTTTAATTTAACAAATTTCCTGTTTCTCCATATAAATAATTTTACTCTACAATACGTTTCTTTTTCTTTCTGCCACAACATAAGGATGAGAAACTGCAAAAAGTGTCAGATAAAAGGAAAAGGCAGACTGTAGCCCAAAATGTGTGATCATCAACTACCAAAAAACAAATCTTGAAACATTTTGCAAAAAGGATTCTATGTAAGTTATTATAGTTCAGGAACACTAAGATTGATGCATTGGCCACTAACATAAAACTAGTGTAGCCATTATAATTCTGTTCAATAATACCATCTGATGGCCTGCATAAAAAAACTCATGAGGGCTTATACAGACCCTTCTTTCTTCCCTCCCTTCTAAACATTTTAATTTTAAACAACAGATTTTTGTCCTACAGAAATATTAGGTAACACTGATCTAGAACCAAAGACCCATTGTAGCAGGAGCTCTACAGGAACTTAAATAAAACAGTCTATGTCCCAGAGAGTTTACAAATATTGTGTGATAAATATAATATTATATGACAAATATTAAAACATAAGGGGGGCTGGAACAAAATTGAAGGATGAAATAAAAAGAAAAGAAACATTATGCATAACAGATAACTGTCCCAAAGTACAAAACACTTCACCATTGCCAAGCTGACAGTATTTTAGAAGCTTCGTACATAATGTGATACAAGATAAACAACTGCTATGTATTTAAGACAGAAATGGGAGCCCAGACCAGAGGAGAAGCAATCAACTTTTCAAAGGACCTAACAGTTTCTTTTCCACCTGGCTTTAGGACTTACGAAAAATTTTCTGTAGTTTTGCCTTCTCTATCCCTGCATACTTGGGTACACACAACTGTTCTTACCTGATAGAATAATACATGCTCTAACAGGGACCTGACATCTTCACACAACTTCCAGTTTCTTCGAAACAGCATGTTTCTGTTCATTCCCTAGCTGTACTGCTCCATTTCACAAACCCTCAAATATTTATCCCAAAGTCTTGTAGAGAGATGTACATGTGAATTACATAGTTATTTGCACTCTTCCTTGGTCCCACTATTGGGACATTAATGATGACGTCATTAATGTTCCTTGCATTTCCATACCAGCTATATATTATTTATATAGCAGCTTAGCAGCAGCTACATATTTATATAGTGTACTTAGCAGCTTCCTTATATATCTTTAATGTAATATGATTTAAATTATTATTTAAACATTGAATTAGGCAAAGAAAAAAAGTCACCTTTGAAGTCAAAGCTATGTTTGTTCTAATTTTGCTTATGTCATATGTCCTACCCCTAAATTACCTCATATGCTTTTACAGAACTTGGATTTTGCCTTTGAAAACTAGGTGTGCATAGAATATACATGAAAAAATAGAAACTGTGATCTTCACACTTTTATGAGCTAAGAGCTTCACAGTCATAATGAACTGTGAACATTATGACATTCATTTTTTTCAGACACAAATGGTATATCCTGTATCATGCAGTTTAATAATTTAAAATAGAATAGGAAACATTTATGCTGGCTGACCCTTATAAGAATCAAGACCATTGCTGCTTCTTCTGTCATCTGCCACAATTGAGAACAGTTTACTCCATCCTCTTTGAAACCCCCCTTCAGGTAGTTGAAGGCTGCTATTAAATCCCACCTCAGTCTTCTCTTCTGCAGACTAAATAAGCCCGTTCCCTCAGCCTCTCCTCATGCCCCAGCCCTCTAACCATTTTTTTCACCCTCTGATGGACTCTCTCCTGTTTGTCTGCATCCTTTCTGTTGGGGGGGCGGGGAGAGACAGAGAGTAAATGTACTAAGGAGTGTAAACGTACTAGGGTTAGATTGTGACACTTGGCTACAGTCATGTAGTGGGGGCAATACAGAGCAATATTCCCCCGTGTGGAACCTCAAATGGCATTCCACAGAGTGCTTTATATAGCGTGCGCATGGAGCACACACGGTGGTCATGCCCTTTAAGGGGTAAACTCCACCAGCATCACTGTGTGCAGCTGATTAGGAATTCAGCCATGGTTTACCCTATTCTCTGCTGCTTTTTTGACTGAAAAACTGTTGCTCCTATAGCAGACTTTTGTCCTGACAAATATGATTTCAAACAACTCTTATCTAAGTTGTACAAGGGCAGGGGGTTCTCTGTCTTCAGACTCTCCCACCCACTTCCCCCTGTGAATGGCCACATAAGTACACAGTCAAAATTTGCCCTTCAATGTTTATGCTGCCTAAGGCATTGGTAGCTATATACTGGGTAGCTATATAGCTGCTATATTATATCATAGTGATCCTTAGCAATATAGTAGCTTCTTCATGAAAAGATACAAACTGTAGATCAATAAAGATGCAATGAAGTTCAGATTAGATATGATTCCTGCATACATTAAGCTTAATTATATTCCTTTTTAATACACTTCAACCATTGAAAGAATGTATAATAGCAAACGTCAACATACTTTGTGTCTTAAAAGTGAGCTTCTAAGTAATGAGATCTTAACTTACGTATCTAACACATCTTTACCTGAATGCAGAAGCAGGCCATCCCTAAGAGGGGGGAGAATTGGGGCAACCACGCCGGCTCCTGTGCTTTGGGGGGCCCCACAGAGCAGGGCAGAGCAGCGGCAGTGCAGAACTGGGTGGAGCAATTGCTCCACGTCCAGCCACTCACTACCCTCCAACCTGATGCCGCTGCTGCCAATGGTGGTGGCACCTTCTTCGGGTTTGGGGCCCGTGGGATCAGAGCGGGTGCAGAGCCCTGCATGGGCTGATTTGCCCTGGGCCCTGCACCCTGCTCAGGTCTGCTCTGTGCAGAAGCATGTATGTGTATGAATATATATGAAATATAATCACAGACGGGGTGGCAGGTCCCCAAGTGTTTTAGAGTTGCCTCATTTATCTTTGTGGGGCATTAACTCTGAAGACTCTATACTGTTGCAAATTAAGTCTGGAACATGTGCAAGTTTATATCATGTCCCTGTCTTGCCTACCCCAAGCCCTGCATGCACTCTAAAAATTCAAGCTTGGCAGGAAATAGTATCAATCTCAGGTTTAATGACCAACTGTATTATCCAGTGGGTCAGTAGCCAGATTTATTCTGCTTGATACTGGTGTTTTTATTGTAGTCCAAGCAAAGATCTTCACTGCATAGGGGCTCAATAGGATGCACACTGGCCATGAAGGGGATGCATGCCATAGAGTCTGAGGTGCCTGGTATCCCACTTTATAGCAGGTATATAGGAACAAACTAGTACAACTTCTACTACATAGATTCACCAGACATACTCTATTTTGTGCAAACCATATAAAGCAAACCAGTCCTCAGGCAAAAAAAAGCCCTGGAAGCTCCAGTGTCATAGGATGGCTGAGAGTATGCATGTGGAGACAGAAATTTCTTTTCCTGTGGTTTACTACTCTTCTAGCTACACTGAAAGCAGGTGCCAGCATTTGGTATGTAGAAAATTGTTTTTCTTCCATTGCTTCAGGCTCTATATATACAAACCCAGAAACACATTCTTTCTACTTTCATGCACTGAAAATTTTGGAGGTTCTTTACAGGCCTAGAACACTTTTTAGTTTTTTAACTGAAAGTCCATATTCTGCATGAGAATATAAGTGAGCCTCGCTCTTACCAAAGAGAGCTGCCTATTTGACACTAACAAATGGGTGAAACACTTTATCATTTCCATATCTCATAGCATTAACAAACCTGGACAAATTAATTTGTACTGATACTATTTTGGACTAATTTGGAATGTTTATAAGAAGTATGTCCCAAAGCGGTTTAAGGAGACTGATAAACATGATCTCCATTTTACCGATAGACAAGTGATTTGCCCTAGGTCAAAAAGCAAGTCCACAGCAGAATTTGAGCTGAAACTCAACAAAGATAGCACCATCACAAGAACCATAGAAATTAGATTATGTAGCTATATAGAATACAGCTTAGGTGCCAACTTTTACTTTGGCCTGGGAGGCAGGGTGGGGAGGCCTAAGATGATGGACACATGGAAAATTTTATGCAGTTCAAGTGACAGCCATTTTCCCAAAGGGTGGCAGGGCTCTCAGGCAACCACATATTCGGCACCTCTGGAACACAGACTCAAAACTCAGCCTGTTACAGCACAATTATATCTCTTTTAAATGTACAAAAGCAGCACGGCTATTTCATAGGCTCTTCTATAAAGAGCAAAGACAACATGCTACGGATGACTTGTAAAAATCCCAATCCAGCTTCCATTTTTCATAAGTAAACTTCTTTTTTGCACATGAAAATGACTGCAATACACACACTATGATTTGGACATCATTTCTTTTACAAAGACAAAATCATGTTTATGAAGTTCCTTTAGCTCAGTCCTGCTAATAGACAGGAGAAGTTGGTGGCTGTGTAGAAGCATCTTCATTAAAACAGGAATTAGCTGCTGATGTTCTCCTTCTCCTGCTCTTTACTTTGTATTTTGTACTTATCTGCACAGATTTCAACACATACAAATCAAAAGCTGAAATGGCACTGCAGTAATGAAATTGCAATATGTCTATCATCTATTATATAGCAACGTCTGTCTTAAGTTTTGTTGCAGATCTTATTCACATATGCTATCCTTCAAGGGGTGAAAAAACCTGTTTTTTAAAACACTGCCTTTCACATTATAATTTATTAGTGAAAAGCATCTATAGACAAATATGAGGTTTTTAGTTTACCATTAAGTTGTTAATGTGAAATTACTTTTATTTGTCCTTAGGAAATGACAAGTAGGAGTCAGCTCAAAGTATCAAGCAGCAGCAAAGAAACTGAACGAAATGAAGTGACCTCCAAAGAATCTCAGCTGGAGGCCTTTCAAACAGAAGAGGTAACTGTATCAATTAATTGTGTCACTGGGCGATTACACAAAGATGCTGATTTTAAGACTACATATTTGCATCTTAACTCTGTTACTACTACCTATAACAAGATCTTGATGTTCTGATGATAGTTACCTCATTTAGTGGTAGGGAGTCATTGGGGGGAAAAAAGGTGTTTTATAAGAATTGCTTCAATGTGTTAACTAGTCATGGTTTCATTCAGATTTTTCCTTCATAAAACTTTGGTGGGAAATTCTCACATATGCTAATCTTGATTTAAAGTTAAATTTTTGTACCCAGGTTTCTCATCTTGAAAAAGCTACCCATGAAACAGTGACAGCTTCTAATTTTGCTCAACATATTGATGAAACAGGTAAGAAAGTTGGGAGGATATTAAACATAAGTATAAAGAGTAACAAATAACAAACAGCATATCCACTTGCTCACACAAAACTATCACTGGTCATACATAAACATGAAAACGTCAGTTCCAACTGCACAGTCTATCCCTGTTCAGCAAAATGCTGAACATTGACTTCCATGACATTTAAGAAGCATGTGATTAGATCTAAGGACCTCCTGAAGTGTTTTGCTAAACAGGATGGACTGAAGCACGTGATTAAATACTCTGATGCAGGAGTCAGCAACCTTTCTGTAACAATTAACAACCTTTCATAACAAGGTTTTATCCCAAAGCAAGCTGCTGCCTTCTTGGCTGCAGTGGGAGTAGCAGTGCAGAGAGGTAGCCTGAGCTGGAACGTCAACCATGAGCACCCCAGGGGAGGAAGCTTTCAGGAGAAGTCAGTGTAAAAGGGAACCTCTTCATTCCCCCACCTCCAGCCCTAACCCAGCAAATGCTGTGACTATCATTTTTGGCACGCTTAGTGAGCTTGATAAAATCTCTTCAAAGCTGGATCTGGCCCACAGGTTGCTGACCTCTGCCGTAATGTATCACAACTATGAAGAATAACAATCCTCACATTTTGGCAAGCAACAATTCAGTTGTGCAAACGTTTAACTACTGTTCACCTGGACAGCTCCACAGAGTATGAACAAATGGCCTTAAATACTGTTTCTGCAATATCCAACAATTCTGGTCCTGACAGAGCACGGATAATGCAGCACTTGGCAATTATTCATGGTTCTCTGTGCAATGACTGAATAGCTCTCCTAGCGGTGCAAGGCTGGATTGGTCTAATGTAATGTGAATTGGTCTAGCGTAATAACTTTTTATAATTCATTGATAAAGACATTTTTAATAACATGGACATAGAAAAACCCTTTTATTTTTATTTTTATTGCAGTAGTCAATGCAGCTATGGATGAAGAGATTTCAAAGATTTCAACACAGGTTTTAAAAGAACAGTTTGAAAGGACAGCCCAAGAAAAGGCTGACAGAGAGACTGCAACACCTGCAAAGCAGATTAAGGTCTGTACTTAATAGTAAAAGTAATCTCTGTCCATGCAAACTAGAAATGTTAAAATTCAGTATAACACTGAAATGCTACTCTATTCTGCAAGCGCTCAAATCTTAGCATACTCATATTTTGGTCAGGTAGTTGGTCTGAATCTCAGTGTAATGTATTATGGAAGTGGTGGGAAGATAGAGGCCTTGGAAAACATGTGAATAATAAATACATAAATTGCATTAAATAATCTAACAAACATTTTTATTAGGAGATGAATACAGTTGAAAGCAAAGCTTTTAAAAATCTTTTTGGTTTTCCTCTGTCTTCTCTTGCTGCATGCAATCTCCTCTTTATCTTTTACTCTGATAAAAAAAAATATAATTTCTGTGATCATCTCTCTCTCCAAAATTTTTGGTTGACACATTAGTTCAGAGATAAATGCAGAGAATTTTAATTCCATTTAAATTGAAATCAGTATAAACTGCCGATGAATTGTGTGTTATGTGCAGTACATCAAATCTGCATTGGTTGCGACAGAGAAACCAATGCTGCAAAATCACTGTATCTTACCTTTCATACATTACGCCTGTATTAGAATTAGTTTTAATTATATGAGGCTCTGAAAAACATCTGAAGGTGTTGGGTCTCTTAACCTGTAATTGCAATGTCCTTGCTCAGCACCTTGGAGAACTAATCCTTTGAATGGGATCAATAAAATTTTGGGCTGAAAAATGTGTTTGTTAAATAAAATATCAATTTTGTCCCCTAAAGATTGAAAATGAATATCAAGAAATTGCATGGCCTTCTGCAGTTAGTTCTTCTTCTACGGCCAGTGCTTCAGCAAATAGAATACATGAAACTTCTGTGACAAGAGAAACAAAGCATGGGAGCGCTGCCTCTCCTACAGTTCACACCAAGTCCTCTAAATGCGGAAGCAGAGAAGAGTTACCTCCTCCTTCTGCAGCCATGCTACAAGCTCCGTCAGATATGAGAGAGTTTTCCCAGTCCCCTGAATTATTCACCTCTCCAACAAAGCTCACAATCCCCAAAGATTTGTATTCAAAGCAGAGAAATTTATATGAATTAAAACGTTTATACAAACATATTCACCCAGAAGTAAGAAAGAATTTAGAAAAAGATTATTTACGTGAAATTTCTCATATTGTATCTTCTGAGCTTGAAACAGGGAATTCAGTATCAAGAGATGTACAACAAGCTACATATGTCTTTGAAAATAGTCGTAATAGCCCTCAAAAGTGTATGAGCCCAGAGAGAGAATACCTAGAGTGGGATGAAATTCTAAAAGGAGAAGTTCAGTCCATGAGATGGATCTTTGAGAACCAGCCTCTGGATTCAATCAAAGATGAATCTCCAGACCCAAACAATATTAAAAGCATTGCAGATCAAGAAATCATTGCGGGTGGAGATGTTAAGTATACAACCTGGATGTTTGAAACACAACCTATTGATGCACTGGGTTCACATTCTTCAGATTCTGCAGAAAATGCAGACAAAATTCCTGAGTTAGCTAGAGGAGATGTCCGCACAGCAACATGGATGTTTGAAACTCAGCCTTTGGATTCTATGAATAAAATCCATCATGACAAGGAACAAGAAACAGATGAAACTTGTGTTAAAGACATTACTGGTGGTGATGTGAAAACTGTAAAGTATATATTTGAATCCCTAAATTTGGATAAAATTGGTCAGTTGTATTCAGTGGATGAAATTAACTTTCTGCAATTGAGATCCGAACTTAAAGAAATTAAAGGAGATGTGAAGAGAACCATAAAGCATTTCGAAACTCAACCAATGTATGTTATTAGAGATAACTTAGGTCAAATGCTGGAGATTAAAACTGTTCACCGAGAAGACATTGAAAAAGGCGATGTCAGAACAGCACGCTGGATGTTTGACACGCAGCCCTTAGACATGATTAACAAAGATCCTCTGGAAATTAAAGTTGTCTGTGGAATCTCTATGGAGGAAAACATCAAAGGTGGTGTTCACAAGGCAAAATGGTTATTTGAAACCCAGGCTTTGGATTCTATCAAAGAGGACTCAGAAGTAACTGTCAGTGAGAAGGAAACTATTCTAGGAGCTGATGTCTGTAGAAAGTGCTGGATTTTTGAAAATCAGCCACTTGATACCCTAAAAGGTAATGACAACACAACTCATCTGCCACCCGAAGAAATAATAGGAGGTGATGTAAATACTACCAAACATTTATTTGAAACGCTACCAATGGATGCAATAAAGGATAGTCCAGATGTTGGGAAACTTCAGAAAGTGGTTACCACTGAAGAAGAAAAAGGTGATGTGAAGCATCAGAAGTGGATTTTTGAAACAAAACCTCTTGAACAAATTAGAGAAGGAAAGAAGGAATTTGTAAGAACAGTGAAACTTGAAGAAATTGACAAGGGAGATGTAAGCAGCTGCAAAAATATATTTGAATCAAGTGGTTTAAGTAAGTATGATGAATCCCATAAAATTAACATAGAAGGCATAGAAAGAGGTGCTGTAGAGTTAAATAAAGTTCTTTTCGAAACAACTCCATTATATGCAATTCAAGATAGTTTTGGAAAATATCATGAAGTTAAAACAATTCGACAAGAGGAAATTTTAAGAGGAGATGTAAAAAGTTACAGATGGCTATTTGAAACAAGACCTCTTGACCAATTTGATGAAAGCGTTAAAAAAGTCCAGATTATCAAAGGAATATCTTCACAAGAAGTGCAGTCAGGTGATGTAAAAACAGCAAAATGGTTGTTTGAAACGCAGCCTCTTGATTCTATTAAATATTTTAGTGATCTAGAAGATGAAGAAAGTAATACAGAGCAAACTACAAATATTGTGAAAGGAGATGTAAAAATGTGTAGATGGCTATTTGAAACGCAGCCAATGGAATCATTATATGATAAAGTTCAGGTAGTGACTGACAGTGAAGAAATTCATAAAGGAGATGTCAAAACCTGCACTTGGCTCTTTGAAACACAGCCACTTGATGCAATAAAAGATGAATCAGAAACAACAGTAAAACCGCACACTGTGAGTCAGGAGGATATTCAAGGAAGTGATGTCCGTACAGCATGTTTCCTGTTTGAGACAGAAAATTTAGATAATATACAAGGAGAAGGAGAAAAGGAATTCAAGAGAGTAGTGGAAATTGATATCCAGCCCGGTGATGTTTCCACTATGAAGTATAAATTTGAAAACCAATCACTAGATTCCATAAATTATAGTTCAGAGGAAGTTCTGGAAAAAATTAAAAATATACAGGAGGAAGATATACAGAAAGGAAATGTTTTACATTGTCGATGGCTTTTTGAAAACCAGTCTATTGATACTATAAAGGAAAACCAAGAAGACAGTACATTATTCAGAACTGTTACAGATATACAGGGTGGAAATGTGCGAAAAGGCTGCTTTATTTTTGAGACTTTTTCTTTGGACCAGATTAAAGATGAATCTGTAGACATCAACACGGAGAAAACCATTAGTGTTGAAGAAATAACAAAGGGAGATGTGAAAAACTACAGAATGCTATTTGAAACCCAGCCGCTGTATGCAATTCAAGACAAAGAAGGGTATTACCATGAAGTGACAACAGTTAAGAAGGAAGAAGTGATCCATGGAGATGTACGTGGGACTAGGTGGCTGTTTGAAACGAAACCTCTAGACTCTATTAATGAATCAGACAATGTATATGTTATTAAAGCTGTCACTCAAGAAGATATTCAAAAAGGAAATGTGAGCTCTGTCAGATACAAATTTGAGACCCAACAACTGGACAAAATTTCAGAAGATGAAAAATTAATTGTGCCTACTATTGATGTTGTCCAGGGTGGTGATGTGAAGACCAACAAGCAATTATTTGAATCTCAGGGGCTCAAGAAAGACACGTATGTAAGAACAGTTAGTATCAATGAAATTCAACAGGGCAATGTGAAAACTTCCACTTGGTTATTTGAAACGCACACTATAGATGAGCTTAGAGGAGAGGGTTCAGAGTATAAGGACATTAAGACAGTCAGAAAGGAAGATGTGCAAGAAGGTGATGTTCAGCAGGCAGTGTGGCTTTTTGAGAACCAGCCTTTAGATTCCATTAAGGAATCTGAAGAAAGTGAAATAAAAATAACGAAGGAAGAAATTCCACCGTCAGACGTAAAGACGACAACATGGCTTTTTGAAACAACACCTTTCCATGAATTTAATGAAAGCAAGGTTGAAAAGGAAGAAATTATAGGAAAAAGTATTACAGAAACTCTGAAAGAACTTTACTCTCACAAAGTTGTGGAGTCTCATGGAATTATCCTTGAGGCAGATGAAATTGGAGATGTCCGAATGGCAAAATATAAACTAATGAATCAAGAGACACCTGAAATACAAAAGGAAGAGATTATTAAAGGGGATCTAGACAACATAATGATGAACCTGCTGTCCAAAAGGAGCACTGTCAAAAGAGAAATTACAGTAAATGAAGATGAAAAGGGCAATGTCAATTTGACCAAAGCTCAATTACTGAACAGATCAACGGATGTTCTTGTTGAAAAAGAAGAGATAGTGAGAGGTGATATACAGGAAGCTATAAAAAACCTGTTTAGTGAGGATAGTTCTGTAAAACGAGGAATTTTAATTCAGGAAAATGAGAGAGGCGATATTAACATGACAGTCTATTCTCTCCTTCACAAAAAGGATGGCAATAAAATCCATCATGATGAAGTGATAGGTGGTGATGTGAAACTTACTATTCACAAACTTCTGTCTTCTACCATGAATAATGAAATATCAGAAAGAGCTAAAATAGATGAATCAGAGAGGGGAAATGTTCAGTTTTTCACAACCTGCATAGAAGCTGGAGCTCTGGATTATCTAAAAATGTTTCAGACTGAGTCAAATGAAATATTCACAACCAAGAAACAAGAAGAGGAAGAAGAAGAAGTAATTGGTGGTGATGTGGAAGGTACGAAGCTGTTACTGAAGAAACAGAAGCTTCCAATTCAACGTACAGTTAATGAAACTGACATCGTCCCTGGAGATGTGTCTAATGCAGTTAAAATTTTTATGACAGAGCCAGAAAATACATCTTGCCATGTGCACAAAGAAGAAATTATAAAAGGTGATTTGAAGGCAGCTTTACATTCACTCAGCCAAGCTATAAATCAGACAACAGTTACAGAAAAGGAAGAAGTTATAAAAGCTGATATCCTGGCGATACTAAGATCTCTTAAAGAATCATCCTACCAACTGAAAGAAACAGAAAAGCCTGATGTCATCCCTGGTGATATTAAGCGGACAATTGAGTCCCTTGAAAAAGCAATAAACACAAAAAATAAAGTTCTGAAAGAGGCGGTTGTTCAGGGTGACCTTGAATCAACATTAAGGTCTTTAAAAGAAGCTCAGCAGTCCCTCAAGCGCATAGACAAAGAATGTGTAATCAGCAGCGATATTCAGACTGATGGACAAAACCAGCTAGAAGTCTCTGCAGAAGAGAAAATTGTAGAGCATCGAGAAAGTGAGTATAAAGACATAAAAAGCACCAAGCAGATACTTTCTGAGCCTTCTCAAATATTAGCCAAAAACCAAGTTAATGTAACACAAAATCTACAAAAGACTGTTAAATCTCTCCATGAATATCATGAAGGAAAGCATGCTGAAGATGAGACTGTGTCCAGGGGTTTAAAAGGTACTAGGAAGATCCCTTTAAATCAAGAGTGGAGCACTGAATCTCTGGACACTGATAAAGCATTTCTGAGGAGCTTACCTAATTTACAACAGAAAGTTATCAAAAAAGTAGATGATTCCAAGGATAAAATTCAAGTCCAAAGCAATACAAAAAAAGAAGCAAAACCTCTTATTGATCAACATGTGACCAGTCAGTCTGCTTTTAATGCTAAAGTTAAGAGGGAAGTGAGAACAGAGAAATCAGAGGTGTGCAGAGCTTTGAAGGAGGATCATAGCTGCAGCACAGTTCAGTTTACTGAACACATAGCAGAAAAGAAACAGAATGCACGTAATGAGCATGAAGATAATGATTTTTTCAACATAAACAATACAGAGGGAAGAGGAAAGGCAAAAATATCAACAGAAGTGTATACCTCCAGAGCCAGAGCCAGACAACAACCAATCAACGTGGCTGCTAGTGGGATTTCTAAAGTGACTGGCCATCCAAAACAAGTGGCAAAGAAAGAAACAAACCAAGCTCAGAAGTTTAAGGAGGGTTTTGGAGAGAATGAAATGAGTGTTCAGCCAGTGCAAGATGTAGTTTCCATGACAGCAGAGCCAAATATAAAAATCAAACAAAAAGTAGAAGTTGGACATGAAATGCACAATAAATATACAGAAACTGAAAAGAAGAAAAAGAGCAATGCTCATCAACAGAAGACTAAAACAGGAAAGACTAAAACAGAAGCTACTAAATCAGACTTCCAGTGTTCGGTACACAAACCTTTAAATCCCGCCAAGAATGTTATGGAGAAAGATTTGCCAGAAATAGATTCCCTACCCCCTCCACCACCTCCTCCACCACCACCTCCAGTCACATCTTCTGAACTGGAATTTCCTCTACCTCCTCCTCCTTTAATGATGCCATCTGATACATTGTCACACACAATTATGGACAAAACCAAAGCTGAATTTGACCACTTTCCTCCTCCTCCACCACCACCACCACCACTAGATGACAAATTGGTAAATGAATTTCTGCCTAGTCTCTCTCTCCCACCACCCCCACCTCCTCTCACAATTCCTCCTACTGTTCAGCCAAAGCAAAAGAAAGAATATTTCCCCAGATATCCAGAGAAGTCACCACCTTGCTCAGCGCAGCCTCCTGCTAATGCTGAAGCATCAAGTCAAGCACCTGAGGGTCCCTCCTCAAAGAAATGTCTGCAAATGGAACCATCTAAGAGGCTAGCAGCTAACAAGTCTAAAATACCTCCAAAACCTGAAACCAGTGTTCCTCAGAAAGGCACAGAAATTAATATTACCAAAACAGTGGAAGAAAGCAAAGTGTCTGAATCCCTGGTGAATATTGTCAACCAAAAGCAGAGACAGAAATCAACTCATGCAAGAACAGGAGAGGGAAAAAAGCCCTCAACCATTACAGAAGGGATTAATCCACCACCCCAAATTCCACAAGAATCACTGCCCACTGGGAAGAGAGTGGCTTTTCCACTTACAAAATCACTTTCCCTTCCATCTGAGCCGACACAAACACAACCTAAACCTTACATCCGGAAATTTAAAACCCCTTTAATGATTGCTGAAGAAAAATACAAACAGCAAAGGGAGGAGATGGAAAAAATGCAAGCCAAAAACTTGTGTTGTGGGACTGCCAGAACAAACAACGAGGCACAGGGAAGTCCAATTCAAACAGAGGCAGAAAATCATGTGCCATTACAAAAATCAAACAAGCAGGATCAAACTGCTTCACAAGGTTCAATGCCCTCTCTAACTCCACAGCAGGTGATGCCCTCTGATTCTGACTTTCAAGTCAATTTACAAGCAACGGGATCTCAAGTTGATAAACAACTATCTGCATCATTAGTAGTATCATCAGCTGCTGAGCAGCTTCAAAACATTTTAGAAACCACAGAGGAAGATCATATTAGGAAAAAAGAACTGCAAGTTTCAAAGGATCTTACGAAACATAATTTATCTTGTCAAATGGAACAAATCCATCAAGAACATGCTTTGCATAAGACAGAGCAGCTGGAGAATGTGGAGCAGTTGCACATGTCCAAAAATAAAATCATCTCCCCTACTTTCAAAGTTAAAACCATCAAGCTCCCCACTGTAGATCAAAGCTTACATGAAACACAGAAAGATTCTAGGGTGCATGAAAAACAACAGAAAATTAATGTTCAAAATGTTGTCAAACAACAAAATCAGGAAAAGCAGAGAGAAGACATAAGCACTGTCATTGGGAAAAAACAGAGCACTGCAAAGCAATATCACCAGACGCGTGATGAGAAGGTGCTGACAGAAAAAACACCTTTAAAGCACATGGAGAACATGCAAACAGTAAGGAAGAAAGATTTCAGTCAAGTGAAACAAAGCTTAATTAATGAGATAGGAACAGAAAAAGGAAAAGCCAGGCATGAGAAGGTCTCACTGACTAAAGAAATAAATCAGGGCAAGATACTAGCTTGGCCAGAAGAAAACAAAGTAACAATTCAGAAAAAACAAGAGCAGTTTAGAAATAAATCAGCAGAGAAAGTGGTCCAACGCAAGGTAGCTGATACACATCATGACTCACAGACCCAAATTGTAGAGGAAAAGAATGTGTGTGTTTCTGAAAGTAACTTCCGGAATAAAGAATTGTCCCACCAGTATAATAGTCTGCAAGAAAAAGAATGCATCAGAGACAAGGACACGCAAGGAAAACAAGCTTTTCTGAAGACAATAGATCCAAAACAAGAGATTACACAGAACAAATCTTCATTTTCTTCTTCACCAAAAGTATCACATCCAGTTGATGAAAAATGTGCAGCTGATATATTAGAAGTCTTGAGAAAAAGGGAAGAACTGCAGCAAGTTTTGTCTAGAGTGAAACAGTTGGAAGATGAGCCAAATAAAAATGGCATGAAAACATTTCAGACATTTTTAAATATTATCCCAGTATGGCTAATAAACCAAGAAAGAAAGAAAAACATAGTTCATATTATGCTGGAAAATAATTTAGAAAAGCTAAAAGTAGAGCTATCAGATATTAAAGAGCATGCAGTCAAAATGCTTGCCTCCTGTGAAGATACAATCCAGACTGCTATGTTGACCACAAACCAAGTGAAATCCAGACATGACTCTGTCGGCTATGGGGGCCCATCCCAGAAAATAGCAAAAATCAGCTTTGGCTCCAATAGAAAAGATACACATAAAATGAAAGATATTATCAAAGAAGAAACAGTGCATCATGAAATTAAACAGCAGTCTAATGGAATCAGACAGACAGAGTTCAGGATTTCTTCTCCAGCACTAAGAATGCGATCACCATCTCCTACTTACATAACAATTGCATCTAGGCGGACAGACTCTCCTCTCAAGGACATGTCCTCCTCAGCTCCCATCCAAAAAGAAACTAACCCAGTTCCTCCGCCACTTCGCAGATCTGCAACACCGAACTCTAGAATTCAAAGGCCAGCTTCTGCTCCCTCTTCTCCAAGAAGCCACTGTGAACAAGCGGCCAAACTGAAAGACACCACAGCAAAGTTCTCTCAAGGAGCAACGCGGTACTGGTCAGTGACACCAATTCCAGTTGTTGAAAAAAGGTCAGAAATAGTTAAATCTCCTGCAACTCTTCGCCGACAACTTAAGATTGAAACTCATGCTGCAGAGACTTTATCCTCAGCAACTATACCTGTAACTCAAGTAACTGCTGGTACAGTAAAGAGTGAAAAAGCAGCACGTGAAGAGGATAAAAAAGCAGAGAAAAGCAAGACCCGCGGGCACCAAAAGCCAGTAAACATTCCAGAATGCTTACAGCCCCATACTGAAAGCTTAGATGCAATCTCAGTTATACAAAAAATTGAGGGTCCTAAGGCTGATCAGTCAGGGCTTATTCATAGGTTTGAGGCATCTGAGAGAGTGATACATACAAAAAACCAGCCAATTACAATAGCTGAAAGATTAGGCAATGAAAGTGAGGAGGAAATGGATATGTTCTTAGAGAGCATTGGAGACAACTCAGTATTTGATATAAAATCAAAGAAAAGATTTTTTGGAAGTAGTGAAATGAACAGTAAAGTAAAGGCAGGCAGGCACATACTTAGCAAGGATGAATATGATCTGAAGTCTATGGAGACTCAAAAGCAAAAAGATGGCTTACAAAATTCTCCTTGCTGGCAGCTCAGGGACTCAAAGCAAAATACATCTTATGAACAAAGGCAACGTGAAGATAAGGAGTGCTCATTTGAACCTGTTGTGTGCATAGAAACAAAGTCTCATGGTGAACAATCTTCTGGTCAGGATGCATCTGCAAACACAGGCACTGAATCTAGGGCTGCTGCCTCCACATCACAAAGTGCTGATGGTATGCAGTCAGGATTTGGTTTCAAGCACGCACCTCCAACATATGAAGATGTAATCTCAGGACACATTTTGGATATTTCTGCTGCTGACTCACCAGAAGAAATACTAAGAAATTTTCAGAAGACGTGGCAAGAAAGTGAGAGGGTGTTTAAAAGTCTTGGATACAGAGTCTCAGATACTTCTGAAACTGAAATGAGAAGTAGCTTTCATCAAGAAGCAGAATTTTTCAGTGGTAAATAAGCATGCAAAGTGTGGAGAACCCATTTAGGGATCCTAATCAATGTCAATGTGTCATGCAATTAATGAATACTGTGTTTATAGTCACAGGATAAGGTAACATAAAATTAACAAACTTTTCTTAATTTTTGCTGTCTGTCTCTTTTTCTGTCAGCTGTCTTTTATCATTTTCTTTTCCAAAGGCATCTGCTTTAAGTGATGTGCCGAATGTGTGACTAACAAATACTGATATATTGGGTTGTGAGGCCTTTTTGCCAAGGTAAATATTGCATTTGAATTAGCAGCCTAACATATATATTTATATATATGTATGTATATATTTACATAAAAATTAAAACAACATAAATTCTGCATTTCAGAAATGCTAACCCATTATGTGTTCCTGATAAATAGCCAACACTATGATTTTAACTGAGATAAAAGTAAATGGCAGTTGTGTTTGCATGTAGTACAGCATATTGGTGATGAGAAAACAACTTTCAAATTTTGAATGTGTCCATTTAAAATGTGCTAATGCATAGGGCTTGTACTTAAACATACTGACCTTTGTTTAGGGTGGCTTTAATTAGGCACATACACAATTGCAGAAATTGTTCATAGGATTTCATGCAAAAGCTTATATTTTGTTCAGCAGTTTTACACCCTGAACATTTCTTAACTGAAATTACCTTTACACTACCTATATATTACATACAAAAATCATGTTAAATGAATGGTAATTTGATTGCAAAATGAAGTACTTAAAAGTTAGGGAAAACAACTTTACAACTGCCTGTGCAACCTTGCTTTTGTCTCTTTTGTGCATATGTTCTGTGCACTAAATGAGAAGGGTATTCTGTTGAAAAAATAAAGTATGTGATAATGTCATTAATGAGAACTAGTCACTTCAATTTTACCCACTTCCTGGAAAAGCAATACAGTCCCACTGAGCTCTGTGTAGACTGCCATCAGCACCTGAATTACAATGTCTATGGATAATAAGAAAGAATTGTTTGCATTAGCTACTATAAACCTGACGTCTCCTAACTTTCAAGCATGCTATTTAACAATATAAATACCATACCATTTTTGAAATGCAGTTCTAGCATGTGGCCCCTGTAATTGACCTAGTTGCTTCCAGGTATCCCCAGTTAAGTGTGTATTGGTGCCATTCCTGCTTTGATAGCTGTAGGAGTGAGGTCTCAGAATATTTAAGGTCAACCATTATTCTGATAGGCTGAAGAATTGAACGTTATGTAACTTATTTCCTCAAAAGCTGAAATTATTTCAGCTTCTTGTACCCTGAAGTCTAACACCTGCCAATTAGTACCAAGGCATGAAAGCTTCTTAAAGAGAAAGTTGTAAAAATCTTTCATAATAGAAATATATATTTTGCACACACACAAATATATATATAACAGTCTAATTATAAGTTACTACTAGCTCCCCCAATAATATATATCAACTATATAAAAGCAGGAATGAAGAAATTTAATGTAGGCCAGATGAGAAGGAGGACAAGTAAAGGAAGAGGAATAGTAGAAAAGAGTCTGTGATTGCACCTGATGATGGAAAAAGTCATAAAATATACAAGGCAGGGAACTACTTTACTAAGGATACAAAAGAGAATTTGCAATATAATGCTAAATGCAACGAGATGAACTGTGGGTTTTGCGTATGGCAATGTGGACAACAGTTCTGCAGGCATCATCAAAAGCATGTAGACTGCTTCTGGGAAGGAAGCTCTACTTCCTTCACCAAGGAGTACTACCAGTGTACATGCTCACAAGTGAGTCCATCCACATGTGCCATGGCAGAGACGGGAAGAGCAGTTGAGTAAAAAGATTGGCCTCCTAGTCCCCTCAGATGAAGAACACTGACTCTGATCCAGCAAAACACCTCAGCAATGTGTTTGTGTTAAGCTCTTTGTATCAATAGGAAATGCTTAATACTTGGTTCCTGATGAGAAGCTCTATCCTAAATGAACAGTAATAGCGCAATAATAGTCATACTTTAAATGAACCTTAAGAGCTTACTGGTAAGCAATTGGCTGTCTTCAGTAGGACAACTCACATGGGTGATCTTTTCTCAGTATAAGCATGTGGCTTAAATTTGGTTCTGGGGGTGGGTCCCCACATGCAGGAGTGTCTGGTTTGTGGTGCCCCCAAATTTGCAGTGTACCCCATGTTTTCATGTTCCCTATGGGAACCACAAAGCAGTTTGTGAAAATCATGTTCCCTTGTGGCACCACAAAGCAGTTTGTGAAAATCTTGGTAGCAAAAAAACCCAACAAACTCCTGGGAAAAAAGTGTTGCTGACCATGCATCTGGTAGCATGTGCTGAAAAAAACCCAGGGCTGGCCATCTAGACCAATGCTTTGGCTGCCAGCCAGGCTCTGTGATGCTGGATCTGAGCCTCTGCTGCACCAGGACACCAGGTAGTACTGTTGAGGCAAGCACAGGTGCTGGCCTCAGCCTCCTCTACTCCTACCTGAGATGATTTGGTTCACACTGAAGCACGCATGCAGGGACATGTGATGGGACATAAAGCAGCAGCTCAAATTTGTGCCAGTACAAGTGCATGCACCTTGGAGTTGCTGGGGATAAATTTGCAAGGAGCACCACAGTATGATATTCTTACACAATAGATTGTTCTGCAACTTTCATCTCCTTGACATGTCTTCTTCTGCTTTACTGCTTATTGTCTTTTTGAGGCAGACTATTAGTGCCTTGTTGTCCAACTACAGAGTAATGCTTCAGTGAGCTAGTGTTTTGGGGGCACATCCCCTCTTCACTGTCTGATCAAAGCACCTTGACCCATCTTTGAGATCCTTTCAATGTGCAGAAGGCCTGTGTCTCCCTGTGCCTTCTGTGCACCTATCCATTTGTAAGAAGATTAAACAAAATGAGTGTTTGCTGTGGTTCATTATATCTAGATTAGTCATGGAAAGCTAAATCTAAATTTTAAACTAAATCCAGACTCATCTCCAAAAATGCCTTATATCATGACCAACATTAATTAATGCAAGATGTTTTGCTTCATTTAAGCCTCAGACAATTCTTCAAGATTTTTCGCTTCTTCTAGACTATTTTGCAGCGCTCTTGTTATAGGTAGTGGAGATATGTAGTAACTACAAGTGTACAGGAAATCTATGCTGCTGTTCTGTCTTGATTTATGACTTGCTATAAAATCAGTACTAGCAGGCAAATACAAATAATGTATATAACCCCACTGTGATCCAACTTCTCTGCTGGTGTAAAAGCATACTACTCAATAGACATTAATGGAGTATGTCCCATTTCCATTGACAGAGAATTTTGACCACAGGGTGGTGTTATATATATTATTTGTATTTGCCTGCTAGTACTGACTTTATAGCAAGTCATAAATCAAGAAGAACAGAAGTGTAGATTTGACTAAGCACAGCAAATTGTCTATTATCTCTCTTTCCTCTTGCCCTTCATCTCTGTGAAATAATCTTTCTTTTTGTACTTTGCAATATAACCAGTTTCCCTTACAATTAATTATCCTACATACAAGCAAGGATTTCATATAATTAGCTATATCATTGTTGTAGCTAATTCTGTCTTATGAATTAATTGAATAAAATACCTGGCTTGTAATGAAAACTCTAAAAAGTACAAATAATTATGTGCCTATCATATTTGCAACATGTATAAGTATAGTTTGTGGGTTAATGCAGTAACAGAGGTTCTTGATTTGCTTCTGGTATAATTAAACAAAGCTTTCTAATCTGAATTTCAAACATTCACCCATGGCTTACATATCTAAATCACACTGGAGAATCAGAGAGAGTTTCTGTATAGACATATTCAGTTCAACTTAATTAATTTACCTTTTATTATACTACTGCACTTTAAGAAACAAATGTTGTTACATATAAAGAGCCAAATTATGCTTGGTTAACTGAAGTGAACAGTTTCATTTAAATTAATGAATTTACTCACCTGAGAAAGGCAAGCAGTCTTGGGCTTTCAACATATTAGTACTAGCTGAATTGAACTTGAGCCTTGAAGTTGGTAGATTAGATACCACTTCATGGATAAACTAAGGAAAAACAGTATTGCTGCTTTCCCCATAACAAAACAATTTGAGCATGTAGTATAATAAGATAATACCTGTTAGAAATATATTTTAAGGCATGGTTGAAGATTGATATATGCCTTCTAAAAACTGCTTTTAGAAACTGCAACTTCAGGAAAAGGAAGTGTGCGCACTTTGTCAAAAGAAAGCTTATCCAATGGAATGTCTAATTGCCGACAAGCAGATTTTTCATAAATCTTGTTTCCGATGTCACCACTGCAGCAGTAAGCTAAGGTAAGAAGGAACTATAAACGTATTCATAGAAAATCTGCAAATGTCACAAGTGGCAAATTTACTTTTCTCCAACGCATAAAGCACTGGTTAGGAAGGCAAGTGACCCGGGTTCTTCTACTGCCCTGGTCTGTGCCCTTGGATAAACAGTGGGTGTTTCACTTTTCCCAATATGTCAAATGAAATGATGCTACAATTATCCATTTTTATAAAGTGTTTTGTAGTTCTTGATTGAAAGTTGTGGTATACGTGTTGTTATCAAGAAGGGAAGAACAGTGGGCTTTCTCCTAAACCTCTGAACTTAGTCAGAATTTTCCTGTCAGGACTAAGTAAACATGAAAGGGCATGTCTACATGTGCAATTGGTGCAACTCAGGAAAATCCAGTGCAATTTGAGATGGACTAAACTAACCCTGACATTACTGTCTACACATACATTTACGTGCAGTAATTTACTCCAGCACAGTAAATTAGTCTACACCAACTCAGTTGCCATGCATGTGTAGATGGTGACATGTTACTACACAGTAAATTAGTCTACTGTGCACATACAGACATGCCCAATATGAGTAAATCATGTCATTAAGTAAATATACTAAGCATTAGTAGAGTAGCATACAGAAACTTGCACTGTACTGCATGTTTTCTATCTATTCTGTAGGAAAGGAATGACTTCAGTCCCCAAGGATGTCAAATAAACTTGCAACTGTTATGAACATTAAATTAAAAAAACCCATTAAGAATTGTAGATCATTCCTTTTTGCAGCCAGTAGTTTATAATAGACGGATTAAACCTTACGAAATTGTTGATATTGCTGTTGGAAATCATCCATTTACACTCATTTTTAAAACATTATTAAGGTTTGATTTCCCCATCAAACTACTATTCAGACTTTCAGAACTTATGGAAATTTATACTAAATACATTTATATTTAATTATTATTAAATTTACACTAAATACATTTATAATTATTTAAGCTTTTTTATCTGGTCAGAACCACATCTCAAATAAAATTTTCTCTTTTTTTGCTAAACTATGTATAAAGATATTTACAGATACTGTAATTTATAGATACTTAAAATGTCACCTACAATTGAATGTTCTTGGTACATTTATGATTTATGAATCTGATAAATTGTCTTCAATTTGGCAGCTTGGGAAATTATGCATCTCTCCATGGACAAATATACTGCAAACCCCATTTTAAGCAACTTTTTAAATCTAAAGGAAATTATGATGAAGGTTTTGGACACAAGCAACATAAAGAATTATGGAATTCCAAAGACCAAAGTAGCTCAGTGGGTAATGTTTATGCTGAAGAAGTAAATCCCGGTAAAGACACTCCTATTAAATCTAAACTCAGTGCTCAGATTGATCCAGACGTGTCTTCATGTACCAATTATGTGTATCCTGAAACTTTGGAGGACAATTTGAAAAAATCTGCAGAAAGAGGTAAATTAAAAATTACTTGGCCTCCTTCCAAAGGTGATGCGTCACCCAAAAAAACATTTTCTATTGAAGATGAGGTTAAAGTGAATAAACCAAAGTGGCCCCCAGATGCTTTTGAAGAAGTCTGTAGTATACACACAAATATATCTCTGGGCAATAACAAGGCACCATACATGGAAAAAACCTGTAGTGATCTCAGGCAGAAAGAAGAACAAAAGAAAGATGACAGCGTTGACCCACAACAAAAGCAACCAGCATCTTTTAGCTCTGTGTCTGAGAGGGAGGCAGCTACAAATATCAATGCAGCAAAGATAAATGAAGCAAGCAATAAAGAAAAAGATCAGGAAAATAAGAATGTACAAGATAAGATGAATGAAACAAAAGGATCAGAGAATAAAGAGAGAAGTGGGAAGGTTGTTAATGAAAGTGATAATGTGGTTGTGCAGAGTCCTGAAAAGAAACCAAATGAAAAAATTAATGAAACTGAAGGTGTAGAAGTGTTACAGGTTACTAATACTGATGATCAGACAGTACTAGGGAATCATAAAGAGATCAATTTGAATAATAATAATAACTATTATACAACTTTTCCACATCTCAGCATTTGCAGGCAGGAAACATCTTTCTCAGCTACGTCTAAACCAATAACAAAATTTAACCATGCAAATTGCACTGAGTTTGAATATGCATTTGAAAAGATAGAAAATCAGCCTAGAAACTCAGAACTACTTGACATATCTGAATCTCAAGAGAGAGACTCTAAAGATGTTGTTTCTGTTTCACTTGATGAGCAGAATTCCAAAGATAAAGATACCTCAGATTGTCTTGTTCAATTTAATAAAGATGCCACTTGTCAAAAATCTTGCACCAGCAATTCAGTTTTAAAGGAGACCACCAAAATAACATTCCCTTTTGATACTGAGTTGCTAAGTAATGGGGAAGAACCAAAACATGGCAAGCATTTAAATACTCTTTTATCTGATACTGTAAAAACACCTTCATTTCCTGAAAAAGTTGATATGCATGTAGACTGTGGTCTGTTAAATTCTGTAGACATAATTAAAAACACTCTCAGCCCATATTCAAAAGAATATAGAGATTATGCTACAGACCTGAATGATATTAATATCTGTCAAGAAGCTGAAATAATAGAAGTGTCAGAGAATGCCACAAGCACAAGTTTAGATTTACTGAGTTCAAAATGTATAGCTGTCCTATCTTCTCAAGGAGATAAAGCCAAGTCTAAGCAGCTCACTATAGAAGAGCAAATTAAAAGAAACAGATGCTATGATGAAATTGAATAAAACTAAAATGATTAGCTAAAATTGTTTCTCACTTATAATGTATGGGGTAAAATGTTATTCTGTCTAAAATTAATAGATTAGGCATTTCTTTAATATAGCTATTCTATTAACATTTTTTTCAACAACTTAATATCCAGACTGTAAATGAAGATTTGTATTTGTATTGCATATCACCAATACTTTTACTTTATTCCTTTAATTATGTCTAAGTCAGTAGAAAGGCAGAAAACGAAGGATTTTTTTCTCAGTTCAGAATGCAAATGATTTATATTTCTACAATTCCGTATACTGAAAGTAATATCTCAGAATATGATGTTCATTCTAATACACACATCAAGTCAACATTTGTAATGAACTAAGAGATAAAGCACCTGGTGTGCACAAAAACTTGGAAAAATATTTCTACAACTATTTTTTTCATGTATTGTTATTATTGTAAGTAAATAAATGAGCTGTTGCTCCATGACATATTATGTACATTTATTTTGTTAGCTGATAATAGAAGAGGGTTTTTTCTCCTAGTGATATCATTAAATGCTCAGTTTGAAATGGCATGATTACTGAATAGGGGCCACTATCAATTGGCAAATAATGTGGATATTCCACTTCTCATTTTGCTGTCTTCTTGAAAAAATTATGTTCCTTCAGAGCTTTGAAATGTTTACTGTGCACTAGGTTGCATGACAGAAAACCAGGTGTGTAAAAGTAGAAAGGAAATAGTATAAAGAAAACTGCAGGTAGAAGAGGAAAAATATTCAAGATACAAGAAATGGAGCAGTTAAAAGAAAGTTGGTTTAGTGAAATATTTAAAAAGTATTTTAAGTGAGCCAGCTTTTCAGTTTCATTAAAACTGCACAGTTTTAAGCAGATTTAGCACTTTTTATCTTTAACATATGTATGGAATAGAATGGTTGTTTTTTTCTCTCTTAACATTATTCTGATTTGCATGAAATGACAACTCATCATTTAACTATTGACAATGCATAATAAAAAAGCACTTTACAAAATTATTTTTTGTATTTTTTTATATCTGCTTTTCCTAAAATGTTGTGAAATTATTCAACCTATAATCATTTTAGTTTAGGAGGATATTTGTCACTGTGAAGGTGAATATCCTGTGTGAAAGAAAAGTAAATATAATTGGAAAAGCTATCTATTTCTACAAAAGTTGATCTACATATTTCCTTCTTCTATGGAGCAAAGAGGGGATCTGTTCGAACAATTAGGGAGTTGCTTGTGCAAATGCAGAAGCACTGTACTTCTATATTGTGAAATCATTGTGCAAGGATGCCAACACAAGGTATTTGCTGGAGTAGAGTACACTGCCCAAATGTTGGCTTGTGATCATGTGTAGGATGGAACACTCTCCCAACTAGAGCTAGACATCATATGTATGCATCACTTCCCCAGACTATAGTCTTGACATGCAAGAAAACTCATTTTAAGTAAATATTGCCAGAAGTATATTTGATTTCTTGAATGCGAGGATCTCCAGTACCATGATGATAAGAACAGCTGGATGGAAGTAGCAACAGAGAAAGACCAAAGCACAGACAGGGTTATATAGGGAATACAGTGAGAGAGCAAGTCATGCACCTGGGTTGAAATCCTGGCCCTATCAAGTCAATGTCAAAAAACCCAATGACTTTATGAAGCTAGGATTTCATAGCTGGTATGGGAAGCCTGGAACTGAAAGGAAGCATTGGACAGCCTGTGATTTCCAGGATGGCTGCAGGCATTATGGAACTTCAGTTTTCAAGGACTTATGGCCATACTCACTGGGTGTTTCAAGTAGCCAGGTACATGTAACTGATCATAGGATGCGATGCTGTTTACGGCCTTTCACAAATATTTTCCATGGGAGAAGGTATGTGACACACTCAGCTTGTTTATGCCTACTGTAACCTGGGGGGTACTCCAAGATGTACCCCCTCTCCAATTGAAGGGATCAGAGCAGGTGCAAAAGCGCTGTGGGATGCATAGGGATCCTCCTTCCCCTAAAGAGCAGAGACAGGTCATCAATGGGGCCTAAATCATACACCTTTTACTGAGGGAAACAGTGGTGGGAACATAATATATATAAACCAGGGTGTACAGGGGGCACTACAGTATGCCAGTGGAATGAGGATTCAAGAAAGTTTAGGCATTCACATTCAAAGGCATATGCATTCAGTTAACAAAAAGACAGGTTTGACAAAATATGAGGTGCAAACAGACACAACAGAAGATACTGCTTGACAAAATATGAGATACACAAAATATGAGGTGCAAATAACAAACAGATATACGGACCTGGGAAGAGGGAAAGCTTCCCCATCCCCTCTGACAAGGATCTTTCCACCCTGTCATGTTATTCACCCCTACCTGACCCAGCCAGGACTTGAACTCAAATCTCCCACAGGGTCGGCAGAACTTCTGTCACTCAGCCACCAGTGCTGGGAGTGCTCTAGGCTACTAGGGATTTTGACCTTCCGGGAGCCCATGTGTCACATCAAGCCACCCAACCTCTTGCTGAAGGAACCAGAAACTGAGCTGGGAGCCTCCCAGGTCAGCCACATGCCATGCTGCCCAGCCTCTCACTGGGGATCCTGGAGCCCAGCGGGGAGCCTCTCCTGCCAGCCACACACTGTGCTGCTGAGAGCCCAATTGCCACCTGCAGATCCCGCTCCCTCGGGCTCTTCTGGGGCAACTGCTCCCACCCCACTGGCTCAGCTCTTGCCAGCTCTTTGAAGCTCCTTCTTTGTCATCTCTCGCCGGTTTCATCCCCCGAGTCAGCTGCACTGCCCCTTTTACACCCCTCCAGGTGGCCAGAGGGGCCAATCAGTGGACATGGAGAAGTGAGTCTTAATTCAGGTCTGGTTCCTCTACCTGGGCCATGGTCTCCAGAAGGGACAAGCCCTCCCCGCTCTCCGGGGCCTGATTGGTGAGGAAGGGGAATCCCAAGCCCTCCAATCATTTTTTACCTTTTCAAAACCCCTGGGCCACATCATTACCAGTCAGTCCATCACACTACTGTTCACAACATACTCTCAACAACATACCTTTCTATTGTGCCCAATCTCCTGAGTTCCTTACTCAGTTTCTACACAGGCAAACTCTCATGGGACACAATCTCATTAAAATTTCCCTGAGAAAAACTTAAATAAGGACTTCAGTATTTACCCTTATCAAAATATTTTGCAGTTCAATTGTGATTATGGTAAGCTACAATATAAGATTTGTAAATTTAATTGTATTATTACTAGCACTTTTTGCTTTCTAGGCTGTAGAGAAAATAGCATTATCTAAATAAAAAATACCATAGCTAAAGCAACAAAATATTTTCTCAGGAGATATAAACCTTGAATTTAATTCAGTCAGAATTTCCCCCTCATGTTGTATTGTCTCAAACATGGAGAGCTTTAAATGAACAAAACTTTTAAACTCCCCTTTCCCCTAAATTATCTATTTCATGCAAACAAATAAGGGAATGTAGCCTTTTAATGCCCTGCTCTGTAAGTTTGGAGGCACACTTGATTGAACTAGCAAGGAAAAAGACAATCCTCAGAATCTTAACACGAGGGAGAAAAAAGCTCAGCCATCCTACAGCCTCCTAGAACAGCATTTCTCAATCTGTGGGTCACAACCCAAAAGTAGGTTGCAAGAATATATGACAGGGTCACAAAAAAACTTTAAAAATGGAAAAATGCAGGAAACCGTGGCTTTTCCCTTGTAGGCTAGAAGAATTCCAGCCTGCCAGGGGCTGCTTGCCTCCCACACACTTGCACAACACCCCCACACCGCACACGGTGCAGGGCTGAGGCCTGGGGCAGCTGGTTGAAACTGGCCACTGATGTTTACAAATGGGTCCTGGTACAAAAAAGGTTGAGAACCACTGTCCTAGAATATACATGGAGATTATGTCTAACAAGAAATACGAGCAGTGGGGTGGAGAAATTCCTCATCTCTTTCTGCTGCTCTTAGCTGGATTATGGTGGGGAAAGGAAAACTTGTTCTTTTTGGCCCTTCCCTTCACTGTATGATGATAAACACTCAGACATTCCCTCATCCTGCACTGAGGGTAAAGTTTGAACCAGGGCCTTCCAACTACTAAGCAACTGGGGGCTGCCGTCAAAACTGGGATTCAAACTTAGTGCAGTTAAGGATTGACACAACACCTGGTTCAATTAATGACAGAAAGGCTTTAATAACTATACCACACACAAGCTATAAAACTAAATGGCAGAAAAAGACTCCTTTCCAATATTCAGTAAATGAACTGTCACAAAAGTCCTAGTATGTTAGCTGCAAGAATGTCTCTCACCAATGCAGGCAGGAAGCAATTTCAATCTTGTCAGCCTTCACTGAGAGTTGATCCGTCTCCTGCAAGTGATCATCTGGCTGCAGGTACAATGTTGAAATGATTTCTCTCTCTCCGGGAGTTTACACTTTGCTGGCAACTCTGCTTCATTCCTATACTGTTCAATTGTATAACTTCAAACTTCTTGATAGTTGGTCAATTAAAGTCCAAAGAAAGCAGGTAGGGAGGGACCATCATATTACAATTGCTAACTGCTCAGACCCTGTTTTGGGTTGCCAAGGTGTGAAACTTGTTTTTGCAAGTTTTTGAACAGTCCACACTTCAGTCAAATAGGATGGTCTTGGTTGACTGACTGAATGGGATACCCTGGGGACACTGGACACTGTTTCGGGTAGTTGTTTTAACAGTGGGACAGAATCTACCATAGTCTGCACCAGTAATGGTCTATGGAGACATTTGCAAAACCCTAGACAGACACTGAATGCCTTTTTTAAGAAATATGCCTTACCCAAGAGAGGATATGTCAACAAGGAGGATACAGTCACATAGGGATATGCAGGTATTTATGAATGGTTAAATATAATAAAACATTGAGTACATGTACAACTAGCACAGGAGATTAAACCAACTGTCATTGCTTTGTTTTGCATGGTCCCAGTCACAATCTTGCATTCTAGTGCAAGATGCACTTATTTTAATTTGGTCATTTAAATTTCATGTGTAGGTCTGGCCAAGTTTGCACAGTCATCAGGTGCCACATGCCCTGCATATCACACCAGTGAGCCACATGCTGTGAGCTGCACCAACATAAGCCACCGCCCTTCCCTCCCCACACACAAATACTATGTGGGCATTCCCCCAACCCTGCCCCACTGCACTATGCACGCAGGTGCCCTGGTCTCACCCTCAGCTCAGAGCTGTGGGCTCACCTGCTGCACCACCCCACAGGGCCATGAGCTCCCTCAGGGCTGCACCACATCATACCCCGTGGGGCAGGGGAAGGAAGTGGAAGTTGGAGGCGAGAGGAGGAACCTGGAGACCCTGCCTGTTTGTGCAGCAGGAGCAATGTTGGGAGCTGAAGGGCTGCAAATTAACCCCTTGTAGGCTGCATAAGGCTTGAAGGCCATCAATTAGACAGCCCTAGTTTGAACTATGTCTTCCCATTATTATGGGTTTCCCTCCTCTATTCTTTTTTTTTTTTTGGTAGCATCAGAAAGGAGCTTTTCTCTCAGTGGAAGATTAGCAGAATTTCTCTCTCTCTTATGAAAGAGGCAAGATCTAAGGACAGATTTAAGGGCAAATTTAAGACAAAATTTAAGGACAGAGCAGAATTTAAAAACTGCAAATATACAAATGAGGTCTTAACTTCATTCTACCTTCTGAGAAGTATCCAATATGCATAAGCACTGACTTTTATTTTTGCCAGGTGGAGTGGCCTAAGATGGCAGACATGTGGAAAGTTTTACGCATTTCAGGTGACAGCCCTCTTCCTATGTGGGGGTGGAGCAGGACCCTCAGGCCCTCACATACTTGGCACCCTTGCCAATATGGATAAAAGCCTTAAAAGGACAAGATTCTGTTCATAATTGTCAGGGGAAAAGGTCAGCTACTGTGTAGCACCCATACACCGAGGGGTGTGCTCATACACTGAAGAGCACTGGCTACATCCTGTCTCTGGGCTCGTTCCTAGCCGTGATCAATTCAGCTCAGAATGAGGGAGTGTCAGTATGCAAGTTTATTGCTCTGCAGAGGGGTACTCAGTGTCACAGAGACAAAGAGCTCCCCTGACCTGAGTTTACAGCTTGGTATTTATACATTAACTGTTACATTGCTGCACGCGCATTCGGGTTTTTCCACTTGCTGTTACAAGGTTACATAATACAGTACAGAACAAGCTTAGGCTAGTTGAGACCGGTTCTGCGGGCTTCAGTGAAAGGGCTATCTTTAAGCTTCTGCTTTTTAAAGGTCATCTGCTTCTCTCTTTTCTTTTTTTATAGTTGTTTTTCCTTACATAATACACACGACATATCCTAAGGATCCTATTAACCTGGAGGAGAAGGTCTGATTTTTCAGGGAACAAAAGGAAGATTCAGAGATGGGCTGAATCCCAGAAGTTAGTGTGAAAATGACAACATTAAGCTAAAAAATGGTTAGTTTGCTTGTGGCCATTTAGCAGTACATTAGTCCTGAGTAAGCGATTGGCTGTATGGGAGTGAAAAACAAAGGTAAGACATAAACAAGTTGTAGTTTTCCTCTTTAAATTGCATCCTTGCATCTGTTTTTCATTCTCTGGTATGTCAATGACACATGTAGTTTATGTTAACATATGTCCCTGTAATCAGTTTACTTTCACTAGAAAATAAGTCTCTTGGAAAATTATCTGTGAAGTAACATAACGAGAAATTAAAAAATACCTCACTAATCAAGCACCAAAAGCAGCTCAAAAGAAACATAACCATTTTCTCTGCCCAGGAAATTGCTACAATTTACAGGAAGATAAGAATTAATAAAAGAGGATAATGAAGCATTAGAAAAGATAAAGACTACAGGAAAATCCCTATTCCAATTCTGAGGGAAATAAATGGTGGAACAGAAGAGCCAGTGTAAATGAAATACAATAGGGATCAAATCCCCTTGGCTACTCTGTGCCCAAGGTTGTGCTGTGTGCAGGGTTGATATCACAGGGTGCCTGTAGATGTGTAGGGAAGCTGCTCTAAAGTGCTGTAATTAAAGCACATCAGAGCAGACTAAATTAATCATGTTTTGCTGCAATATGCTAATTATCACACCTCCAGCAGCCTCTGTTTCTCATGCATCAGCATCCCCATGCTTCAAAATGGTGGCAGAGGTGCTTTAACTAAAGCTTTAGTTAAAGCACCCCAACACCATTTTGAAGCACAGGAATGCTGATACACAAGACTCTGTGGGTGCTAATTAAAGCACCCCACCCACCCTCAGGGCATGTGTAAAAATGCCCACAGTTCTTGTGTTCTATGCTGTTCATAATTTGGCACATTTTCCTTCTCTACCAGTGGAGTTCAAAGGGAAGGAAGCAGCCAAAAAATACCCTCCATGCTCACTTTTCTGCAAGCCACACAAGATTTCTCCATCTCGTCTCTTGGAATGTTTATGCAAGTCATAAAGGTGGTCCTGGCAAACACGCTTCCGAATGGAGCCGTAAAAGCTAATAGTCATTCCTAGTCAATAACTGTGAAAGAATGTAAATGGTGTGAGCAAATGAAACGGGAACTAAGAACTCTCTGAGACATTGCCCAAGAGCTTGAAGTGTGAATAATCGAAGTCTAAATGAGTCTGGAAGTCAGTGAGCTGTCTGCTTGTAGGGTTACATGCATTCAGAAATTGTGCTCTGGATAGATTTGCCTATGATAGTGGAAGAATATGAAGTAGGACTACAAGACCTTGTTAGAGAATGGAAGCTCATTCGCTTTCTTTTAACTAAACATTTCCCGAGGACTAGCCCATCAGCAAATAAAATGTATCATAAGTCCCTTCACTTTAGTAGGGCAGCACTAGTGTATGCCAATTGAAGATCTGGCCCTGAATGCATTAAAGTAACTGGTACCCATGAGAGTCATAAATCTGGCCTTCATAAACTTAGATGTCTTCTCCCAAATTGCCATTCATTCTGAAGAGTTTGGCTGCTCCTGAGCTGTTTTACAATGTCAGGACTGACTAGGGTTTTTTTAGTTCTGGCTAGCCAGAATTAAAGAATTTGGATCTGCAGATGCACTCTATTATGCTTCCCCTTTATCCAACCCATTGGTTCACGAGAAAGAGGGTCCAGTAGGATGTACTATTAGCACTCAGAGATCATTTCTTCCTGTGTTGGCAGGCACCTGCAGTTTCAATATAGGTATATTGATTTTCTTTCTTTTCTCACACGACATTTTGAAATTCTTCATCAAATAATTCGAAGTTGGTTTCCAGAATCTAAACAGATATAGCACCAAAGATAACTGATTATGGGGGCTGTGAAAAATGTAAAGGAAATCACTCTTCCCTATAGGGAAAAATTCAGTCCTTTCAATCAGCTACATCACTGTAGATTGATTTTAAAAATAGATTACCTAAGAATGTATGCAACTTTGGAAGTGATACTAGTTGTATATATTTCTTAAGGATTTATACAGCTCCACACTTCTTCTAGAATCTGATCTAAAATCTCAGTGAAGTTAATGAAAGTTCTTTCATGGACTTCAGCAGGCTTTGTATGAGATTTTGGGCCCTTAGAGAATAGCATTTTGTTGGAAGTGTATTTTCCACCAAGACAAATGGAAAAGACCATTTTATGCTCAATACGTAGATAAAGCCTAGACTTAAAAAGTAGTAAAACAAACTATTTTTTCTAATTGAAATATTTTTCTTTTTTCCTGCATTTCCTCAACAGAAAGATCTTGAAATATGCAGGTCATTTTTCATATGATGTTTAAAAACATTTTCTTAAAGATGCACATTGTTGTTCAATGCATAAAACATAGCACATGAATAAGGATGTAAAAAGTTCTAAGTTATTTTTATCACAAACCATTCAAGCTTTGCCCTTATGTCAACAGTACTTCTTCTCTGCATAGCCGTATAGATGTAGCTCACACTCATCTTTATTATGTACAATTTTTCCCTTTATTTTTATAAAATGAAGGCTAGGAAAAGGTATTAAAAATGGTTGACAAAGATTCTGGCTATGTATATTTATAAACTACCATACAAATGAGGCTGATTCCAAAGCATTCACTGAAAATCTCAAGAGATTACTTGTATTTTTCCATCACAGTTCCAATATGCTAAATTGCTAGATAGGTGCTACTTCTGTTATACAAGAAACTAGAACTACAATTACGTAAAAGGAAAAGGTTGTTTAGCAACCTCTCCCAAATGCTATGACCAATAGTGATACAACTTTCAGCCATCCTGAGTATTCAACTATGACTGTGATTGTCAGAGCTGCTGCAAATAATCTGTCTTTTCTTCCCCTACCAGCTGCTGGAGCCAAATTACTGCAGCACTGAGTGGGGATTTGTCTTCTTTAGGAATTTCTAATGTTCTCCCATTCTTGTTCTACCACTGCTGCCAACAGTGCTGGAAGTTTCCTCATAGGAAAACACTTATAAACAATGTGACCTGAAACCTCAGAAATCTGATGTTACAAGAGCACCCAGTATAGTATTCTTGAGGAAGAATTATTTAGTTTTAAACCAATTTCATTAGTTGATGAGGTGACTCGTGATTTTTATACATTTGGGCTTTATCGTACTCCAGCAACAAGCTACCATATGTCACACAACACACCAGTCAGAGCAGTCACACATTTAGCAGCCCAGCTGAGATCTCACACATCCAGGGTCAGAGCTTCATTTTCCCTGCAATTTCTCCTTCTGGCTGCTAAGTGTGGTTATGGCAGTAGGCAGTGAGAGCGGGAAGCTTTGTCTCTCTTGTGTTCTGGTTGGCAGCTTGGAGCAAAAGGAACCAGTTGCCTTGTACTAGTTAATGAGCTGATGGCAGCGGGGCAGGATGGAGACTAGGGAGCGGAAGGTGGCAGGATGGGATGTGCAATTGAAACTGAAATAAATAAGCTGTGAGGAATATGATAGGAGGAGGACTAAAGGAGAAGGATCAGGAAAATGAGATCTGCTATGTCCCCCAAACGTCCAGGCTTCCTTATTCCTCTTCAAAAACTATCTCTGGGCTTTTACTTCTGTCTGTCCCTGAGATGGTGCCACTTCCTGCTCCCCACAGGCTCTCCTAAACTCCACACAAATCTCCTAACTCTGTCCTGCTTCCTGGAAGTGTGAGGTTCTGCCTCTCACAGATTGAATGGGCAACAAGGCACCAGTTCTCTCTGCCATAGGAAACTCCTTAGCAGGTGTAGGATTGGCAGCCCTATATCAACCTTTTTTCCCCAGGCTAAAGAACAATGTTTGGAGGCTGTTCAGTAGGCTTGTGCAAAGAGGCCAGTATTTGATTTGGATTTGGCCAGTTTGGGGGACTGATTCAATCTGGTGATTCAGATCACTGTCCCAAATTGATTCAGCTGAATAGGATTCGAAAGATTCCATGCTGATTTGGTGGGATTCGGGGATTTGGCCATAGACTATAATGAGGAATCACTGAAATACTTATAACTTTGTCATTTTTTTTGCAGAATTGAATGAACACAGCAGGGATGGTACCCCTTCTGAGGGCATGACATCTGCCAAGTTTCAAGGACAAAGGTGCAGGGGTTTCTGTAAAACTGCACCTCAAACTGTTGAAAGCAAAACTCGTGTTGTGTGTGTGTGTTAAGGTGGAGTGGGGAGAAAGGGGCAGGGATGGTAACCTGTAACAGGGGGCCTTCCCAGTGCCAGTTAGATCTAGGTACGTCCACCTGTTCTGGGCCAACCTCCTGCCCCTCATTTGTCTGCCACACGTTGATGGAAAACCGATTCAGATGTTATACAAGCGGCATGGGCATCTGGTGCCTCTTGAGTCGGGGGGGCACATTCCCCCCTGACACCGGCCAGTGACTGGGGCAGGTCCCCCAGGAGTCAAACCCACTGACTGGGGGGCAGGGAGGGGGTTCCCCGGGGGTGCCTCGGTGGCTAATCTCACTCACCATGAAAGTCCTGCGGCCACTTCCAGAAATGGCACGGCCACTTTTGCTGGCAGCCCCGCTCCCTGGCCGGTATTCTTGGGGGGGGGGCACTGATGCTTCCACCTGTTCCCCTGCCCACTGGCTAAACAGGGAGCTCAGCCTGTCGGGGGTGCACGTGCACTCCTGTGCACCCCCTATGTGTCGCCCCTCTCAAGCGGGAGGCTGCTCATTTAGGCCTCTAACATCTAGGAGGTGACATCCATTCTGCAGCTCCATACTTCCCCTACACTGCAGCCTGTGGCAAAAAGCCACCTTGGTTTCTCCCCAAAAATCTCTGCCCTGTAACCATATGTTTAAAATCTCTGCCCTGTGACACTGTGATTTAAATCTCTGTGCTGTGACCATTCAGTTAGGATGGGCCCAGCACATGGGGGACCACACCCTCAGCCTGTCTCTTTAGGGAACTGGAGCTGGCTGCATTCCTGAGGGAGGGGGGAAGCCTGCTCCCTCTGCTTACGTGACTGGTACCTGGGTGAGGGGCATCTACCTGGGGAGCTGGAATCTGCTCGGTAACAGGTGATGCATTTCAAATTGGTTGGCTGACAGCCAACTGGGGCTGACCTCCACTGGCCCAGGTGAATGAGGTCACAGGGGCTATATAAGTTAGGACGGGGAAGGAGGCGGTCTCTCCAGTCCGGCCATGAGGTGACGCAGCAGCCAGGCAGGGGACAGAGAAGCCTTAACATCTGAAACTGGCTCTCTCCCCCCAAACTCACGAGCTAGGAACCGCCTGCCTCCAAAGGGAAACTTCACCTGCCTTTGGAAGATGCTTGTGAGTAAGCTACTCAATCTGATTAGATATTTAGCTGGCAGTAACACAGATGCGTAATCAAAAGGCTACCACAGCCAGACTGTTTGCTCTTTAGGATTTCTAGATATTGCTCTATCCTGTACCCTAGTTTACCCTACCCCCTGTAATCAATAAAGTTCTCCTTTTTGACTGGTGTGGGAGACTTATTGAGGGGTGGGTCTAAATTATGCCTAAGAGACCCCTTAGGTCCGCGGACTAAGGGAGACTTTCCTTTTTGCCCCCGGACTTGGGGAAGTACCCCAAGTGCCTGTATTGGGTCGAGTACCCATAGGACTATTAGGCCTGTGTTTCCCTGAGGATACAGGGCCGAGACAGTCCACTCGGGGTGGTGGCGGCACGTTACCTCCAGACTAGCGAGTGTGCTCCGGGAGAGGGGTTGGCCAGACATAAGGCACCCCTAGGGAGGCATTCGGAGCCTGGAAGGTGGTCGGGCGCAGGGAGGTGGGCGGCTCAACGCAGGAGCACCCCCTACTGGCCCGCCTCACGTGGTAGAAATAGCAGTGGGATACAAATACCCAGCTGTTTTCCTGAGGTGGGATCTCTGCACCCGCCACACAGCCCATGCCTCATAAATGGCATCCCAGGCAGCTAAGCTTACCTGGAGCCTCACAACTCCACTGCAATCAGTAAGCCTCAGGCCTCTCAAAGATCATACAGGTCTGAGCTTTCCCAAGTCAGGACTGGGCATGTGTTCAATGACTGGAGTTTTTCAGGAGCCCCCTACCCACCTTTCACTAGGGAGGTTCGTGGTCCTGGAATTCCCTGGGGCTGCCACACACCACCAGCAGTCCCACCAGGCCTCCCTACCCTGGCAGGGTGCAGTTTTAGGCCATACCCAGGACCTGGGGTCTCTTTCTTCCCCACAGCCCCAGCCCATACCTCCAAGCTCATCCTGGCATGGGAGCTCAGCAGGGAGATGTTCTCCCCCTGCTGGCTGGAGGAAAACTGCTGCCTCTAGCTTTGAGAGTGGGGCATTAAATGGTTGTTAAAGACAATTAAAAAAGCAAATACATGCAGAGTGAGAAGGGTGGCACTCACTCCGTCTGCAGGTGGAGCTTGGAGAGCACCAGCAGCAGGAGGTTCACCTCCAGGAACACCAGCTGCTCCATCAAACCAGGATCCAAGGAGGTACAGTGAGGTATTACAACTTTCCCAGCACTGCTGAACTCCCTCTTCCTTGAAACACTGATCAGTGGACAGGACAGGTGTTCCTGGGCAACCGTGGCCAGATCCTGCCACATCTGGCTGCAGGTTGCCCAATAGGCCAATGGACCGAAGTGCAGCAGCTCCATGTCCTATGCAAGATAGGTAGCCACTGAGGCCTTGGTGTTACTTGCCAGATGGTGTGGTCTGGTGCTTCTGGACCCCAACATTGAAGCCATGCCCTTAGCCCACATTGGCAGTGGTAGTGGTGGAGGAGATTGGCTGGTGGTTGGAGTGTTGTCATGGGAAAGTGGATCCCCCTCTTACACATCCCCCTGCCTCTGACTCTGTTCATCAGCACCTCTGTCCAGTGATCGAGGGCTTTCCAGCTGCAGATGCTCCCTTTCATCCTTGGGTCTCACATGCCTGCCAGCATGTGGACTGAACTGGACCACAACAGTTCCAGCCATTTTTGATGCCCTCCTTCAGCTGCTTCACTAGTGCCTGCACCTCTGGTGAAAGTGGCTTGCCCCAGCCAGGAACTTCTCCATTTGGTTCTCAAGCTCCTTCACTATGAGGATCACCTGGCCAAGGAGGGCATCGCCAGCACTGAGGCTCTTAGTGTCTCCTCAAGGAAGGCTTGAGGACCACCAAGATCTGGGAGATGGTTTCCCACTCTGTTTTGTTAGGGGAACCACTGATCACAACCTTCCTGACCAAGGTCATCTCACGGATGGCCTTCTGTTGCTCCACCAGCCTTTCCAGCATCAGGTATGTGGAGTTCCACCAAGTCTCCACATCCTGCATGATTTTGTGCTGCAGGATTCTCAGCTCTGCCCATTTGTCCCATGACATCGTGCCCTGCTTGATGCTCTAGTGGAAGTAGCCCACCACCTTTCTGCATCTTGAAATGAGCTGGCTGGTAGTAATAGTGATGGCACCATCACCAGCAGCCCTGACCTCCTCCAAGGCATCCCTATGAGGTAGAACTTGTGTGCCACACAGTGGATGCCAGGAGCATCTTGGCCAAATTGGCTCCATTGTCAGTGACCGTGAACCCATGGGTGAGCTTGGCCTGCCCAACAAGCCACCCCTGCACCATGCAGGTCATGGCCACCATGATCTCCCTTGCCGTGTGGGTCTCATGCATGACCTCTGCTTGAAGGAGAGCCCACCAACAGCCTGACTGATTGCACCAGTGCCCTGCAAGTGAGAGGTAGGCATGATCTCCATCCCGGCTGCTCCAGATGTCTGAGGTGAAGTGCAAGGCCACCTGGTGCAGCTCCACCCTCAAGTACTCCCTGCATGTCTCATACAGGAAGGGCAACATCAACCTGCTAAAGGCGGTACGTGCAGGTGATAAGTAGAGGGATTCTAGGCAAGGGTAATTAGTAAGGTGTATCCAGTCCTTTCTAAGAAGAGAGACTAGCAAGAGACTGAGTAGGAAGCCAGTACCTCTGACATGCTGTTGCTTCCATACACACAGCTCACAAAGAGAAAGGCTTCATACAAAGACTTATATGCTGTTTCTACACCCCTCCCCCAGAACACTGTGATTGGAGGGGAACCGAGGGGAAGATCACAGTCACTGGCCAGCTACAGATGTCAATATCAGAGCAGTCTTCCACCACACACTTCTCAGTTTCTGTTTCCCTGCAAGACCTCCTTCCTAATTGCCAAATCTTTTCTGAATCTATTCTGAAGCTTCAAATCAACTCAGAGCTTTTAATGGGTCTCCCAATTCGATGATTCAGCCACCAAACCTGGCTGAATCTTATCACCGACCAGAGCTTCACATACCCCTGTTGTTCAGGGCCAGTTTGTCATCTGCAATAGTTGTATAAAGCTCTTGCATGGTTAACAACCTAGACCAAAGATAGACAAGAAGATGTACACTTTGAAAAATACATGTGTTACTTGGAACAGCTCCCTGGCCTGTCACCTTGTCAATGTTCTCTCTCTCTCGCACACACACACACAAACTTTTCATTCCAAGTACTGCTCAGCTGCAACACAAGGTACTTGCTATTGACCAAACAAAATCACAACAGCATTTTCCAATTCCAGAAAATGGCAGGCAGTGGAAACACTGAATGCAAAGATACAATGAAAAGTTTTAGTTTAGCACAATTTCTGGCAGGGAGTAGGTAGAGAAAAACAAAAGTCTAAGTTACAACTCTAATGGCTTGTTTCACTGTGTGTTTATTAGAGTGCTACTTTTCACCTTCTGATTCTGTTCTGAGTTGCATAAAAATAATTTTCTGACTCCCAAACACTGCTTTTCTAATTCTGATTGAAGAAGCTGCTGGGATGAAACTGGTTTCTAGCACAAGCTAGCGTGTCAGACAGTGGTGATGCATAGGGGTGCATGTGCACCCCCTGATAGTGCCGGTACACCCCCTAACCAGCTGTACTCACCACTTAGGTGATGGGCATGGTGGGCCAGTGGGAGCACTGGTGACCCCCTGCAAGCACCGGTCAGGGAGTGGAAGCACCATGGCACTCCCAGAAGCAGCCACAGCCACTTCTGGAAGTAGGGGCAGCAATTGGCCGCCTTGCGAGGGGCCACAGGGGAGGGGACCCCTCTAGTCAGTGGGATCAGCTGTGGCGGATGCCCCCCCAGTTAGCAAGATCAGCCGCATGTGCCCCCCTAAGGCGGCACCAATCACCCATGGTGTCAGATCCACTACAACTTGTGCCAACAGACAATGGCTGTCAAAAAGCTGCTCCTCCAGGCACGATCATTAGAATACACACAGCTATGACCCTTGCACCTATGGCATGCACTCTCCTTTCCTCACAAATTCCCCCCAAGAACAACTAGGAGTACTGGCTATACCACCCACATCAACTGCAAATTGCCCAGGTACAGCCATAAACAACTTTATGCCCCTTTGCACCAATGAAATACTTATAATGCAACTTAGGAGGAGTTAAGGATCAATTGTCACTTGGCTCCACAGTCATAGTTTGCCTTTAGGATGCTGACTAATTTCCAAAATTTTAACATCTTGGAGACAAGCTGGTTATTTTAAATTGTGGGATGTCTTTGAGTAGGCCGGTGTGAAAAGAGAGATTTTGTGAGATAAGGCCAAACCAAATTTTGCCTATATCAATGTCATAATTGGCATTGTTTATTTTTGCAGGAACCACTGTTTTGATCCATCCTGCACTTTTCATTAAAGTCAGTTTATTATTTTATCTATAACATTCATTATTTCATAAACTTCTACCATACCCACCTCCCATCTTTCCTCTGCACTAAAAAATCCTGTCCTATTTAATTACTCCTCATATAGAAGCTTCTCCGTACCCCTGATTGACCATTATCTTCTCTGTACCTTTTCTAGGTCTGATATATGCTTTTGGAGGTGGGAGGCACTGGAACTACATGCAGTGATCAAGGTGCACATGTATCATAGTGATATTTCTATTTTGTTTTCAATTCCTTTTTAAATAAATTTCTAACATTCTATTTGCTTTTTTGCCTAGTGCTGAACACTGGGCTAATGTTTACAGAAAACTATGCAGCATAATTTCAATGCCTTTCCTGGCAGAAGGCTGGATAGGATGGCACCATAGAGCATTTTTGCATGTGCTCCTGTCATGGCACAGGGCACTTTTAATTAGCAAGCTGAACTAGTTAAAAGCTGCTTCAGGAGCAGGTGTTTTAGCAGTGCAGTGCGCATCGATGCTTTAGTTCAAACTGTTTTAGTTCAAAGTGCACCACCCCTATTTTCTCACTGCACCACTAATACAAGTGGTGCTGACTCATGCTGCACCACTAATACACGACGCGTGCTGCGCTACTAATACACGATACGCAAGGCTGCCAGCATGCATGAATTTATGTGCTCATATAGACTTAATTAATTGAGTTTACTCCAACCCGCTGGATTTCCAGCATGTTGGAGCAGATTCCCCACATATATATAAGTGCCCCTAGAGATTAACTGGTTCAGAGAGTCATAAGGTTTTGAAGACAACAGCCTGCTTTGTCAGACTCTCAAAGCTGTCACCTATGAAAGTGTATGCCTTTCTGAGCCAATTAGTCTTTAAGGTGCCACCCTGCCCTGCTTGACTACAGACTAAGGGCCTTGTAACACACTGCACTTTGGGTTGCTCAAATGTTGATTGGCGTTGGTGCTAGATCAAGTTTGGAGCAGTTGCATGGTCAAGTCTAGCAGGAGCCTCAAGGACTGAAAGGTAAGAATCCTTGCTTGTCCCCTACCATTCTGGGCTTCCCCCACCCCCTGTTTCCCCCCAAAACTAGGTATCCCCCCAATCCTGGGCCTCCCCCCTTCCCCTTATGTCCCACAGCTTACTTGTGGCCACCTGATGAGCCCAGAGAGTGGTGGCAGTGGCTGGGCAACCAGGTTCCCCTTCCCTTCCTCCTCTCCCAGGACAGTGCCAGGTAAACTGGAGAACATGGGAAAAGGGTGTGAGCAGGGATCTGGACTGGTGGAAGGACAGGGGATGGCGAGCCTGATCCAGAGGATTGCAGGAGCAGGCAGTGGGCCACTCCAGGCTGCTGGCTTCCCGCCTACCCCAGCTTACTTTTGCTTGCTGGTATGGGCAGGGAAGGGAAACCCGCCTGCCTGCCCTCTACTGCTGTCACTGCCACTTTTCTCCCAGCTAAGCCAAGCCCAGGGAGTGGTAGCAGTGACAGCAGTGGCAGGAGCCAGGCAGGTGGGTTCCCCTTCCCTGCCTGTTCTCTGAGGACAGTACCAGAAGCCAAAAGCAAGCCACAGTTGGGCAGGGAGGCAAGTTGGGATCTGGGGTGTTGTGGGGAGCGGGAGGGCTGGCCCAATCTGTGGCAGGTGGGAGAAGCAGTGGATTAATCCAGCCCAACAGGGAAGTAGGGGACAGTGGGGGTTGGCAAGCCCAATCAGGGGAGTAGAGGGGCAGTGGTCAGATCTGAGCCAGTGGGATGGGTTGAGTCTTTACACTAATGCGTAGCCTACAGTGGCCACACAGCCCTCCCAGTGGCTCTCCCTGGGAGGAGTCTGGCACAGCCCCACAGCCCTCCCAGAGGTACAGGCCCCCAGATCTGCATGCAGGATGACAGGTGGTTGCCACTGCGGGCAAGTGACACGAGTTTTGCTTTTAGCAGTTTGAGGTGTAGTTACCCCTGCATCTATATCCTTGAAACTTGGCAGGCTTCATGCCCTGTACAATTTTCATCTGAATGAGGCAAGAAATTACAAAGTTATAGGCTATAATGGGGAATCATGAGAATGCCTATGGGCGAAACGTCAAAATGCATCGAAACAGCAAAACAGTTTTGATTAAATGAAATGGAACAGCACTTCAAAACTAAATGAAACGATGAAATGAAACACTGTCCCCTTGAAACGGTGAAACGGAAGTTGAAACAAAACAGTGCTCTTTTGCACAGCCCTAGTTAACAGCTCCAGGAGCCACTCATAATTACTGCGTAACAAGGCCCTAAAACAGCTAACTACATCTTTCCACTCAAAGGTGTCTTCTTGAATCATAACAAGTAATGTTATTTTTGACTGTGGAGGTGCATCTTGGATTATTTTTTTCCCAAATGCATCACTTGAAGTTACCAATATTTCAACATTGAAAAGCAAAAGTGCTGCCCACTTTTAGTCTGTAGGGCATTGATGAAACTGCTCTGAAAGCATCAAACTATAATGAAGCCGACAGACTTTTCTAACCTGTTGCTTCCATATCACTGGCATCATCTTGTGGACTGGTGCTGGGTTTGCTAGAGAGGTTTTGCTTGGCATTGCTTTATAACAAAGCAGCACTGAAAAGAAACTTGGAGTAGACTTAAATAGCATTGCTTAGTCTTACGTTACTTAGTAGTAGTAAGTACAGACATATAGAATTGCAGCTCTTTACTGTTACTAGGCTGCTAGTAAAGATTCTCCCTTCAGCTCAAACAGCTGGCTGCCTTTGAATGCCAGAGTTCATGGCAGGTTTTTTGTATTCTTCTATCCTGAGAAGGCATTCATTAGAAAAATTAAAGAGTCTGATTTAATGTGCTGTTAAGGGACCTCTGTGTTTCTAACCTGCTGCTGGACTATATGGGACTTCTAAATGTGCAGTTGCTCTTCAGATGCATTAACATAATTGACACCAAGACTTACTCAGAGCTGCTTATATTGTTTTTATAGATGTACACTGTCTGCTGTTCCCTTTAGAGTCTTACTATAGTAAGGGACATATTCACAGCTATAAAGGGATTTAAACCACACTGTTACTATACTCTTGGAGATGACGACTCCTCTTGGGTATAGGGTCTCATGAAGGCAAATGCTTGATTACTGCAAGTCTAGTTAGACTGCGTGTTTTCTGTTCTACATTTATCTTCCTCATACATATTAACACGCACATCTATATTAGCATCGTAAAAGACCTAGTGCTTAGCATGGACATTAAAAACATATCATGCTGAGGATCTGCCTTATCTAACCCCACACAAACACTTACTGCAGTATTTCTGCTATAAATATTTATAGTTGAGGCCTCATTTTCAAAGTGCAGGGTAATTATCAGAGTTACTTATATAAGATTTGGGTCACTTGAGTCAAGTACACCTCCAACTGGTAAGTATAACTGCAAACACATTAACTACCCTGTATGCACACATAACAAACAACAAAACATTAAGTCTAAGGAGACAGATGAAAAATATTGTCCATAAATCTGCAACACCTTTTCATTACTAATGCACTTGGGGCACACCCAAATTCCATACTGCAGAGGAAAGCCACTGACTTCAAACCACCAGGATTTCACTCTTACATACATTAAATATCCCTTTAAAGCAAAAGGCGTCCTTCTAAGGTTTGACTGGAATACATAGAAAATATATTTTTTATGGCTTTACATTTTCAAAATAGGCTTAAGTTAGAAAATAATTTAGGAAAAAACAGTGTCATGGGGTGGGGTCCCTAGGGATGGCTGTGATGTCCCTAGAGCCCTGTGACCTTGTCAGCTTTGCCCTACAGGTGCCTTTTATCCTCACCTGCCATGTCTTGATGGTTAAGATAATAGATGGTAGATAGGGAGGCTGCCCTCAAGATGCTATGCAGTCACAGTCTTGGTGGATCCCACTAAATCGTGTGAGTTCTTAGACCCTTTACTGGGTCCCTCTCTAAGTAAGTGCCTCACGGGACACCCCAAGCCTTATGGGCTACATGCATGACTCCAAAACCACCCCTTTATCACATCCCATGCCTCACAGGTGGTATGTAGACATTGTCTCTCATAATGAGGCCTCAGTTTAGTTTGAGCTAAGTAACTATACTTTCTGGCACTGGGGTCTCCTCACCCCGTTGCTGCACCTTCTGACCCTGGGTCTCTGCATGGTAGTGTGCCCCAATGAGGTCTCCTCCTCCCCAATAGCCTTAGCCTGATCCACTGGATTAAAAACAACAACAGAAATATGAGCCCGTGGGCTATAACATAACAGCAACCATAAGCTAGGATACTTTAGTCTCACCAGCAGCACATACACCCAGGTATCTCTATGGAGCTTTTCTACACAACCTCCACACCCCCTGGCAGCTGCCAGGGCCTTAACTGCCTTCTATCCCAACCCTGGGGCTTATATGGGCCCAGGGCCCTGCCTTCTTCTGGTCAGCTGACCGGGTGCAGGTGCAGGCTAATTCCCTCGTCAGCCTGCTGCCACAGTAACCTGCACCTGTGGGGTTTCTGCCTGGCTCCTAGGGCCCTCTCTCTAGGCAGTTTCTGCCCTTAAAGGAGCAGGCACCTTAGTGCCCTATGACACAGAGGACCCTGGCTTTAGACTTTCTAAAATACTAATTAAACAAACTAAAATAAAGATAGCGAGAGACTGGCCTACAACAAACTATTTAAACTGAAAATTCCAAGGCAGATTGTGCCTGGTCTGTAAAGAATAGGCACCAGCCGTGGGGAGAGCATAGGGGCAGCTCACTTGGTACCAGAGTCAGAGGGTGTAAGAATTTTCTAATGGCAGAATAAGCTCTCCCTTTATAAGGACTTAGCAGCAGATGTGCTCCCCCTCTACAAAAGAGTGCAGTTTCTCTGGTTTAAATTTTCTGTATTTTCCAGGAATAGTGCCTTGACAGCACAAGTGGGCCTTTATTTGCACATTAAGTACCCAGTTCAAGAAATACCAAATGTAAGTTTGCATGGTTAATTTTACTATTGAGCCTTGGCCTGTGTCCATTACAATGCAATCTTTAATTGTATGATGATACATGAAAAATCTACAACAGATCATGCACATGAAAAATTTTCGCCTCTTCAGACTGAGACTTTCTTAGGTTCAAGATTTGATCAGTTCTGAACTTCTCAGTGGGCATGTATACACGTTCTTTAATGTGCCTTTGGTACTGCACCTTAAATTTAGTACCTCTTATATGAAGTAATAGATAAAGACGCAGTAGCTGCACTAATGTGCAATAGCTAAGATAATTTTTTTTTGTGACGCTTAATGCACAGTAGACTAATTCTGCTGCACATTAGTGCTTTAGCACGGTTTTTCCTATGTTGGGCTAATGCCCAGTAGAACAGTCCACTGTGCATTCAGGTGTCTCATGCAGATGCACCCAATGAGAGGTGTTTCCAGATCAAACCTAGGCTTTTGACTATGAACTCTTTCAGCACTAGAGCAACTAAAAAAGGTGTACACTTCTTCTCAGAATGATGAAAATTATTATTATTACTAGTAGTATGTGAATCACAATGCTTACAGAAGCAGGGATCCTGTCCTGTTATGTTAGATACTGAGTGCATCTAAACATGTGCTTTACGGCAGAGCTGACTAATTAGCTCCGCAGTAAAGTGTCAATGCCTACAAGTGCACCCATACTAAGGCACCATAAATTAATTAACTCAGCTGTAAGATAATATTGTTCGGGACAAGTATTATCCTACAGCAGAGTAGTTATGTGCACCGAAATGCACATATAGATGGTGACCAGGGCTGACTGGGGTATGAGGGTGCTACAGCATGGGGGCTGCCTGCTGGCTAGTCCCACACTGTAGCATCCTTATGTTCCAGCTAGCTCCTCCACAGCATGGTGAGCTGGGACAGAGCAATGTCAGGCTGGTGGGCTGACCTTCCAGGCTTCCTGCCAGCAGGGGCTGCTCTGCCCCAGCTCACTGTGCTGCAGTCCTGGTTGCACATGTAAACTCTGAGCCTGAGAGAAACAGACTCTGGCATGAACTGTTTATTGCTAATTGCATGTGCAGATCTACCCACTGTACACATGCAAATTGAAAATAAAGTGCCTGCCCCAAAGACCTTAAAATTCACATGCTAACAAGTATTTATCTTCCATCGCCTTTAAACTCAAAAATAACTGCAAGAGTTTCCTCAATCTGTCAAAAGAAATCACATTTGAACAGGAACTGAAAAGGAAAATTTCAGGCTCAAACAATTAAAATAGTACAGATACTATGGTGACAGGAGCTGCAGTAAACACCTAGATAGATAAACAGATAGATTAAATTATGTTACATCACCTTAATTATAGTATCACTGCTGTCCCTACTATAGTAAATGAAAAATCTATAAATCTAGTAAATATAATCTATGAATAATGGTTCTTTATCTTTTATAATGTGTTCTCAACTTATCTCACTGATCATACTTATAAGCTCTATTTGATATCAGACAAAGGAGAAGAAATAGAAAACTATAAATTCAACAAGTATAGCTGGACACACAATATGTATTTGCAGTCTCAGTCTTCTGAGGTTTATATGGCCTTCAGTGAAACAAGATTAGAGGGAAAACGGCATATATACACTCTTATCTATGGAGTGTTTGGGGTACTCATTCTTTATTTTCTCATCATCTTTTGTCTGCAAGCTGCTGTTTTAATTTCTTGGAATGGTGCTATTCTTTTGAAGGATATGGGCTGAGTTTTGGTGGCACTGGTTAGAAGGAATATTTTCCCCGAACAAGTAAGCTTTTATGTGCCATGGGAGAAGGAAATGAAAAGTAGTTTTTAAAGGCTCCTGGTGATTATCTATGTTGTCAGCATGCCATAAAACAGGAATACCATGGACCCTGTTTTTTTGCTATGAGCCTAATGCTTTTTGTTCAAAGGAAAGTATTACTGTAATGACCTAGAACACCTCTAAAACAGTTTTTGGAGGCATCGTGATATGGACATTGGCAAACCATGTATAAAATATTAATGTTAAAAAGTAATACCCTGTAACATTTGTCAGTGCTTAAAACTGGTGTAAAACAAGGTGTATGTGCTGGTGAAACTATGTTGCTAGACTGCTGATGTGCTTGCTGGAGACAGCAAGAAAATAAAATCAGGGTAAAGACTGGAAGAGGAAAACCCTATTATTGAATTTTGCACTGTGGGTGACAGTGGCTAGTGCTGTTAAAACAGAAGTGAGCTAGCTTACTTACATTGGCCCTATCCTGCTTCACTGAATTCAACTGTAAGTCTTACATCCAATTTAGTGAGATTTTTAGATATTAATTACTACACTTTTGGCCATATGTCAGCATTTTCACACTGTCCTAGCAATAAAGCTGCTTTAGTCAGCCAGCCAAGGATTCGATTGATATGAGGAAGTCCTCAGGTGCCACAGAGCTGATTATAATCAGTTCAGTGCAGATAGGACAAATTAGTAGGGACTGGTCAAACTACACTGCTAGACTGCTGCTGTGCTCTGGCTCAGAGCCAGCCTTAGGGGTGAGCAACATGGGTGACCGCCCAGGGTGCCATGGTCAGGGAGCCCCCCCCCCCCCCACATATGTGAGCAGCCAGCCCTCACAGCAGCACTCTCCCCCTCCCCCACCCTGCCCCAGCCAACCCCCACCCCAGGAAACAGGAGCAATGACCAGTCCAGCCCAGCTCTCCCTGCCCCCCCGACCTCCAGCCATTGCTCAGGAAGAGCTGGGCTAGGCAGTGTGAGCAGCAGCTGTGCTGCCTGTCCACCCGCCTGCCTGGCGCACCACGATGCTCTGCCTCCCTGCCAGACTGCCCTATGACCCTGCCTGCCTGCAGCAGCACTGCTGACTTGGGCAGGTGTGTGGGGGTGATGAAAGGGGTACCAAAATACAAGTGCACCCAGGGCACCATTTTTTCTAAGGCCAGCTCTGTTCTGGCTAGCCCCAGCTTCTGAACTTCCTTTTTGGGTTATGTGTGGCAAGTTCAAGTTAGAATAGTCCTGAGGCTATGCTAAATTTTTGTGATATCCAAACTGGTCCCTAACCAGCCCCAGGGCTGAGGAAATGTAAAGGACATGTTGTACGTCTTTGCTGGCCTTCTCATATCTGGCATCTCACTCAAACAGATTGAAAGATTGGTTTCCACATTCCATTATATATACTTATGATAGATATATCATATGAAAAGTAAAATATTAATTTTACAGTATAACAGTATATGGCTGTAGTGATCAAAACATATATTTTAACTTCTGTGGCTCACTAGTTGTGAAGACTAATCATATTTATTTTCTGGCTTTCACCATTTTGTGGGAAATTGGGTGGGGATTATGGGTGAGAAAATAATTTTACAAACTAATGAAAATGAAAACAGTATCTGAACACAGTTAGAGTTATAAATCTATGAATTATCATTCCATAGTAGGGACACTGATTTCCAGCAGAGGCAAATTCTTCAAGATGGAAATACATGTGCAAATACATTAGTGGATTATTACAAGCTCTCATTTTATCCACCAACTCACAGGCCCATACACACCCAGCCCAAAAGGAGAAAGACTTGGTGAAATCTGTGACACTCATATGCCTGTAAAATATACAAGGAGGCAAGGATTTCTGAAGGTGATATATTTTATTGGACCAACTGTAAAATATATCAACCTAAGAAAACCTTGTCTCATATAATTTCTGGACCATCATGGTTACAACGACACTCTTACACTACTGTAAATTATACAGATGTGCACACATGCAAAGAGAGCATGCAAATTTATCTTTCCTGTGTGTACCCAAACTGCAATTGTTTTAACCTAGCCCACAAACATTTGCCTTGTGGACCCGCATCAGTTTAAGTGGATGACTTTACTATTAGGAAGAGAAATTCCCAACTTTCCAGTCAGCTCAAAACTTGCTTAAGCTCTAGAACAGCCCAAAATAGTAGATTTTCAAGTCAGGATTTCTTAAAAGATTTGTAGATGCTGTACACTTACTAATTTTAAATTTTTCTCCCTCTGAGCTCTGTGCAGGTGGACTCATCTGGTTTCTCAGGCAGATGGGCTGAAGAAATACAGCAGTCCCAATAAAATGTTGTGAAACTTGTTAAAACATTCATAAAATAGTTATTTTCTATAATGCGTACAAAATCCATGGTGCTGAGCATCCCCAACTGCAGGTGAAGCCACAGCAGTTGTGCTTTGATCATACTTAAAAAGTTAAATACTGTAGAAAATAAGGGTCAAGGCATGTTTGACTGGCCACCCAAAATTAACGAACACCTCACTCTGTGTCCATGTGTAATGAGAATAACACTATGCCTTATCTTACAAGGATGTTTTGAAAATAAATGCAATAATGTTTGTGAAGCACTCACAGACTATAGCACTGAGTGCCATTAAAAGGTTCATGAGGAAATTAACAGTCCTTTATTCAGAACAGGTTTTTAATAGAGTGCAGTAAATAAGGCATAGGGTCATACATTGAACAATGAAGTGAAAACAAAATATTGAATGGCTGCTTATTTTGTAAGCAATATCCACCTTGCGTGCAGAGGTCTGGGGGGGAAAAAAAAGTATATGACAGTGTAATTAAAGAGCATATCATTATGCATATCCACAAGGGGTTGAATTAAGAGAGAACAGGTAGCCTATGATTCTGGCATTTCCTAACTTTATGGAGTACCCGATTTTTCAGACGTAGTGTTTGTTTAATGTATGTAATATATATGTGTGTGTGTGTGTGTGTGTGTGTGTGTGTGTGTGTGTGTGTGTGTGTGTGTGTGTGTGTATAAATAGACAGATATTGACATGTACATAAATAGAACCATGAGCATAGCAATCAACAAATTACTGAAATGCCAGGTGTGTATGTATCTAAGTAACAAAACAAGCACAGGATTACTAAGTTGATTCATCAGCCTCTATTGGTAAACTGTTTTGCCTTGTCTTCCTGCCTTTGCCTTTTATTTTCCATTTTGTATTTCTACCTGCATTGTAAATTCTTTAATGTAGAGACTATGAACAATTTATTCTTGTGGAAGGTAAGCAGCAGCACATAGTAAGGGCCCAATTCTGCTTCCTTTTCTCAGTTTAAATATCTTAGATCCTGATGCTACAATGATATCCACCTAGGTAAACAACTGTATCCATATAAATGCCAATGTAGAACTGGATCTTATTCAGCAAGTAGGCATGTTGATTTGTTTTCTGGTGCTGCTTGCAGAACAGAATACTGCCCACTGAATGTGAGTAAATAATTAACTTCTAAAACAACCATAAGGTGACAATTCTCACCTCCAAAGCTCTGTGGCGCTAGCTCCAGCAGATGTAAATCCTGACTGCAACTAGCATTTCTCATCTTCCCTGAAAAGACATCCGAGGTCAAGCTTCACATCTCCATTGGTTAATTATTGCTCTGTAAATTGGATAGTATCTTTACAAGGTGACGGGGAGCGAAACTCTCTCAGGCTTATTAACAGCAATTGCTGATGATCCTGAGAGAGCCTTAAAAAGGAAATTACGTGCAAAATTCTAAATAAAATGAAAACATTAATCATGATTAAACAGAATCACTTTGATTTTTGCCAGCTGGATTCAGTTACCCAACTGTGATCAGAGGGATCTTTTTCTCAGTTAATCCAGTACAGAGCTGGATTAATTTTTCTAAATTAATTTCTTCTGCCATCATGCAACTTTATCAAAATAGATGATCTGTGACAATGGGAAAGGCAAGGAGGAGAAAAAAGATACTAACTTATAAAATACTTATTCCAATCCTGTATTAGCATGATTGGCCCAATGTCATGTTTTAAAATTTATTCTACAGCCTGCTCAGACTGGTGCTGAGTTGCATTGCTTGGGTCACAGATCAAACTGTTCATCCATCCCTTCCCCAACACAAAAAGGCTAACTTTGCCTCATTTTATAAGGAAATGGTGAAGAAATATGTAGGTATTTCTTATCGTAGGTATGCCTGTTTCATTTTTCATACAGCACCCAGTGACATTGCTATGAAGGACAGCACATAAATAGAAGTTGTTTTTGCTACTGATCATTTTCAGATAAACAAATATCTCAAAGGACTGACTGAACATGCTGAAGAACTTGCCTTACTGCATTTACGTGGTGGTTAGTTTTCTTCAGCTGTCATAATACTTACTAGATACATCTTAAAATAAAAGGAAATATTTCTTCACACAGCATGAAATCAGGCCGTGGAATTCACTTCCACAAGAGGGCACAGAGTCAAACTCTTTAGAAAAAGGGCCTAACATACCATCAGTGCTATGTAATCATATACTAGCAATAAACAGTAAGAATTAACCAGGGGACTGGTTAATCTTAAGGCTGTTTCTAATTAATAGTTTTACTGTGTTAAACAAACATAATTCTTCAAGCAGGTTGATGCAGGCAGAATAATATTCACGTAGAGGTGAACCATCCAGCCACCGAAAAAGAGAAAAAAAATGATGCACATACAGTTATGATTAAAATGTTGCACTTGCAGTTGGATCCGAGGTCAGACATTTCATTACGCTACAAAGGATGGCTCACTTAGCGCTTTTGCTACACTTAGCATCAAGATTCAGACAATGTCATATAGGCAGCTTGAAAAAAGTAGGGGATACTTTTTAAATTTCAGCATTAAGGTAGCACAAGCTAGGGAATTTAGTGTCATCCCAGGGCTACATAAAGGACTAATCTGTAACTAGGAATCTTCCACCATGTCAAATCACTGCAAAACTGGCTAGATGAATTATAGGTGGAGGCTGGCCAGGATTGTCCATGATATTTTATGACTTTTGCCCTCAGGTAAAATAATCCAATTCAACACTCCATGAATGTTGGAAAATAGTTGAATATTTTAATATATTTCCTCTAGACCTCAAGCCAAATTGACAGATATTTCCCTTTGAAACTGATGAGGGGCAGATGAACTTTATGTATTTGTAGTCTTGAACTGGGAGTCTAAAAAGGTCTGAGTACAACATAGAGTCAGAGATGAGCTGTGGATGCAGTATACATAAGCTTATTCAAATGATCTTGAGGTTCACTAGTAAGGAAGATCAGGGATGGAAAGGAAAGTAATAGAGGGCATCAGGAGATTCAGAGTCAGGGCGGGTCTGTGGAGGAGAGACTAGAGCAGCGGTTCCTAGTCTGTGGTACGCATACCACCAGAGGTATGCAGACAACTTGTCGGTGGTATGCATTAACAGATTTATTATAATTTCTTTATGTGACAAAAATTTGCTGGTGGTACTTAAGGTTGTATCAGTTTAAATTGGTGGTGTGCAATCTGTTAGAGCTTGGGAACCGAGTTTGGACTAGAGGAAGAAATGTGAAGAACTCCCAAGACTTTAGGGCTCTAAATTGTGTTTAGTATACTCAATCCCTGATTGTGAAAGAAGTTTTACTAATTTAAGAAATACTAGAAAGACTCCAGTCACATGGGACCCTATTCTAGTCCACCTATTAGGCACATAAATGGATTTGGATATCTAAACTCAATCTACCCTGAAATGTCCCTGAAAAAACATTCATTTAAAAAATCGGGTGGGTCATTCTCCTCCTCTTCCTCATTGCTTATGACTCAGTCTTAGAGGTAAGATGTTGGTCACTTCACAAGCAGAAGCACTAGTAGATGGTCAGGGAGTTGAGCAGTGTGGATTTGAATCACAACTGGTTCCCTAAATCCATGTAGATGTTTAATAGGTTGAATAGAATCTGGCCCATCACGTCTGCATTAGCAATCTGCCGATTTATCAACTCTCTTTAAGGTTGTCTTTTGAAAATTCTCAAGATTTTGTTAGGTGAAAAAAGACAATGAAAAAATGAAAGAATCCAGTGCCTGCACAGAATTCAAAAACTGAGTTATGGGACTATTCCTTTCATCAGAAGATCAAGGAGTTTACTTTTCAGTAAGCAAACTTTCCAGCTCATCTCCCTCTTTCCACAAAAAAGCTTCTTGATCTTTGGATGGAGTGGTTTTTCAGACCATGAAATTTAGCAGACACAGAATATTTCTTCTCTAGCCCACACATAGGACACAAGTCCTAAGGACATAACACCATTTTCCAGTACTGTTGCATCTCACTAGAGTTGCTAGTGCCTTACATCACAAATACTAGTACCAACACCACAATTCACACCTTGTTGGCAGTCTCAGTAGTGCAGGCAAAGATTTAATGGGCAGGATTCCTGAATTATCCTGTCACCCCTGGAGGTTGTTGATCCCGAACCAAATGGAGTTGTGCTGACAGAGCAGCACAGTGAAGATATTACTTGCAACGTCTGTGCTCTGAATAAAAAGAGCAGTTCAGATCCTGGTATGTCCGTCTTGCAGTTTTCAAGAGCATTACAGTTACTTTTAGACAGAATCAGCAAGCCATCCTTTCTGATGGGATTTTCAAAAAGGAACAGTCCTTAAAGCTGGACCTCAGCCCTACATATGCAGTGCTTTGGGATATAAAGCCCAATTCAGCAGTTCAGTCTAAGTACATATGTAGAAACTTTGCTGAACAATAGCATGTCGAAGTGCTTGTTTAAATGCTGCACTGGCCCTATGTTTTTAGTGAGGTTTTGTCTTAGCTTTCCATCTTCTGTTTTTAATTATTTCATATTTTTACACCTCCATCCAGAATCTCTGACTGGGCAGGTTTGGTCTGACCAACAGCATATTTAGCTGTTAGGATATGATATATTGCTTCTGTGGCGGGACCAAATGCTGTTTAGTGATCTTCAACACTTTTGATAAATTGGGTTAGATATATTACTGATTTTTGTAGTTAAAGTGCAGGCTATTCCTGACAAGCAGTGATTTAGCTACCATACACATTGGAGCTGTTTATATGCTCAGGAGAAGTTGCTGAGGAACACTGAAACATGGAAAGTATATTTATGAGATTAAAATATTGTTCGGACAGAATGGCTGAGTGTTTTTGTTTACATTTGTAGATAAAGATTTAAATATAAAAAATAATCAAAGTTACTAAGAAAGTTCTAGTTACTAAGAAAGACTTGAACATAAAAGGATTTTTTTTTTATAGATTTCCCCTGGCATTGCAGGAGTTATAAAAGTCTAAGTTTAAGTTGCTTTACTTAGTTCTGCAGTACCTGTAAAAGATTAAAGACTAAATGATTTACATGTCCCCCTCCCGCCAGACCTGCAATGGCTCTGACATCAAATGTCCTCCGATTAAAAAAAAAAAAATAAAAAAAAATAAAAAAAAAAGCAGCACCATTGGGTAGCTATAAAACACTAATTTTAACACTAGTTTTTTGGGCCTTGAGGGGGTTCTGAGCTATTTAATAATAAAATATATTTCTTCCAGTTGACATTTTTCTCTAAACTCTTATTTTTACTTCACAATACAGTGTATCAAAAAGCTTAAGTATGAAAGACAATGCTCATATTTTGACTCTTAAAAGTGGTATGCACCCAGTATTTGGGCTGGAGACAGTTTGTGATGCTGTCCACACATTTCATTCCTACCATTTAAAAAGGGGAACCCCATCAGAAGGGACAGAAATAAATCTGCTATTCTAATGAAGCAGTTTCACCAGATAGAAACATTTGGTTTGTGAGGAAAAGGACAAATTGTTAGGCTGACTAGCCTTTAAATCTGGAGTAGCACCACTGAAGCCAACGCAAGTTATGGTATTGTCATTGGGTCCTAGATTAGCCCAGAAATATTTGTGTTGGCAATTCTCATCCCCTTTCCCCTCCAAAAGCAACATCCAATTTTAGAATAAACAGTAGATTGACTTGACATGCATCCTTTTACGCCCCTCTGGTTTACCTGAGATCCTTATTTCTTTGCAAGCCCTGTTCTAGAAAGTGCTAAAGACCCTGGGAAGCTGCTAGTCTGCACACCTCATACGATCACATTCCAGGGACTTCCTACAAATAAAACACTGTTTTGAGAGACAATCAGGAATGATTATGTGGACATGAATCTTCTCCATCCCACCCATGGTTCCCATGGCAGATTTTACAATGTTGATTCAGCCCTACTTGTTCTTTACGGTTTGACTAAAGATAAGGATTTATTCGGTAAGTGTCAAACCATAAAACGATAAGCAAAGCACCTGGAGATAACAAAAATAACCTGCCAAAAATAGGTCTACCTCAGGTGTTTTCTAGTCCTGTTCTCCAGGCTCAAAGCAGCAAAAGGTCCATAAAATGGGTCCATAGACCAAGGGAGAAGCATTATGCTGAGAAGTGCTGACAAACATTGGCACAGAGCGGTCTTTCTGTATTGCTGGTACGGAGCCACCGAGTGCCCGGGTGCTGCGCCCGGTGCCGGGAGGGATCTAAACTGCTCCTGGGTGGTTTAAATCTTTCCTCTGCGGCTGGGGGCAGGAGCTGGATTCCCAAGCACTCTAGATGAGCATTTCTCAACCCATGGGTCACAACCCAAAAGTGGGTCACAAGAATATATGAAAGCGTTGTGAACAAAGTTTAAAAATGGATGCTCCTGTAAAGGAGAAAGGTGTGGGAGCCGGTGGCTTTTCCCTTGCAGGCTGGCACCGGGTCGGGAGTGAGGGGCGCTGATGTTTACAGCTGGGTCCTGGTACAAAACAGGTCGAGAACCGCTGCCCTAGCCTTGCACCGAGGAGCCTTCCTGCCCACGGCAACTACGTGGAGGGAGCAAAGGCAGCGCGGATGCTCCGCGCCCCTCACGAGCCCGGCAGCACGCGGTGGTACCCGCCAAGCACCTGCTCTCCGGCCCCTGCAAAGCGGCAGCGAGGGATGCGTGTCAGCACCGGCGGCGCTCGCAACCCGCGCAGCGCCAGCCCCCGGCTGCGGGTCGGG
>NW_017729031.1:50426922-50430367 GCF_001723915.1 Gavialis gangeticus
GAGCCCAGGGCACGTGAATCCCCTCTTGGGGGTTTGGGTTTTTGTTTTGTTTTTTTACCTTGTTTTGTAAGCCCCGCTGGCCGGGCGCCGCCGGACTGAGCGCGCCTGACAGGTGGGGTCAGGCGGGCATGCAGCTGGGCTGGACACCACCGGAATGGGAATCCTCCAAGCCGGTTGCCCTGGACCTGGGGGCAGTAGTTACATATCGACACGGACCCGGCCCTTGATTGCCAAGTTCATAGGCACAGCAGGGCGGGAATATGGCTCATTGAGGCTTTTGTAGGAGACTGGACTATTAAGTTCAACGAAAACTTCTTCTGTAGCCAATGGAGACAGTGGTTTTGGGGATAAAACTCGGTGACTATTAAGACAAGCAAAGAGTCTGGAGATATTGGGGTGGAGGCAGCTGAAGGGGCTTGTACACTTCTTTTTCTTTCCATTGCTCTTATTGATGTAAGACAGTATTTTGGGGCTTCTGAAGAATGAGTGTTTTTTAAACCAATATCAAATCTTGTGAAGCTGATATCTAGTCGTTCCGCCTCTAAAACCTGTGTTATTCCTGCTGGAAGTCTCTTGCTGTGGAAAATGAGCTATCCTGATTGTATCATATATTCACTAATGGTTAGTTTGATAGCATGTGCTGAGGGCCGGATCCTGCAGTTGTTGAAGTCAAGAAGACCTCTGACTCAAGTGGAAGCAGGATTAGTCCCAGATTTAATGTTCAAAAAGGCTGATTTGGATGGTTGTTCTTTATGATTTATTAGCCCTAGATGCTTTAGCCACTTGGAGGGTAGTCATAGGCACAGTAAATGCAAGTGTTTAAAATGTACTCAATGTATTGACAAGTTAGTTTGTATTAAAGTCTGCATGATACATGGAGAGCACTTACTTCTGAGTTGACTGTTTCCTAGTTGCAATACCAACCTCTTCCAACAGATGCCCAGAAAGGCAGCGCCAGCACTGTTTGGCAGTCCTAATTCTTGGTTCATGTCATTCTGGTAAATTAACTCAGTTATTGAAACTTATTTATTCGCATCATTACAACCTAATATTATTCTTCCTTCCCTGCATACTTATCAGAGAAGTATCTCTGTTTGCAGAACCAAAAATATTGTTTCAATCCAGTTCCTTTTTATATCACTTGTGATAAACCAACAATCTGCAAGAGGAAGACTACAAAAATATCAGTTAATTGCATGAAATCACCCAATTTAATTTTACTAAATTTAAAGTTAATTTAGGTGCATATGAAAGAGAAGTTTCTTGGTCAGTAGGACTTGCATTATAGCCACCAGACCCAGTTGGTTATACCAATCTGCCTCACTCCTGATGTCACTGCTGCCTTCATGTCCCTGCTAAAGGGAGATGATGCTACGTTTCTAATGGCTTTGGGGAAAGGATAAATGTTGTTTTTACAGAGGAAATTGGTTAAAAACACCAAACAAATTTTTATATATCAGATTGTAATCTAGGTATCCCATTTGTGAAAGATGTGTGTGTTAAGGATTTGATTCTGGAAACCCTGACCTTTCATTATGTAAGGGTACTTACTTCATTTTAGCCTTGTTCAGTTTAGTGGAATTGTTCTCTCTTTATATCAGTAAATACTTCTAGGATCAGATTCCTTATTGTATCACATACTCATTCTTAAAGAAACCACTTTCATGTGAAACATAAGAGATTGAAACACTTTAGTCACATTTCTGAACCTACTGTCAGTAATAAATAAATAAGTAATATTAGGAAGTGGACTTTTTTTGTAGAGAAGACTCAATCATTGAAGCTGGTATGGTTTTTATTATTTATACTTGTTCAGTGTTCCCACTGTTCTAACTACATCAAAATGATCCTGAGGTTTTTGAGACTACATTGAAAGGAAGGGGCTTATTTTACATTAATTTTAAAGTAGATATGTAAGCCTAGCTCTTGGAACAATTATCAAAATTACCCGAAATCTTGGATTTTCTTGGCCTGTTTCTGCATTGGTAACATTTACAAGAAAGTATTAGACAATAAATAGAATAAGAAAGAGGAAATCTGGATTGGAAATAGACAATTAATCATCTTAACACATTCCAACCTGCTGCCCATTTAAGTGCCTAAAAAAAGATGTATATCACAGTACTAAAATATGAGTGGTGTTGTTTGCATCTGTGGCAGCAAAGTGATTTATTTTATAGCAGCTAGTGAAAACAACTTGCATTCTCTTTTGCAAATGAGAAGTTTGTATATACATTTTGTTGAACTACTGCAGATTTGCAGGAAATTATCAGGGGAAGATGATTGGATCTAGCTCCTTTCACGTATATTAGATCATTGTAACTGTATATTGATCATTTTGAGAAGCTAATGCCAGTTTTCAGCTGCAGCACAAATTTCATAGATTTCATAGACATTAGGGCTGGAAGGGACTCAGAAGATCATGGAGTCTAGCCCCCACCCAAAGCGCAGGAAGTCAGCTGGGGTTATAGGATCCCAGCAAGATAAGCATCCAGTTTGAAGGTGTTCAATGTAGGTGCTTGAACCACCTCTGATGGCAGGCTGTTCCAGACCCTGGGGGCTCAGACAGTAAAAAAAAAAAAAAAAAAAAAAAAAAATTCTTCCTTATGTCCAGCCTGAAACGGTCTCGCAGTAGTTTACGACCGTTTGAGCTCGTCATCTCTTGGGGCGCTCTGGTGAACAAACGTGCCCCCGGGTGCTGGTGGTCACCCCTGATGAACTTATAGGTGGCCATCAGATCACCCCGAGCCTGCGCTTTTCCAGGCTAAAGAGCCCCATGGCTCTCAGCGTGCTTTCCTGACCTCTGATCATGCACTTGGCTCTCTCTGGATTCTCTCAAGCTTCACCACATCTTTTTTGAATTGTGGAGCCCAAAACTGGATGCAGAACTTCAGCTGCGGCCTCACCGACGCTGAGTACAAAGGGAGAAGGACATCCTGGGACTTGCTTGAGAAGCATCTATGGATGCAAGCCAGCATTTTGGTCGCTTTACTAGCCACAGCATCGCATTGCAGACTCATGTTCATCTTGTGGTCAATGATGACCCCCAAGTCTTTCTTCTGTAGTGCTAGCCAGCGTAGCACTGCCAAGCCTATAAGGATGCTGCAGGGTTTTTCTTCCCAAGGTAGAGAACCTTGCATTTTTCAGTGGTAAACACCATCAGGTTCTTGTCCGCCCATTTGCTGAGCCTGTCCAGGTCAGCCTGGATCACCCGCCTGTCTTCTGGCGCGGATGCTTTGCCCCAGTGTTTGGTGTCATCGGCGAACTTGGCCAGTCTGCTCCTGACTCCAATGTCCACATCGTTAATGAAGATGTTGAATAATATGGGTCCAAGGACAGAGCCTTGGGGGACCCCACTGGCCACAGGGCACCATGATGAGTGACTGCCATCAATTACAACCCTCTGAGTCTGACCACGGAGCCAGTTTCCCAGCCAGTGGATCGT
>NW_017729031.1:50430641-50430914 GCF_001723915.1 Gavialis gangeticus
GGATAGAAGTCAGGCTGATGGGCCTATAGTTAGCCGGATCCACTTTCCTCCCTTTCTTGAAGATAGGCACCACATTGGCCTTCTTCCAGTCTTTGGGCACTACATCAGAGCGCCAGGAGTTTTCAAAGATCCGTGCCAGGGGCTGGGCTATGATGCTTGCAAGCTCCTTGAGTACCCTGGGGTATAGATTGTCAAGGCCGGCTGACCTGAAGGTATCCAGCTTCTCAAGATGAGCTTTCCTGAAGTCAAGGACTTCCGTGTTGCTGACTGACT
>NW_017729031.1:50430925-50431488 GCF_001723915.1 Gavialis gangeticus
GCAGTCTCTGGACTGTGGCCTGGAGCTCCTCCATCTGGCGTGCCAGAGACCCCAGAAAGGAGCAGACACCACACAGGGAGGTGACCATGCTCCCAGCTGCTAGAGCCTGAAAACGGGACAGGCAGTCCCAGCAGCCAAGTGCCAGGGGCTCCGTCTGCGTGGAGCCCAGAACCAGGGGCTCCATCTGGGTGGCTCTCTCTGAGGTGCCAGAGTGGAGGGCCGCAGAGCCCTCGGGGTGCGACGTGTGCCCATCCATGTCATGCCTCTGGCAGGCTGGCTATGGCTGGGACTGTCTACCCTGGGGGGTTCGCAGGCAAGGTCTCGGGCCCTCCCGCGCGCCCTCCTGCGTGAACTCCTCATTAACTCACGTGCCGGCAGGCAAGCGTGCCTGTTCGCGTGGCTCCCTGCGGGGCTGGGCAAAGTAGGGGCCTGGGCAGGGCTTGACCTGGCCTGGCTCCACTCAGTTGCCTCCTCCCACTTAGTGAGGGGTTAACCCCCTCCCACCACAGGCCCTGCTTGCCTCTGGCTGTGCTGGGGGTCGGTGGGGGGCTCTGCAGCTGCTG
>NW_017729031.1:50436488-50440586 GCF_001723915.1 Gavialis gangeticus
GGGTTAACCCCCTCCCACCACGGGCCCTGCTTGCCTCTGGCTGTGCTGGGGATCGGCGGGGGGGTCTCTGGGGGGCTTCGGGGGAGCGGGAGCACAGCGGGCTTTCACCCGTGCCTCTCTTGCTGCTCTGGAGCCTAACTGGGGCTTCTTTCCTGTTGGCGGGCCCTTTTTAAAGTGCGCGCGTGCTGACTGGTAGCTCACTACAGTAGTATTGTCTCCAGCAAATGCCATGTTTTCAAATGCTGGTTCACAGAAACTCTGCAGAGGTCCAAAGATGCAAAGTAATATAAAATGCACCCTATCGTGTGTGTGTGGGGGGGAGGGGGTGTGCATTTTTGTTGTGTTTCTTTCTTTCGCTTATTTACATGTCAGCTGGTCCCAGATGTTTCCAGAGTATTACAAGGTATCAATGACAGCATAATACTGCAATACACATGAAGTTACCAAAGACTTCACCCCTTCCTAGGAGCAACTACTGCATTGACCTGATGCAGCCTCCATTGACTTAATGGAAATTCTCTCACTGACTGCGATGGATTTTTGAATTAAGCTGCATCTGAGCATTTTGCACTGAAGTTAATGAGAGTTGCTCTTAAGCAGAGAGTGCAGGATCCAGCATAGAGCCTGAGGATAAAGTCATCTTCCAAATGAATAACAGAGACAGGAGTGTGAAAATGGGCAGGTTGTTTGTTTTCTAACTGAATGATATTCAGTCATCCAGGGGAAAAATCAAAGGAGAGGCGAAGACTCAAGGTGTGTATATGTGTGTCTATGTATGTGACTGCAATATTCTGCAGTTTGTTTGAAGGAAAGGAAGAACAAGAAAAGACAGAAAATGGCTGACTTCTCTGAATCTGTCTTGCGTATGGACAATGCTCTTCCAGTTCTGAACAGACCCATCTACAAGAGTTGATTATGAATTCCACTTACTGGGCTCTCCTGCCCATGATTTATTACTAAGAACAATTGTTATTATACTCAATAAAGCAGTATTACATTTTGTGTTGAGAAATGGCAGCGCCCAATATTAGCATGCAGACACTTCCAGTGTGGTCCAAAACATTCTGGACTAAATATAGACATTGGATTTATGGTACATTTATAACCTGCCTTAACATCTGGTAACCTCAGATAGTAGAAAGGTTATCTACCAGCTCCATCTTATCACCAAGCAGGTCTACATTCACCCCCTACCCCCACCCATTGACTGCCTTAATTTGCATTTTTATCGACTGGCATTCTTGCATACTGGTGTCTGGCTTCTATTCTATTTTGTCCCATCCAGGAAGAGCACAGAACAACTGCAGATGCTTCCTCAGCCTGGAGGAAAGGTGTTTGTACCCAAAAGCTTGCAAAGAAGAATTTTTCCAACTATTTGAGTTGGTCTAATAAAAGATATCAGATTTACCCAAAGAACCTTTTGTGCATACGGCCTTAGACCAACACAATTACAACCAATACTCCTTAGGTTATCTAATGGCTGCAAAACTTTCAATAGTAATGTGCTTTTTCTACTATATTTACATACTCAATCAGGAGAGGAGGAAAAAGTACTGTCTACTAAATCACCATCTCTGCTCCTACACACAGTTTTCTCTGTCTCCCATCTTGGAACCAGTATGGTTAAACTCTGCTTGCTTAGCTTGCAAGACTATGCACAATCAAAGCCAGTGGTGGTATGAATGCACATAGAGATAATTAGCCATGCTAACCTGAAGTCAGGAAAGAGGCAGGGTAGATATGCACTTTACAGAACAACTAAACAAGATGTATAAAGATCTCCCCCTCATATATAAAATCATACCTTAGTCTGTAAGGGCCATAGTGAGGTGTTGTGAGCTCAAGTTCACAAAAGCTTATGTTCTCTATCCATCTTATTTAGCCTATAAGGCAGGGGAGGGCAAAATACAGCCTGCGGACCAGATTTGGCCTGCCAAGTGGTTTTATTCAGCCTACAGTGGGTCCCTTGGCCCAGCCTGGCCCAGGAATAGGGGTAGCCCAGGTTGCAGTGCAGGTGGCTGGTTCTGCTGGTATGGTGCGATGGCTGGACTCTGGTTCCCTGCAGGCTTGGCGGCTGTGGCTCCTTCCAGCTGCTGTTGTGACCCTAGTCAGTCCATCCCACACCACCTGCCAAGGGTGCCAGAGGCAGCAGGCAGGCAGGTCTCCCTGGAGACTGGCCTGGGACCTCTTGAGGCAGGACATGCTCAGCTACGTGGATGGGATGGGGCCGTGGGCAAGCAGAGAGCAGTGTCCAGGAATAGGATGGAGCCAGGATCATAGAGCAAGATCATAGGGCGGTAACAGTGAGGGCCTGGGGCAGAGCTGCAAACCGCTGCCTGCACGTTACTGTGACAGGCACTGGTTTTGCAGGCAGGGGCATGCTGAGAATGGATTACAGCTCCGTGCTGGGCCCAGCCCCATGTTGTCACCATCCTACAATCTCACCCTCCAACCCCAGCCCTGTCCTCATCCCTGCTGCTGCTGCTGCCTGTGGCCCCATCCCGTTCACCTGGCCAAGTGCGCCCTGCCTGCAAGGGTCCCAGGTCTCCATGGAGACCCCAGCATAGGGCCCAGATTCCTGGGCAGTCACAGCATGGGGTTGGGTCCCAGGGCAGAGCCACTAAAGGAGTTTTGTTGAGCTGTTTTGGGGGGTGGGGTGGGAAATGCAACAGCTCACCAAAACTCCCTACGTGGTTCTCCGGCCCAAATAATTGTGCATCCGTGCTGTAAAGTAAATATTCTTACTGCTTTATGACTGCAGATACCACGTATGGGTTTGCTTACCCTTGAGCTCTTCTGCAGTTCTGCGATGTGAAAGGCTGTTTTGTTTCTTTTTTTGTCCTTTGGCAAAACCACATTTTGCCCCTTAAGTAACCACCTTTTACTTGAATAGCTAGATCTGCTGTGGACCAACATCTGTAGCCTGATGGGGACTGTGGTGGCTAAAAGGCTGCGAACTGCCCACTGGATGAGGCCATTAGTTTTTAAAAAGATACTTTGATTAATTTTATTACTTAGAGATGGCCCATTAGAAGATGGGCAAAATAGTACAGATGCTTGTGGTCAAATCTGGTATTTGCTTTTTGTGATAGGAGACTTAAGTAGGGGGGTAATCATCTCTAGTTACCCAGATCCTAATAGAAAATATTATAGGTAACTAATATGAAGCTAGTTCTTTGCTCCAGTAAAGACTTTGACCCTTGTCTTTATCTTAACTTTGCCAAATTTAAATCAGTCCATCTGACCTTTTTCACATGATCTAATGTGAGAAGAAGATAGAAAGTTTGTGGCAGGTCAAAGAGATGACACCTTTTGAGAATAAGTTTTCTATTTGTTTTCTTATAGTATCCTAACTTCAGGTTTCATCATATCTTAAAAATGTCTTGCATTCAAAACCCCAAATCTGATGTATTCTCTTCTAGTACTTCAGTGAGTACTAGAAAGTATATGGGGTAGTAATTTAGGGCTGTCCTGTTTCCTCTCAAATGAAGAAAAACTACGAAAGATGGCCTGCAGAGTTTCACCCTAACCATTGCATTGGACGAAAGGAAACAGTGACATAAAGGGTTTACTCCCTCAATAACAGCAGTTACACTTAATGTAAAACAAAAATGCATTTACAAATATGGAAGTGTACAGGTAAGGTCACCTAAATAACCTTAACCCTGCTTTTACTGTCAACAAGCGGTCTCATTCCTCTATATCACCTTGTTAATTACCCTCCATTTGAAAACTACTTTATACCAATGTCAAACGAATGGCAAAGTCCTTCTTATACCTTTTGATAGAGGTCAGCGAATCATGAAAGGTCAATAGAGTATCCCTAAAAGCATGCTTGCATACCATGTACTCCACAATTTGTATTTTCTGTCTGGGTTTCTAGGCTTTAGATGGTATTGACTTATAAACCTTGCTTGTATCTTACAATCTTCCTACAAGAGAAGCTGTCTATTCTTCTCTTGCTGTACTATTGCAAGTGAAATCTCCAGAAGTACAGAAATACAATATGAGATAGATGGGACTTCTTTCAAACATGCTTTCCCTTTTTAGTTTAAAATAGCTCTAATTATCTGATTTTTTTTTTTTTTTTTTTTTTTT
>NW_017729031.1:50440661-50446968 GCF_001723915.1 Gavialis gangeticus
TTTTTTTTTTTTTTTTTTTTTTTTTAGTGCATGCTTATTTAAAGGGCTGCTGAAAGAGCAAATATGGTTGAGTGGGATGCATATAGAAAAACGGGGCATTATACTTGTACTACATTGCTATGTGAGTATTATTTTAGGACGTTGCTTTATCTTCCCTTCTGTTTGCTTTGAAATATTGATTGAGGCACCTAGAATCCAGATAGGTTTGTCTTGTGATTTTTGTTAATCTAACAAGGATGCAGAGATTGTGGTTTTTCTGTTCTTTCCATTTGTTATACCTATAAATGCTGTCATATTTTTGATTTTCTAAGTAAGCCCCACTATGATACAGTCTTTAAAATGTTTTGTGTACAGCCTCGGACAAGAGCAGTCAAAAGTTCCTGCCTTTGTTTGCATTTTAATGCTAATGCAAATTAACAAGACAGTGATTTAAAGTTAGCTGTTGTGATATGTCCATACCTCTAATAATACTACACCAGAATATTTTTATTTACACTGTAAACAAGTATTACAGTGATACTGGTAGTCGTGAGGTTAACTTAAGTTTGTTTTCACAAGAAAATTAGGGAACAGGCTCATCCTGTGATCAGCTGACATGGTGCTGAATTTGTTTTGGCAATGGCTGCAAAGTCATGGTCAGCATTGTATTTGTTAGCATGACTGTTCAGGGATTGTATTCTAATGCAGGAAAGTGAAGATTACTGAATTGTAGTACATAAGGAAGTTATGGAAGGCTATATACACTTCCATATGGAATATGAGTAGGGTACTCTTTTTGGGAGCACGTCATTTATGATATCTTAGAGAGGTGGGATTTCATGAGGGAACAGTGGCAGATTTTGTGCAGAATGCATTCTGGAAGCATGTACTGAACAACATCACAAATGCTGCTTATCTGGCTTATGCAGGATAGCATTGTAGGGGAGAACTTGGCTTCAAATATCTTCTTATAAAATTTATTGTATTTCTTGTGTTGAAATGCATACAATCATTAATGTAATATTTGCATTATATTTCAGAGACATCTGCACAGTTTTAGAATTATTTTCCCCAAAGAGAATACTATACTTTCAAAGAGGGAGGAGAATATTTTTCTGCAAATGATAAAGAAAGCAGAATACCATGTTGATAAAATTGCCTAGAAAATTTCATGTGCTTAAACTTCTTTAAGGACAAAGAGTGTGTGTGTGTGTGTGTGTGTGTGTGTGTGTGTGTGTATATGTATATATGTGTATATGTGTGTGTGTGTATATATATATATAATATAAAAAAAAAATACATGATCACAGAAAGCACTTCTCTTAATGAAGAACTCATATGTGGTTTGTCAAGCCCCTACATATATAGTTATTGTATCTGAGGTATCATATAATAAGAGCTTTTTAGTTTTAACTTATCAGTCTTTCCAAGATCTTCCACCTAAAAGGACACTGATAAAATATTCATATTTCATAGACTTTCTGATAGTATTACAGCGGCTTTACCTGAAAGTTTGACAGACACACTTTGAGTCCTATTCGTGTTTGCTTATAACTCTCAGATAATGTTTTTCATTTTGAACATGGAGTTAAAATGGTTCTGAAGTGCCAGCTATGTGCTGCCTGTAATTCACTATTCATTTCGCTCTAGGTAAGCTAAGATGCATAGTGACACAAAAGGCTGGTTATGAGATTCAAACATAGGGTCATGACAAGTGATCCTGCTAAGGACATGCTGACTTTGAATAGAGAAGCGTTTAAATCGAGGTCTTTCATTGAAGCCAATGGGAGTTGCATGTACAGGATATATGAATGGTTGTGTCTTGATATGATAAATGCTCAGGCAGTGATTTATCCTTTAAGAACAGTAGTTTCACTCAACAGCATATGCTTATTTATTCACTTAATATTAAAAGTATAATGATGGGGTGGCCAAACTGCAGTCCACAAGCTGCCTGTGGTTCCTGGGCAGTAAAATGCATCTTCTGAAGAAAGAAAACAGTTAAATAAAAACATTCTTTTTCTATTCCTCTGTTTGTGTTGTTAATTTTGATTCTCTTAAGTTCTTATTATTTAGTCTAAGAAGTCATTTAACAACAAATTATTATTTGTACTTGCACAGCTCATTGACTCTGGGACATATGCATCCTGAATTTTGTGTACTGTGACTCTTGGCCATGTAAGGTTTTTGGTTTGGTGAACTGTTTTATTATTTACTATTTCCTTTTTAATATTTTCTCTGTTTTTATAATTTATCTTGTTTCTATTATAGTCTTCCTTGAGCCTTTTTTGGGGTAGAGTCATAGAGAAATAGGTGGTAGAAGATACCTCCACAAGTCATCTAGTCCAACACCCTGCCTGAGGCTGGATCATCCCCATTCAAACCATCTCATACAAACCATAATTTAAACTCTACATAAGAATACCATCAATCTGACACAATATAGACCTAACACCCTAACCTGCCACAAGTGTGAAGCAGGGGAACCATGGCAACCAATGTCCTGCTTCTATAAAATGTTTTCCATATATGTTCAAGAGGTCCTGGGTAGAGTCCTTTTCTGTAGCAGGAGAGAAAAGGTGCTTTCTCTCTTCTTTATGGCAGCCCTTCAAGTATTTGAAGAGTGCTATCATGTCCCTTCTTAAATACCTTTTCCACAAACTGAACATGCCTAGCTCCCTCAGCCTCTCCTTGTATGACCTGCTTTCAAAACCCTTTATCGTTTTTGTCTCACTTCTGGACCCTCTCTAACTTCTCCATGTCTTTTTTAAAATGTGGAGCTGAGAACTACATGTGCTACTCCAGATGAGGCCTAACCAGTACCAAATAGAGAGGCGCTATCACCTCCCATGTCTTGCACCTAATGCTTCTATTGATGCATCCCAAAACCACTCTTTCCTTTTGCGCAGCTCCATCACACCTGCAGACTTGTATTGGATCTGTGATCTACTAGGACTCCCAAGTCCTTTTCCATAGTGATGCCTCCAGCCAGGTGTCACCCATCTTGTATTTTTGTTTTTGATTATTCCTCCCGAGGTGTAGTACCTTGCATTTTTTTCTCATTGAACTGAGTTCATCCAGTTAGCTCTAGTCTAACTTTCCAATCTGTCGAGATCTTTCTGAATTGTGCTTATATCCTTCAACACGTTTGCAGTCCTTCCCGATTTTCATGTCATCTGCAAACTTGCTCAATGTAATATCCCAGCATCCAAATAATTAATAAATAAATTGAACAGCACCGGGCCCATGTCAGACCCCCGTGGGTCTCCATTTGAAACCTCCTACCATCTGACAAACCTTACAATAGTTTTGTCTAACCCACGTTTCTCCAATTTGTTTACAGCAAGGTTGTGGGAGACCTTGTCCGAAGCTTTGCTGAAGTCCAGGTGTACTATATCCACAGCATTCCCTTCATCCACCTATGTTGTTACTTGTTAAAGAAAGCAATCGGGTTTGTTTGACATGATTTTGTTTTTTGTTTTTTGTTTTTTTCCATAAATCCATGCTGGCCAACTTTTCCTCCTCCAGATGCTTGCAAATGGCTCTTCCTAGGATATACTCCAGTAACTTTCCTGGAATTGAGGGGAGACTAACCATTGTATAGTTTCCTGGGTCCTCATTCTTGCCTTTTTTTAATGATGGGCACTATGTTGGCCCTTTTCCAGTCCTCTTGGCCATCTCCCACGATTTCATGATGATCATTGCCAAGGGCTCTGAGATCTCTCCTGCCAGTTCCTTCAGGATCCTGAGATGAAGCTCATCTGGCCCTGCTAATCTGAATTAATTCAGAAGAAACAAAAGCGCTCTGACCATCTCTCTATCTCCTCCTTCAGCTTGCTCCCTTCCTTATGCAGATAATGCCTATTAGGTGTGTGACTGCAACTAAATTTTTTGTGAAGACTGAGGCAAAGCTATTGCGTAGCTCTGCCTTCTTTGCATCTTTGGTTAAGAATTCCCCCTGTCTCCTTAACAGAAGGACCAAGGAAACTGTGGGTCCTCTTTTCTGGCCAGCGTACTTATAGAACCTCTTCTTTAACCTTCTTTACCAGGTGGTGCTCATTCTTGATCCCTGCCTTCTTGATTTTTGTCCCTGCAGGTTCTTGCTATTTCCTGATATACTTTCCTGGTGACCTGCCCATCCATTCTTCCATTGTCTGTATGCTTTCCTTTTGCATTTGAGCCATTTTAGAAGCTCCTTATGTTGTAACCACATTGGTCTCTTGCCATTCTACTTGTGCTTTCACTATATCAGGGCAGTTTCTTGTTGCATTTCCAATACTGTGGCCCTTGGAAGCTCCCAGTCCTCTTGGGAATCTTTGTTCTTCAATCCATTTTCCCATGACACCGTCCTATTAACTCCTTTAACTCGCTTTTTTTGAAATCTAGCATCCTAATTTGGCTGATCCCATGCTTTTCCTGTCTCAGAATCTGGAATTCTATCATACTGTGATTGCCTTCTCCCAAGTTACCCATCACACTCGAATCCACCACCAGTTCTTCGCTGTTGGTCAGGACAAGATCCAAGATAAGTGATCTCCTAGTTGTTGTATCTTCCATTTTCTGGAACAAAGTTGTCCTCCACACAAGTTAGGAACTGGCTTGACATTTTGTTTTGCTACATTGTTCTTCCAGCAGATGTCTGGAAAATTGAAGTGTCCCATCAGTACCATCCCACAAATTTTGGATATATTTGTCACCTACTTGGAGGGTGCCTCATCCACCTCCTCTTCCTGATTAGGTAGCCTATAATAAATCCCCACTGCTGTATCCGTGCTTCGACTTTCACTTTTCATCTTCACCCAAATGCGTTCTACTTTGTGGTCTTCTTCCTTCTGTACCATGGAGCAAGCATATGTGTTTCTGACTTAAAAGGCAACACCACCACCACCTTATCTCCCAGCTCTGTCCTTGTGAAACAGCATAACCCTCCATGTTGACATTCTAGTCATAAGAGCTGTCCTGCCAAGTTTCTGTGAAAGCATTGTATAAATAAAGTAAAAGGGTTCATGAATTTTGGTCATGCCTGATATATATGTTAATATGCTTTTTGAATTGGAGCTCAAATACAAAATATGTTGCATTATTTCACATATAATAAGGATAGAACTTTTCTGTAACTTGGCATACTTATCAGAAGCTGTTCTTGATGGCTATTTCAGACCTTTATTTGAAGTCAAACACTGACATTTAGGAACCAAAGAACATGAAGTAAACGTTTCAACTTTATAATAGAATTTCACCAACTGTAGTTTGCTGTTTACTGCTGATAGTTGGATCATATTAAATGATCAAGTAACATTACACACTGAAGATGTAGTACTAGTGAATGTAATATTGTTTTGTTTATCATACAGTTATGTCTTAGTAATTCTGATTAAACTGTGACAAATTAGAGCAGGGTTCAGAACCTAATCGCAATACAGAAGGTATGGTAAATAAACACTGTAGATAGCCTTCTATGATATTCCTTCTGAGAGAGAATATAATATTCTAATAATTTGGGCTTAGGAGAAATACAAATTGTTGCATTGTGGTGTCAAATGACAAGCTAATTAAAACACATGAGCCAAACTTAGAAATTTTACAGTGAGCACTCACTAACATTTTTATCTGATAAAAATGTTACTTTTATTACTAGCAAAAGCTTGACTAGTATATGCTAGTAACTATATTATTTACTCTAAGAAGACACTTTTCAAGGAAAAGGTTTTCTAAAGGAAGACCATAATTGTAATTCATTTTTCTTCTTGTGTAGTACAGGGAAACTAAAAATATGGGTGTGCAATGTCTAGCTGGCAGCTGGTATCAAGTGGAGTCCCCCAGGGGTCAGTCCTGAGGCCAGTTTTGTTCAATATTTTCATTAATGATCTGGAAGATGGAATGGATTGAACCCTCAGCAAGTTTGTGATGACACCAACCTAGAGGGTATAGTAGATACAGTGGACGGTAGAGCTAGGATTCAGAATGACCTAGACAGATTGGACCAAAAGAAATCTCATGAGGTTTGATAAGCACAAGTGCAAAGTCCTGCACTTAGGATGGAAGAATCCCATGTACTGCTGCAGCTGGGGGCTGACTGGCTAAGTAGCAGCTCTGCAGAAGCTGCTGCCCAGCAGCTTGTCCACTATTACCTGGGGTTTATCACGGGCAATAAGATGGATATGAGTCAGCAGCATGCCCTTGTTGCCAAGAAGGCTAACAGCGTACTGGGCTGCATTAGTAGGGGCACTGCCAGCAGATCGAGCGAAGTAATGTTTCCACTCTATTCTGCACTGGTGAAGCCACATCTGGAGAACTGTGCCCCATTTTGTCCCCCCCCTCCATTACA
>NW_017729031.1:50451968-50454038 GCF_001723915.1 Gavialis gangeticus
ATTTTCATTAATGATCTGGAAGATGGAATGGATTGAACCCTCAGCAAGTTTGTGATGACACCAACCTAGAGGGTATAGTAGATACAGTGGACGGTAGAGCTAGGATTCAGAATGACCTAGACAGATTGGACCAAAAGAAATCTCATGAGGTTTGATAAGCACAAGTGCAAAGTCCTGCACTTAGGATGGAAGAATCCCATGTACTGCTGCAGCTGGGGGCTGACTGGCTAAGTAGCAGCTCTGCAGAAGCTGCTGCCCAGCAGCTTGTCCACTATTACCTGGGGTTTATCACGGGCAATAAGATGGATATGAGTCAGCAGCATGCCCTTGTTGCCAAGAAGGCTAACAGCGTACTGGGCTGCATTAGTAGGGGCACTGCCAGCAGATCGAGCGAAGTAATGTTTCCACTCTATTCTGCACTGGTGAAGCCACATCTGGAGAACTGTGCCCCATTTTGTCCCCCCCCTCCATTACAGAAGGGATGTGTACAAGTTGGAAAGAGTCCAGTGAAGTGCAGTGAAAATGTTTCAGGGGCTGGGGCTCATGACTTATGAGGAGAGGCTGAGGGAAATAGTCATCTCTTTTCCAGACTAAATAAATCGAAGGGGGGATTTGACAGCAGCCTTCAGCTACCTGAAGGGTGGTTCCAAAGAGGATGGAGCTAGACTGTTTTCACTGGTGACAGATGATAGAACAAGGAGCAGTGGTCTCAAGTTGCAGCAACGGAGATTTAGGTTTGATATTAGGAAAAACTTTCTCACTAGGAGGGTGGTGAAGCGCTGGAACAGGTTAGCTAGAGAGGTGGTGGAATCGCTACCCTTGGAGGTTTATAAGACCTGGCTAGACAAAGCCCTGGCTAGGATGATCTAGTTGGGGATGGTCCTGCTTCGATCAGGGGTTTGGATTAGTGATCTTCTGAGGTCTCTTCCAACCCTTATTTTCTATTATTCTATAGAGAAAGTAGCCATTTTTTTCTTGAGGATTTTGGGGTCAATATGGCTTGACTTCTTCCATGAAATAGGTTTGGGCTAAGTACCAACAGTCAAATAGACCAAGGCTGAATTGATTCAGTCTTTGCAGAATTAGTCTAAACTGCAAAGATTGAAACAGACATTCACTTTTAATTCAAGAAATGCAGCCAAATGCCTGCAGTGGCTCAAGCCAGAGGCCAGGGAGCACTAGAGCATGGCTCTCTGCCATGTAGCCAGCATGGGCTGTGTGTTTTGCTTCCTCTTCCTGCTGCCCCCAAGGTCTCCGGGATTTGTTGGCCAGATTTGCAGTAGCAGGATTCTGCATGATTGCTCATTGCTTCCTCTTCCTGCTTTCAGGTGCCTCTGGGATTTGTAGTCCAGTCGCAGCCAGCACTGATCAAGCAGAAAAAGCAGGTCCGTAGTCAGAGGAAAGGAAATCTAACCCCCCTGCCTGGCCCAAGACCCCAGCAGAAGTTTTCTGGGTGGAGGGGGAGTGGGGCAGTGAGCTGGCCAGTGAGCCAGCCCTCACTGCTCTGGCTAGGGAGCAGAGGGACAGGGCCAGCTATGCTCTCTGGAGCAGACAGCACAGCCCAGCCCAGCCCAGCCCAGGGCTTCAAAATACTGGGATGCTGGAGGACTGTCACTTAAATTGAACCAGGAAGGTGTCTAAAACAGAAATTTTCATAAACTGGTTTGAGCCAAATCCATTAATTCTGATACTGTGTTCAACCAGGTGTATCTTAAACCAATTTCAGACATTTTGAAACTGGTTTATGTGCACTGAACTTCTGTTCTGTTACAGGTTTAAACTAGTTTCTGATCACTTAAAGCAGTTTGTGTAACTTCTGTCCCTAGCCTTGGTGTCCTAGCTCCTGAGTGGACTGCACTCCACATCATGAAATCATTGCTTACCACCTGACACAATTAGGCAGCATTCTCTCATAACAGTCATGCCAAAAATACATGATAGAAGAACTTGCTAGCAAAGTAAAAAAAAGGTCTGATGCAGTTTATTTGCAAGGTAGGCCTGCCACTTCATTAACGGTCCCTTACTCATTATCTTTATAGATTCATAGATTAAGGGTCGGAAGGGACCTAG
>NW_017729031.1:50454049-50455955 GCF_001723915.1 Gavialis gangeticus
GGGAGAGATGAAGCCCATCCCGCCCCAGCAATCCACCCTAGTATATATACTTCTACTACTTTGTTTTAGGTATAGAAATATCTTTCAGAAAGTAAAACAACATAAAAACCTACCTAGCAAAACTGATCAGAAAAGAGGCAAAGAAATTTAAAATGTGAACTGGTTGTAAATAATTTTAATAGAAAAAATATCTGTTGAACATGTGTTCTGTATCAAGTGTATACTGTCAGGTCTTATGGTGGCTGCCAGCAATTTAGTCTGAGTGATACTTTAATGTAGTGAAGCTGATGTGCACAGTAGCTACCTTTTTCATTTTGAAGAAAGGAGGGAACAACAGATAAGTAAAAGATAAGAAGCCACTACCCAAGGCAGTGGACCAAACTGGAAGGCCTGTGCAAGAACTACTTTAGGAAAAATGTGTGTCACCTTTTTGACATTTTAAATGCAGGAACTGGGGCATTGATTAGCAGTGTGTCCATCTGTGAAGAAACCCAGAGTAATACTGGTGAGCTTAGCCTTCTGAGGAAGCCTAGCAAAAGAGGACTTCTTTTGGACATGTTACTGGCTGTCAAGAAGCCTAGAAAAATGAGCAAGGAAGTTTGTTACTGGTTTCTGCTATGTTGAGGGCAACAGTATTTTGCGCACTTTTTTTTTTTTAGTAGATAAACAGGGGAGCATCAGAAAAAACTTGACTATCATCAGTTTCTCTTCCTAATGGAAATGGCTAGATTCTGTATGTAGACTAACTGCTCAGCCAAGGTGCACAATATCAGATGTGTTTTTGTATAATTTTACAGCAACATACTATGCTATAATAACACATCCATGGCCTTCTAAAACTCTATGGCTAGTGGCCATTTTTTCATGGTAGCCATTACTCATATTTTGATATGCCAAAAGCTCAGTGACTATCCTTTGATCTAAAGGAAACCACGTCTAATCACAGAAGATCTATGAAACAAACCTGAGCAGCTGGGATTCTACTCAGTAGTAAGCAGTAACACATGTTGCCTTTGGCACTTAATACGTGTTTGTATATTACGTCATTCATATAAAATTGTCAAAGTCCTGAAAACACATGTTCTAGTTAGTCTGATTTAAAATCATCTGACTTTAAAACAAAGTCCTATTCAGAAGTGTGATCCATACACAAATGTAAAGAATTTTATCTCCTGAAACGAGGCACTTGTCTTTTTATCTTAACTTAAAGACTGTTATTGTGTTTTGGATATTAGGAGTTTGGGAATTTCTGAAGTTCTGACGTCAGCAAACAGGTCTAGCTGTATTTGAGTGAATCTTGTGCACTTTGTTCTGCTGTCAATGAACTGAAGAATCAATCAAACTTATTCTCAGTACTGGCTTTTGGACTGAGCCACATTTAACTCTGACTAAATGCTTCCTTATATTTTGAAACTATATTTACAGAATCCTGTCTACATTACTGGGAAAATGTTTTAGCTACAATGTTTTTAAACAGTGCTTCTCAGAAAGATAAGGCATTTACATTGTTTCCCAAGCAAGTATAGACTGACTTTAACTGTTTTCTAAACGATTTTACAGATTCTATTTCCAGTCCAGTGTATTGTGTATGTAGTACAGTGTAGCGCTGAGCAGGGCAAAATCCCTGACGGGCATCTGTGCCCCTGCCTGGCAGACCCCCTTCGGTTAGGGAACAGCCAGCCCTGCTCCACTGGAGCAAACATCATAGCTCAGTCCAGCTCAGCCCAGGGCTGTGAAGCATGCTGGGTGCTGGGGGACTCAAATTTAACTTAAAGCAGGAAGAGTCTCGGGCAGAAGTTCTGTAAACCTGTTTGACCTCAATCAGTTAAGTCTGATATCGACCAGGTTTATCTCAAACTGATTTTGGCCATTTTTAAACTGGTTTATGCGCACTGAACTTATGTTC
>NW_017729031.1:50460955-50462133 GCF_001723915.1 Gavialis gangeticus
GCTGGGGGACTCAAATTTAACTTAAAGCAGGAAGAGTCTCGGGCAGAAGTTCTGTAAACCTGTTTGACCTCAATCAGTTAAGTCTGATATCGACCAGGTTTATCTCAAACTGATTTTGGCCATTTTTAAACTGGTTTATGCGCACTGAACTTATGTTCTGTTACAGGTTTAAACCAGTTTCTGATCACTTAAACCGGTTTATGTGTAACTTCTGTCCCTAGCCTTTATGACACTTAATTGGTGGAAAGGGACCATAAAGCAGTGAGCTGTATCCAGGTGAGATTTCAGCCAGTGCAAAGGAGGAGCTGTAGATGAGCTAGCATAGTTGGCACTGAGCTATCGCCATCCCTTCAGCCTCAGGAGGAGGGTAGGTGGGGCAGGGAATGGGTGTGGCTGAAGCATGCTGAGCATGCAGCTGGTGCATAGCCTCTCCTGAACCTTAGCCAGCTGGCTTGAATCAGATCTTTGCCAGTGCTCAGGCAGTACAGAATCAGGGAGCTGTAACTGGCATCCTGACAGCTTGCCTCTTTTACAGCAAGCTGAAGCTTCATGCACTAGAGAATCTGGTCCAGCATTTTCAGAATGATGATGGGAATGCTGATCAGGACTTTAGCCCTGTCTCTTTATGGATTCAAAAGCCTTCTAAATATGCATTATGCATGCCTAAATTGTTAATCCACTATGTAGTTTTGTGAACTGTTCATGAATCCTAAAATTACTTTGTTTTAGTAGATGTTATTTTTAAGTGATTTGGTTTCATAACTGTATGATGCCATGCATGATTCATTGGGAGGATGCTATATTGATAGTTGCTGCTTTTCTTGTATCATTCCTGATTATAGTCTGATTATTTCCAGTAGGGAGAAAAATCAGATTTAGAATAATGTTTGGGTTTGGCTTTGTTTTTCCTTATGTTCAACATTAAACAAACAACAGGCACACTAAGTTTTTGTGAAAGTATTACCACTGATGCCTTGCCTAAATAGAAGTAGTAATACTATATTGGAGTACTAGTGGACTTCTCTGTCTTAGGCAGTGGATAGATGATAATGTAATTTAGCTAAGTGTACCTTGTTGTCTCATATAGGGTAGTAGAATTTATGCTATGTAATTACTTTTCTCTATCTAGACAAACTATTCTGATGGATGAAATTATAAAAAAAAAAAAAAAAAAAAAA
>NW_017729031.1:50462239-50466895 GCF_001723915.1 Gavialis gangeticus
TTAAAAAAAAAAAAAAAAAAAAAAAATTATAAAAAGAACTCAAGGGGAAGATTGTGAGTTTCAGAAACTTGGTGATGACCTCCTGACTGTTTGACTTGAGGAACTGCGACTCCAGAGTCTACTTAAAAATTATTGTGAGATGAAAAGCTTTCTAATAAGATTAAGTGACAGATTTTTCTAACTGTATAATTGAGTATTATAACAATATATTGTAACAGAAACTTTTACTAAATAAAACTCTGGGCTGTTTTGTGTTAAAAATGATATTGCCAATGCATGTAAAGCTATTGAATCACTTCTCTTGATAATGCAAGGAAAAGCTGGCATAATTGTGGTTTAGAGTATTAAAAGCCATTGCACATGTGGTCGCTTGCTTGCATGCACACTGTCTCTCTCCATATTGTACCGTATTAGTGAAATATTGTAGTAACCTCAGTTACTACCAAAGAAAAACATCAACTAGAGCAATCTAGAGCTCTTTAGTCATTGCTTATTAAAATACATAAACAGATTTTTCACAATGAAAGTTTACAACAAGAGAGCCGTGCTTACCAAAATTATGATTGTGATAATTCAGAATTAATGTGGCTATATTCAAGACTGTCAAATATTTATTCACCATTGCATATTTTATGTTAGTTTATATATAAACAGTGAGAGAAAATTCATTACAGACTTCTACTTTTTATAGTGGATTACCTATTAAGAGTCTGAAGCAAATCCCATTGAACTCAGTGAAAATACTCTCTCAAACTTCATTTTAGTTTTGATCGGGCCTGAAACACATCACCCTTGCTTCCATTGAAATCAGAAGGCCAAATTTCCATTACCATTAGTGAAGCAGAATCCAGCTCTAAATAAATAAGTACCTAGTACTGTGGGTTTTTTGTGCATTTACCAGCTTTATTATATCCAGAACAATGATTTAAAAGAAAAATCCCTCCACCTAGTTCCTTGCAGCTTACAGGTGCCTTGTAAAACAATCTGTGTTATTTTGTAATGTATCTGCTAATACTGCTGGGAAGGCTTTCTCTGCCAGAATCACTGTACTAAATCCTGGTGCTATATTTGTTCTGAAAATATTGAGAGAGAGAGATCAATGACAAAAAACTTTGTATGAGTTTGGGTTAGAAATATAAATTGCCAGCCTAGTTCATATTAACATTTACATGCATTTTAATTTTTCAAGGGGATTTCAAATTCTCAGTAGAAAGAACATTCCTGATTCATTATTTAGCTCGCTCATTCAGGCTGTTCACTTCAGTAAATGATGCCTTCAGAAAAAAATGCAGAGCAGCTATGGAAGACTGAATAGATAACTAATTTTTAATGCAATTTGGGGGTCTCTTCTCTATTTGGTGCTCTACCTATGTGTACCTCTTATTAGTATTATTGGGGAAGCTTGCTCGCACATCAAGGTTAAAACAAAACTTGGAGCCTAAACAAAGCAAAGGGATGACGACAAAGATCAAAGGAAAATATTTTTTAGAAACTGTTTTAAGTAGGATTTTGGTTTTACGTTGATGATATAAGCATATTGATATTTAAATCTTCAGATTTTAATTCTTTAAAACCAGCTTCCCCACTTGTATGGCATTTTTGTGAACTTTTTCTGTATAAAGATAAACTTCCCTTCCTGGGCAGAGTGGCTATTACCTTTCTCTTTTATCTAATGAATGAGTACAATTTTCATAGAAGAGAAAGAGAAAATCAAGTGAAAATCTGGTATGGCTCTGTTCTTGTAAAGATAATTTGAAGGGGACAGCAGTCCTAGGAAGCCTATGTATACTGTTCTTTCTATATAAACTATAAGGAGCTACTTCAGTCTTTCCCTTTCTGATCAAGTCAGTTTTTATACATCAGAAGATATACTGTCTGACCATGACATTCTGCACTTTTATCCTTTTTACTCTATCAGTCTTTTTCAGCTGTTTGAAAACTGAGTACAACCCAGTCCCTTTGGGAGCAGGGGGTGCAGGAATAGTCAAGTCCCTTAAGAGTCTGAAGATATCAACTATGAAAAAGGTGTAGGTCCATAAGACTTTTAAGGGGAAAAGCTGTCATTTTTCATATCACAGTATTTCTTAACGTTGTGGATTTGAAAAAATGCACAAAAGACCAGATTTTGGAGACCTAAGTCTGATGAAACTTGCAGAGAAGTCAACAGGAGGTTTGTGCATGATATGAAGATTTCACCAAGCTGAAGATTATATTAGTGAAACTAGTTACACTCCGCAGTAAGCTTATCTTCATAACACCAAGTCGGTCATAGCATATGGCGCTCTTCTCATGGAGATCCATTCTAAACTCTTAATTTTCCCTTACAGTAGAGTGGTGATATGTCATTTTTTGTGGCAGATAGAGTGACATTAAGGATAAATAGTTTAGTTCAGGACTGTGGCATGTCTTTCAACACTATACTCATTTGAATAAGTGTCGTCCTGATGCGTCATATTAGCTAGATATATCAAATTCCACAGGATTTTTTTTAATATCTTTTTTTGGTGGAGGTGACACATTACTCCTTACTGAGAGAATAGAATGCTTGCCTCCTTGATAAAACTAGATCATCTGCAGGACCACATTCAGTATGAATTTTTTGTAGAAAGTTTTTTTTTTTGTTTCTTTTTTAACAAAGGTGTTAAAATAGGCTGCCATGTTCGGCAAGAACCTAGCATTCTACGTAGGATTCAAAAGTAGGAGAGCAGGCACTGCTGTCATGATAGCCCTCCCCATTGAAAAGAGATGTAACTCCTTAGAAAGCTTCTTGAACAAGTTTGCAGATGACACAAAAATAGGAAGGATTGTGAACGCATTGGAGAATGTGAATGCAATTCAAAAGGATCTTGACAGATTGGAGAGTTGGACAAGACCTAAATGGATGAAATTCAATGTCAACAAATGAAGGGTGCTACATCTTGGGAGGAATAATCAAAACACAAATATAAAATGGGGAACACCTAGCTGGATGGCAGCTCTGCAGAATGGGGGACACTTGAATGGATGGAAGCTCTGTGAGAGAGGACTTGGGAGTCTTTGTAGACCACAGACTCAATACAAGTCTGCAATATGATGCAACCATACAAAAAACAAATGCAATTTTGGGCTGCATCAATAGAAATAATTAGACCCGAAACATGGGAGGTGAGAGTGCTTCTCAACTTGGCACTGGTTAGGCCTCATCTGGAGTACTGTGTGCTGTGCGGATTTCTGGGCTCCACATTTTTAAAAGGACACGGAGAAGTTAGAGAGGGTCCAGAGACAGGCAGCAAAGATGATCAAGGGCTCAGAAGGAAAGTCATATAATGAAAGGCTGAAAGAGCTACGCATGTTCAGCTTGTGGAAAAGGCACTTAAGTGGGGACATGATAGCATTCTTCAAATATGTGAAGGGCAGCCATGAAGAAGAGGGAAAGCACCTTTATTCTCTCCATGTGGACTGATGGCTTGAAGTTGCAGCAAAGTAGGTTTTTAGATGGGATATCCTGAAAAACCACTGTAAGAATAGTGAGACAGAATAGACTGCCTAGGGAAGTTGTGGACTCTGTATCACTGAGAGTTGGCTGATCTCCTCCATAGAGCTTTAAACTAGGCTTGATAGGGGACAGGGAACCAGTGGTTGAGGAGAACCCAGGGTTGGCAAGCCACAAACAAGGCGCTGGACAAGTCCAGGTAGGCACTAAGGGGCATGCTAGACATAAAGGCAAAGGGGGACCAAGAGCACCCATCGGGGGGCTAACGTGCCTTTACACAAAAGCCAGGAGTATGGAGAATAAGCAGGAGGAGCTCATACTCTTACTTGCTAGCACCCAGTGTGACTTGGTCAGCTTAACGGAAACATGGTGGGATTCTACTCACAATTGGGTGTTAGGCGTTGAGGGGTACAGGTTGTACAGGTGAGACAGAGTGGGGAAAAAGGGTGGGGGTGTAGCTGTCTACATTAGGGAGCAGTACACATCTACCATCATCAGTGCAGGGTAGAGGAGGGGGATACCAAGGTATTATGGGTCAGGATACAGCAGGGTCCAGGGGAAAAGGACTTGGTAGTGGGGGTCTACTACAGACCTCCTTATCAGGATGACTAGCTAGACCTGGTCTTCACCAGGCAGTCCTCAGAGGCTGTTTAGGCGAGAGAGGCAGTGGTCATAGGGGACCTAAATTACGCAGACATCTGCTGGGAGGAGCAGACGGCCAAAACAAACCACTCACATAGGTTCTTAAACTGCTTGCAGGACCTCCACCTAACCCAGGAGGTGTCCAGTCCCACCAGGGGTAACGCTTTGCTAGACCTGGTCTTAGTAATGGGATGATCTCATGGGTAACCTGTGAGTGCACAGTTGCCTAGGAGATGGTGACCATCATATGGTTGTATTCACAATCCAGAGAAGAGTGGGTAAAATAACCAGCAAGGCTAAAGTGTTAGACTTCTGAAGGGCTGATTTTAGTAAACTTAGAAGGCTAGTTAATGAGGTGGTTGAACTCAGGAACATCGAGCAGATGGGGTTCCGGGGGGGTTGGCGGTTTGTCAAGGGAGTGATCCTTGAGGCATAAAAGGAGACTATTCCATTATGCTGGGAAGGGGGCAAGGGGACTAAAAAGCCCCTTTGGCTGAACAGGGAATTCCAGAAAAGACTGGGGGCAAAGAAAGAGATTTATA
>NW_017729031.1:50467170-50469814 GCF_001723915.1 Gavialis gangeticus
CTGGTGCACTATTGCAGGGAATCAGTTAGGCAGGCCAAGACAGAGCTGGAGCTTAGGATGGCTACAACAATCAAGGACAATAAAAAGTACTTCTACAGACGCATAGCGAGTAGAAGGTGCAGAGTAACATAGGGCCCCTGCAGGACAAATCAGGACAGTTGGTGACCAATATAGGGAAAAAGGCAGAGCTCTTCAATGAGTTCTTTGCCTCAGTATTCCTAAGTACTGGCCAAGAGTTCCCCCAATTTGAACATCGATAGATGTCCGGGAGGCACTAGACTGCCAATGGTTAGTGCTGACTTAGTTAAGGAGCATTTGGAGGGGCTGGATGGGTACAAGTCAGCAGGCCCAGATGACCTCCGTTCACGGGTGCTGAAGGAATTTGCCAGCGTCATAGCTGAGCCACTGGCACGGCTGTTTGAGCACTCATGGTGCTCCAGCCAGGTCCTTGAGGACTGTAAAAGGGCCGGTTAACTTCAGGCCAGTCAGTCTTATATCTATCCTTGGGAAAACACTGGAAAAAATCATTAAAGAGCGCATTTGTGAAGGCCCAGCAAGGGAAATGATGCTGAAAGGAAACCAGCGTGGGTTCATCACGGGTAGATCTTGCCTGACAAACCTTTATAGCCTTTGACAACCAGGTAACACACTGCCTTGACACTGGAGCTGAGGCAGATGTCATCTACCTGGACTTTAAGAAGGACTTTGATCCAGTTTCGCATCTGGTCTCATAGGAAGCTAGCAGGCTGTGGAGTCAACGTTGCACAGTGACAAACTGGCTTAGGGACTGTACCCAGAGAGTGGTGGTGGATGGGTTGTTTGTGACCTGGAAGGAGGTGGGTAGTGGTGTCCCGCATGGTTTGGTCCTTAGACTGGTCTTATTTAATATCTTCATAAGTGATTTGGATGAGGGTGTGGAGAGCACCCTGTCTAAGTTTGCAGGTGACACCAAGTTATGGGGCAAAGTTAACACACCGGAGGGCAGGGAGCAGATGCAGGCTGATCTGGACAGGTTGGATCAATGGGCAGAACAAAACAGGAAGCATTCAACAAAGACAAGTGCAAGGTACTCCACCTAGGGAGGAGGAATCCCCAGCATACCTGTAGGTTGGGGGATGACTTCCTCAGTGGCTGAGAGGGATCTTAGAGTCATAGTCGACTCCAAGATGAACATGAGCCAGCAGCGTAATGAAACCATCAGCAAAGCCAGTTGCACCTTATCGTGCATTAGCAGATGAATGACCAACAGATTGAGGGAGATGATGCTCCCCCTCTATGCAGCACTGGTCAGGCCACAATTGGACTACTGTGTCCAGTTCTGGGTGCCGCACTTCAAGAGGGATGCGGAGAATCTGGAGAGGGTCCAGAGGAGGGCCACTCATATGACTAGTGGCCTCCGTTCAAGACACTACAAGGGGAGGTTGAGGGATCTGGATCTCTTCAGCCTTCACAAGAGATGCCTGAGGGGAGACCTTGTAGCAGCCTGTAAGTTTATCAAGGGAGGACAACAGAGTTGGAGATGCTCTATTTATCAGGGTACCCCCTAGGAGTAACTAGGAATAATAGGTACAAACTAGTGGAGAGTAGGTTCAGGTTAGACATTAGGAAGAATTTTTTTCACAGTAAGGGTGGCCGGAATCTGGAACGGGCTGCCAAGTGAGGTGGTACTGTCACCTAACTTGGAGGTCTTCAAGAGGAAGCTAGATAGGCACCTGGTTGGGGTCATCTGACCTTGGTCTTTTTCCTGCCTGGGGTAGGGGATCAGACACGATGACCCTTCTGGGTCCCTTCTGACTACAATCTATGAATCTGAATCACTGGAGGTGTTCAAGAAGAGGTTGGACAGCCATTGGTCAGGGGTGATCTATGTCTAATGTCTATTTTTTACTGTGGGCATTTCCCATGGTTCTGGACTTTGCTGGCTGTTCCTTTCCCCACTCCCCACCTCTTTTTTTTTTTTTGCTTCTGTATGTGTCAGAATGTGTTTAATCATTCCCAGAGGCACTGGGTGTTGGCTACAGCTAAGGGTGGGGACATGAATTGGAGTGTGCAATGACCTGTGGTGGATGGGTCACTTTTGACCTGGAGGGACATGAGCCAGTGGGGTTCCCCAGGGCATGGTCCTTGGGCCCCCACTGTTCAATATCTTCTTCAAAGGTGACTTGGATGAGGGGGTGAAAAGCACCTTGTTCAAGTTCGCAAATGACACTAAGACGTGGGGAGAAGTGAGCACGCTAGAAGAGAGGGGCAGGCTACAACTAGATCTGGACAGGTTACAGAAGTAGGCAGATGAGAATAGGATGGGTTTCAATACAGACAAGTGCAAGGTATTGCACCTGGGGAGGAAAAACCAGTAGCATACCTACAGGCTGGGGAACTCCCTTCTTGTCAGCGCAGAAGCAGAAAAGGATCTTGGAGTCGCTATTGATTCCAAGATGAACATGGGCTGCCAATGTGGGGATACAGTCAGGAAAGCTAACCGCACCTTGTGATGCATCCACAGGTGCATCACAAGCAGGTCCAAGAAGGTGATCCTCCCCCTCTGTGCGACATTGGTCAGGCTGCAGCTGGAGTACTGCATCCAGTTCTGGGCGCCGCACTTCAGGAGGGATGTGGACAACATGGAGAGGCTCCAGAGGAGGGC
>NW_017729031.1:50474814-50478578 GCF_001723915.1 Gavialis gangeticus
ATGGAGAGTGTCCAGAGGAGGGCCACTCGCATGATCGGGGGCAGCAGGGTGGTCCCTATGAGGAGAGGCTACAAGACCTGAACCTGTTCAGCCTCCACAAAAGGAGGCTGAGAGAGGATCTGGTGGTCACCTACAAACTGGCCAAGGGGGACCAGCAGGCAATGGGGGAGTCCCTGTTCCCCCAAGCACTACCAGGAGTTACAAGGAATAACGGCCATAAGCTGACTGAGAGTAGGTTCAGGCTAGACATCAGGAGGCACTACTTCACAGTCAGGGCAGCTAGGAGCTGGAACCAACTTCCTAGGGAAGTGGTGCTCTCCCCTACTCTGAGGGTCTTCAAAAGGAGGCTAGACGGTCACCTAGCCGGGGTTGTTTGATCCCAGCATTCCTTCCTGCCATGGCAGGGGGTCGGACTTGACTTGCTCAGGTCCCTTCAGACCCTACCAACTACAGAACTGATTCTCTTGCTAGGAGCAGAGCCAGAGGTTCCTCACTAGAGGGTCTTGCTCATACACTCAGGGTCAGACTGATCAGCATATTTGGGGTCAGGAAGGAATTTTACCCTATGGTGAGATTGATATGAACTGTGGGGGGTTTTGCCTTTCTTTGTAGTGGAGGGCATAGTCCTCTATCTGGGACCTTTTGAGCATATATTAACAACATTTTATAGAAGCAGGACGTTGGCTGCCATGGTTCCCCTGCTTCACACCTGTGGCAGGTTACAGTCTGTGTTGTGTCAGGGCTGAGGGTAGTCTTACGCTGAGTTTATATTATAGCTGTATGGGATGTTTTCAATAGGGATGATCCTGCCTCAGGCAGGGGGTTGGATTAGGTGACCTCTGGAGTTCCTTCCAGTCCTGTTTCTCTAGGACTCTGGCTCCTCTCATGGCTAAATAAAGAGAACCTGAAGGCTGCTGATTAATCAGCTCCATTACTGAGTGTGGTTGGTGAGCTACACTGCCTCCTGTATCCTTCAGTTTAAGGGAGACATTTCTCTTCCCAATGAAGTTCCCAAGTGTTTAGGAGACCTTTATTCCAGTTCTGGTTACTGAATGTATGTCACTTACTTTTAAACTATCAGCAGTAAAAGTAGATATATTTTAGGGTGGGGTAAAGGGAGTATGGGAATTCATTAAGCATCATTAGTGACTTTGAAAACAGGAATTTGACAGGTTATATACCTTTAAAAATAACTTTCCCCCAGTTTAAACTTATTAGAAATAAATTGAGCTTTTAAAGATTTGCAGAGTTTTTGTTCAGATAAATATAGTGACTGTGACAGGTGTTCTTGACAGCTCAAGAAAATGAACTCCTCTTTTTATCCACAGCATGAGCAGTAGTTTAAGGCCATTGTGTACTTGCTGTGCCAGTGTGCCCTCACTCTCGTTCGCTTGCTCTCTCTCTCTCAGTTCATTATCAGCCTTTTGCCTATTCAGTAAATCCCTGATCCTGCAAATACTTGTGCACAATTGGTTCATAGAGTGATACAAAAGTAGGGCTGAAAGGGACCTCCAGAGGTCACCTAGTCCAACCCTTCACCAGAGGCAGGATCATCTGTATCCAAACCATCCTATACAAATCTAATTTATCTGTAAAAATACAGTCAGTCGAGCCTGACAAAAACAGAAGGCATAACCCATAACATGCCACTGTCCTGCTCTTTTGAGTGTTGTCAAAAACACATTTGAGAGGGTCCCAGAATAAGGGCCATGCCCACAGCTGCAGAGGAAGGCACAAATCCCCACAGTTTGTACCATTTGGACTATGGGGTAAAATTTCTTTCTGACTCCAAAATGTGACTATTGGCCTGACTGAGTGGACACCTGAGTGAGGTCCAGAAAACAGAAGTTTTCCATCAGTACCATCTCAAAACTTAGATAATTTTATCTCCTTGAAGAATGCCTCATCCACCTGTTCTGTCTGCCTTTGAGGCCTGTAATAAATCCACACCATTATATTGGTGCTGTATCTTTTCACCTTTTATCTTCACCCAAATACATTCTGATCTGCTATACTTTTCCTCATGAACCAAGGAACAACGGTATGCTTCTTTGACATACAAAGTGACACTATCCCCTTTTCAGCTCTCTCCTTCTGAAACCAAGTGTAGCCCTTAACGTTGGCATTACAGTCATAAGAGCTATCCCACCAGGTCCCTGCAATACCAATCACATCATCATAGTTCTTTTTACAGACTGTGACTTCCAGCTTATCTTGTTCACTCCCTAATCTTGTTTCATTTATTTATATACATTAGATGTATTTTGCACTCCAACCTACTCACTTTCCTTTTCCATCACTTGTTGCTGTCCTTTGGCTTACTCAGCTTTTCCCGTAGTTTCATAGACATTAGGGCTGGAAGGGACTTCAGAAGATCATTGAGTCCAGCCCCTCACCGAAAGGGCAGGAAATCAGCTGGGGTCACAGGATCCCAGCAAGATAAGTGTCTGATTTGCTCTTCAAGGTATGAACTTGCTCTTGAAGGTGTAAAATAGTTAAGCTGCTTTTTCTGGTCCTTTCCCCTTGAGATGGTTTGCTCTGTTGCATAAGGGTTTTGTTTACCATTGCTTGTGAAAACTAGTTTAAAGCTCTCCTTACTAGGCTGTCCAGATGATGCCCAAAGCTTCTCAGTTCTGGTTAGATGTATCCTGTCTCTTGATAGCAGTCCCCCTCCCCAGAACATCCATTATCAAAAAATCCAAAGGCTTCACATTGTCACTACCATCTCACCTATGTATTTGCTAGGAGCGCACTGATACAGATTTTTGGGGCTGATACCGAGAACCAATATTTAAGGTGGCATATCAGCTGATACTGATCCGATTTCCAATACCAGCCCAGCAGCTTGAAGAGCTGTGTGCACTTGGTAAGTCAGGTGTGGTGGAAGGGGTGGGGGGAGGGAAGAGGCAGATCAAGGTCCCCACAGTGAGGGAGGAGTGGGACTGGGGCTGGGGCAGGTACCATGGTGGACAAGAAGCTGAATAAGCCAACAGTGTGCCCTTATTGTGAAGAAGGTTAAAAGCATACTAGGCTACATTAGCAGGAGTCTTGCTATAAGATTGAGGGAAGTGATTATTCCCCTCTGTCTGGCACTGGGAGGCCACATCTGGAGAACTGTGTGTAGTTTTGAGCCCTCCTGTATAGAAGGATGTGGACAAATAAGAGAGAGTCCAGCAGAGGGCAGTAAAAATGGTTAGAGGGCCAGGGAACAGGACTTACGAGAAGAGGCTGAGGGAACTGGGTTTATGTAGTCTGGAGAAGAGAAGACTGAGGGGGGATTTCATAACAGCCTTCAACTACCTAAAGGGTGGTTCCAAAGAGGATGGAGCTAGACTGTTTTCACTGGTGATAGATGATAGAACAAGGAACAGTGGTCTCGAGTTGCAGCAAGGGAAGTTTAGGTGAGATATTAGGAAAAAGTTTCTTATTAGGAAGATAGTAAAACACTGGTGTAGGTTAGCTAGAGAGGTAGTAGCAGTGGCGACACATAGGAGGTGCACGAGGGTGCATGTGCACCCCCTGAGACTTGGGCATGGCCCTGTTTGAGTGGGGGGTTGGACTAAATGACCTGAGGTCCCTCCAACCCTAACTTTCTATGATTCAATGAAAGCATGTACTGTTCAGTAGAGAAATGTATAGAAGACTGAATTGTAATTTAATGTGAAGCCAGATCAGATTTGATGCAACATGTCTTGAGAACATCTCTGCCAGCATTAATTCCAGTTAATTCCTTGAATGTTCTCTTGATTTTTTTTTTTTTTTTT
>NW_017729031.1:50478675-50484662 GCF_001723915.1 Gavialis gangeticus
ATGTTTTCTTGATTTTTTTTTTTTTTTTTTTGTACAGAATTGGACTGCATATAGATACTGCTGTGATTTTTGTCAGTATTAAGTAATGGAATTCCAACAGAAACAAGTAGGAAGTTTTCATTAATATCTCTGTTTTTGTGATCATTGTGCCTTGCAAATAAACTCAGAGTCTGGTGACTGAGAATAAAATACCACTTTTTTCATATATTCAAAATATTCTTGTCAAAGTGTTACCCTTATATAAAAGTCCTATAGACTAGAGATGAAACCAGCATAGGCTTACATAAAACTAATGTGGTTCTTTATAACTTACCCTAAAACGTGGAATTTAGAATACTATGTTTCTGTAACTTGTACAGGAATATCTTAAAGAATTGTACATACTGTATATAACAGTGGTAGAACTCTTTGGAATGCCATAGGTTTATATAAAAAAAACCCCTATAGTATGGTTATAATTTTTTATAATTTTATAAGACATTTCCCTAAAAGGTATTATAATAATTATTTTATAGGTGGGAGTAAAATACATGGTACAGAGACCTTATTTCAACATTGTCCTTTTGTAGTAGCCCTTCACTAGTATATAAGGGACGTGCACCCAGTACATCCAGTCACTAGGAAATGCATAGTTTTCCCTGGGTCATGGAGGGATAAGGAAGTGTGGCGAAAACCTTGCTATCCTGGCTATGCTTGGCTGTGGCAACTGTTCTAAGTCCAGCACAGTCTGAATGTAAATTGTATAGTTCTAATCTAACCATGTACCCATGTCTAATTAATGATAGGAGCTGGGCCTAGAATACAAGAAGTGCAAAATTGGCACAAAATGCTGTGTTTTAAGGCTTAAAGAATGAATGGATCAAATTGAATTAAGCTGGCACCATGGGATATAAAATACAGTTTGGCTGTGTACAGACATTCATGTATCTGAAATTCTTACTGGTAGAAAAATAGCCTGGGAGCTGGAGTGTACATACATTTCAGCTCCATGGCTGGAGAGCTTCATAGGCATGTTTTCCAGCTAGGGGCATGGAGGCTGCTCCCTGAGCCACCTGTGCCCCTAGAGGAACCCATGAGTTGAAAGCTTGCCCTCTCCCTTACCTGGGAAGGGGACAGGCTGTCAGTTGGCTGCTGGCAGCTGCTGCAGACAGCCTGCACAGAGTTTCAGCATTGGGAGAACGTGCCTCCCCTTCTCCTACTAATTAGCTGATTGGCAAAAGTTAAGTAGATTCTGCCATGGTGGGAACCTCACAGAGAATAGCCCCAACTGTTTGCACTCTTGACTGACCCAGAGCACAGTAGGATAAGGTAGGGGTATTGTGACACACTGGCAAGGCTTAGGGAGCCCTGCTGCCAGGGCTGACTTGGAGCAGTGGTGCAAGGCAAGGGATATTCTGCCATGGTGGAAACCCCTTCAGGGAGAATACCCCTTGCCACCAATTGGCTTATTGGCAGCACAGGGAGGCCATTCTCTCACCAGGGGAACCCATTCCTAGGCTAGAAAAAGACTGCTCAACAAAGCAGATGAGTTGTGCCACATTGTGCTGTGGTACAGCTGTTTCACTTCACCAAGTGAAACGTGCATAGTCCCTTGTCTTCCCCATGGTGTGGGACAGTGCGGGATGTGATGTACCTGCTGTCCCTAGTCAGCCAGGCTTGGGGCATAGGTCTGACTGACACTGGGGCTTTTCCTCACCCAACGAGACCTGCATTTGGGATCATGGGTCTGGCTCAGTGTGGAACCCAAACTGCCCTTATAGAGAAGCATCCCAAGATTCCCAAAGGTGCCTCTAAGTGGGGAAAGCAGGCAGGGGCTCCAGGGGCTTGAGGGCCTCAAACCCCAAGAACATCTGCCCGGGGTGGCAGGACAGCTGGGGCTGCTTTTATTTTTCCACCAGACAGGTAATAGACATTTGCCACAATAAAATGGCAGAGTTTATTACCACCTTTTATTGCACCCCTTTTTCCTTTCATATGGTGTAACAAATGGTTTTGACATCCATTTGCTCAGCATATGTGCTGCTATAGAAATATTTATGGCGTCACAAGCAAGATACTGGTTGATTCGTCCTGCTGGAAAATTTCCCCCTCACTCTTTCTGCCAATCAGCTGATTGGTGGGGGGGGAGGTAATTATTCAGGGCACCATCTACACAGGGCTCCCTGAAAGGCTGTTTCTAGAAAGGAGGGAAAGAAAAGGACTATGGGATATTGGGTATTTTTCACACCCAAGAGAAATGTATAGGCATTTAAGTTACATCAGGAGGAAGGAAATCTTCCTCATAGCTACCAGATCTAACTTCTTGTAGAAGAGAACTGGCTGTTCCTCAACAAGTCTCTTGAACATCTGTACAGCTCGTTGTGCTGTAAGAGCTTTTTTCCTAGCACAAACGGAATATAGGTTTATGGTCTTTACATTCACCAAGCTTCCCTCTGTGCAATTACAGGCATTTTACTCTGAGAGAGCGCTGTCACCCTCACTGAGTGGAAATAGTTACAACTGAGGTTGCTAAAAGCATTCACTGAACTGGTCTTTCCCAACCCTTTCCCATATAAATCACTCATCTTGACCTGAACTGGCCCCATATTGTGCTTCTTGTAGTATGCTGGGGAAATTCTCTATTCATCATCTACATCCAATGTAGAAACAGTCTCAACATTTCCCAAATATGGAGATCCTTTACCATTGGAGTGTGAAGTGTTAATTACTATTTCATTATGTTTATTCAAATATTTCCTAAAATGAATCCTACCAGCACTCTCTCAAATTGAATTTCCTTGTTCACTGTTTCTGAAGTAAATGTTCAAACGAGCGGTTCATTAGAGCCCAGCATTTTGAATAAAGAGCAGGAAGCACTAATTCAAGGCTTTCCCTTGACATCATCTAGGTTCATCTTTATATTTGAGTCTAGATCATGGGGAGTAGCAGTTAACTTAAAAAGCTCTTTTTCCTTTGAAACTGTTTGCAATAGATTGTACAACCCTATGCATCCTAGGATTGGAGACAATCAGAAGACAAGGGTTTTTTTTCTGATTTTTCTGTCTAATGGATCCAGTATTACCACTTTTACCCATATAACATTTCTTTCCCAGCTCCTGATGATTAAGCTAGCTATATACATGGTTAGCTTTTGTTGGGGAGATCTTTTTTATGTTTCAGTTTTATATATTGACTAGAACTAAAATGACTGAAGTGGGAGTTTTGCACGGGAAAGGATCGCAGAATCAAAACCTAAGGTGTATAAAAGGGGCTAAAGTTTTCTCTTAAGCACCATCAATCAGAATAAGTTGAGCTGTCATGTAGCCAAGACAACACATATATCAAGTTAAAAAAATAGTAAGTGGCCTCTTCTAGAAGGAAAAAGAAAACATAAAAGGGGGAATTTTTTGCCTCAGTTGCTAGGGAGCTGCATGCACAATATTGTTAATAATGAGAGTTATGTATGAAATGCAGTATACTGATAAATTATCTCCAACTGGCTAGAGACTAATATTATATTCACAGGGTGCATCTCATTGTGCGAAATAAGAGGATAAGATGAATGATATCAGTAATGTCAGACGACAGAACCACAGTGGTATACAAGGTACAGTACACATGTCAGCAGGTTGACAAGAATACGTCATTCCTAAATGATTCATAGGTAGGGGGTACAATTAGGTGAGCAGAATTAATACATAGGATGATGGGAGGAAGTGAATAGGCAAAATGGTAGGAGGGAAAAGCTATACATAGTTCTATTTGAAAGCTTTCACTTGTTCCAGGTGCTGAGCATCCCAGGTAGTGGATTCTTTTTAACTCGGACCCAATGCTTCAATATGTCTGTTTTGGAGAATGGGGAAGACTAAAAGTCACAGTAGGCATCTGACTCATGTAACACAATTATGAAGCGGGTACTGTGGGTATGGACAGGCATTACATTTCTAGGAGGAGAAGCAAGCTCTCTCACTAGAAACAAGGAGCATACAGGTATTCATATAATTTCTCCCCCAGGAAACATGACAGATCCATGAGAGAGGAGGCTTCTGCAGGCTGGAATGTCTGTATGTTCCCTCTCTTGGGAAGATTGCTGCAAATGAATACCTGTCCATGCCCTGTATCAAGAAGAAAAGTACGGACCAGGATCTTAAAAAATCAGGTCCCTATTGTTCTCAGGTATGCAGATTTCATAATTTTCTCTTAGTCTTAAAGATATTCAGGTTCTCATTATACAGTTTGGAAGCTGATAAATATGCCTGCCTTAGGACTCTGATTTCTTGAAAAAACACAATCCTAATAATTTGATATTCTTAAAAGGTTTGTGTAAGACTTTAGCTCTGATTTTCATATGTTCTTTTCCAGATTGGTAGATTCCAAAGACGTATTTCTTTGAATAAATCATGACAATAACACCTTCTTGAAACATTAGTTTTTCATTTTTTTCCCTCCTTTGAGCAGTGTGTCATATTCCTCTACCTTACGGTAGAAATCAAGTGCGTGTGTTTATCAGCAATTACAGTACTTAATCTAAATTTATTGCTGAATATTAGGGAGTCTCCATAATTAATTATTTTTCAGTTAAGTGATGCTTATATGAAACATTTAAATAGGGTTTTTCTTACATTATTTCTTTTAAGTCATGCAGGCATTCTAAAGGACACTATTTCTCTGTTTTAGTTGCATACCATAAATGTAGAACACTTCATTTTTTCAGGTAACAAAGAAGGTGACAGCCTCTGGAGAAGTCAGATGGTCTATGCTGATAGCTCGTGAATCAGCTGTTATTTCCTAGCTTACCTGTGCTAACCTTGGAGTGTGCTTGTAGCAACCAGTGCAACAGTAAAGATGAGTTAAAATATAATAATAGCAAATTGAAACCCTTTAAAGACCCCAGCAGTCACAAAACTCTACAGAGCAAATCATGGTACAATTGAAGTTAGTAATCTATGGAATTTTACTTCAGCTGAGTATGTGTCCTTACATAAGCTAATTATTAGTGCTTCTGTGAATGTCCATTTGCATTTCCCAACCATTGTGCATTTTATAGATTTCATAGACATTAAGGCTGGAAGGGATCTCAGAAGATCATCGAGTCCAGCCCCCTACCCGAAGGGCAGGAAATCAGCTGGGGTCATAGGTTCCCAGCAAGATAAGCATCTTCTTCCTAATCCAGCTAGAATTTTCAGTCGTCCTTAATGGCATCCTTCCATTCCTCTGACACCTGCAACCTCTCTGTAATATCTAACTTCTTTTTGCCCTAGGAGACCCTCTGCTTCTCATGGTATCCAGTTCCAAAAATCAGTCAGTAAGGGTCTCTCTGCCAGCCTTCAGACCCTGTGTGATTGATGACCTCTCTGGGTCAGATAGGCCCCAGATATATTACTTCTGGAGATGGCTGCTTAACTTGTGGAAAAACAGAATTCATATGCATAACACTTTTTTCTTTTTCTATTGTTCTCTTTTTTGTTATTTATTTGATAATCTTGGAGCAGCTCATTAGTATTTTGTGGGCTTTAGCTATTGCTATGTAATTATATATTTTACATATCTTTAGTTGACTGTTCATGTTGGGTTCTGTATGTTGAGAGTGTAAAATCATTGTAAAAATAAAAGATTATCTTCTGCAGTTGTTATTTTCATTATGTGCTATCCCAGCTTCCCCTCGCCCCCACCTCCTGGAGGTACTAAAATCTCTGGAGGTACTACAAAAGAAACTAGTAATGTAAAAGAAAGCTGGATAACATCTGGAAATTCCTCTTTTTATAACTTAAATATGAGGTATAGTGATTTTCTTTCCCCCACAGAATTGAACTGCTCAGCCCCAGAAAGGTACAACAAGGTTAACTAAAAGGTTTTGGCTTTTCTTCCTATATTTAAAAAATATGCACAACCAAAAGCTGCTGGCAAATGTACATTATGGAGAAAACTGTCTCAGGTTTTTTTCTTTCCTATTGAGTTGTTTGGTGCATTTAGAAAAAGGTTGTTTTTTGTGACCCCCCCCCCCATGC
>NW_017729031.1:50489662-50541240 GCF_001723915.1 Gavialis gangeticus
ATGGCTGTGGTTTTAGGATGTTATTGTAAGTTTAGGAATCCCTGTTCTTGATCCTTAAGGTGCACATCCTGGTCAGTGGGACCTCAGCAAATACGGTCGAAGGGGGCTTTGTTATTCATCTTGACTCCTTTTCGCGCTCGTTTTTAAATGTTTTTTGCTCTGCATGTGTATAAACACATCCTATTTTGTGGCATGTCTTTAATTTCCTGTAAATTCACCATAACTTCTTCCAGTTTTGTACTATTAGAAGAACTCCCTCCTTCCCCACTTTTTGTACTTTCATATGGTTTGTCTTATTTTGCTGCCAATAGTTGGGTGGGACATCTGGTAGAAAAGCCCAGATAAACTAGTGTTTCCGCAGGGAAGGAAGAACCCACAGTGGTGACCCTCACAGCAGTACAGATGCTTAAAAAAAAAGCCTTGAAAGATCTGGATGACAACTAGTTAGAACAAAGTTGTTTTTTTTTTATTGCATATGCTGTCTGAAGTGGTAAGGCAGCTCAGTGTGAGAGGGAAGTGTAGAATCATGAACAGTAGGAACACCTTTTAATTATAGTGGATCCTGGTGGGCATTATAATAAACATTTTGCTGCCCATAATATATTGCTGCCTTGGGCAATTGCCTTAATGTGTATATGGTGGGTAACTGATAAAGAGAAAGAGAGATTTTAACTATCTGTTGTGATTCTTTCTCTTTCTGTCCACATAGTAGGTCCATAGAGTTGTTTCTTACTTCCTTAATTCTGCTCAAAAGAGATCTTAATCTATCATCCCAAGATGCACCTGAAGCTGAAGGCTGGATCTAAATACTTCTAGTCATTTCGAGGGTGAGACTGACTGAAAATATGTGGAAAGAACTAGATCTGAATTTCTCAAATTGCTCCTAAATTTCTGATGAGAAAGGCGGAGTCCCTTGATCTGAATTCCTTTGAGATTTGGGATATTGGTATCTAGATCCATGTCTGGGATTTTTTCCCTCCACTAACATATACAGTCTATATAGGAAATGATCCATAATTTGACTACTTGCCAATATTATATATTTATATTCAAATGGGTGAGAGCAAACTCTACCCTTCATCATAAAATAGCGATTTTGAAACCTGTGAAGCAACATGCAATTCTTTGGTAAAGAGCTTTTAATGGGAAAATATGACACTAGAGTGCAGTCACGTGGTACTATGGCAAAGAATTAATATTATCATCCATCGTCTTATTCAAGTCAGTCAGCATACCAATTTAAGGATGAAACGCATCATAAAAAATTATTTTTAGGATTAAGAATCTGCCACTTCTGAGAGCCAGCATCTATCATAATAAGCACACTTCATTTCAGTGACATCCTATTATGTTGTTACTGTAGCTTTTTTAGGATAAAACCTAGAAGCCTGTTCCCCAATACATTGCGTATTGTATAAACATAATAAAGGACAGACCTTGTCCTAAACCACTTATAATCATAAGTTATGTTAATCATTCATCTCTGATCACCCATGCATAGATTTGTATGCACAGTTTTGAATATCACAGAAAACCCTGACAGTCTTTTCTGGAAGGAAAACATTATTTTAGCATGTTTTAACACTTTGTAAATCTTCGCTTCATACAGGACAAGCCTATTGGCAAACCATTGCTAACTTTTCCATCTGAAACATTTCTAAGGTCAATTGTGAATTCAGTATATCTGTAAAAATACAAAGTATAAATGTTATAGATACTTTGTGATTATTAATACACTGTAGATGGTGGCTAAATTATTGATGGGGGGGGAAACTTTGTATTTTCAACATTTGTCTGGATGCAGGATTGTTGTTGTAGGGTAAATACTCAACTAATCATGTGCTTGATTTTTAATAAGATTTGTTTGTTTATGTTTTATGAAGCTGTGAAAGTTTGAAAAAATTTTATGGTTAGTAAGCTTGCTTATATGAAATGGTGCATGGTGTGGGTGTTGAAAGTCACACAAAGTATAATTACAGAATTGGCAGGTTTTGTAGAGGAAAAGCCAGTGGAAGTAGCTTGCAATACAACAGGGGTTCTGACTTGCTCTTTAAATGTGGATTTTTTTTCTGAATCTTCTAGAGACTTAAACTATACTTCCTTCGAACAAGTTAGCTTTAAACTATTAAAGTGAGATGTCTCAAAGAGAAAAAAAGGAATTTATGTGAAAATGTTATTTCCATAATTTTGACAGTAGCTTATGATGGAATGCAATGGAATAGTCACTTGATGTGCTTACACTCATTAATGTGGAACCTTAGATCTGGTTGAGGGGTATTTAGTACAGGGGCCTAGGTTGGGGTGTGCCAAAAATGTTGGAATACCACCTTTATGCTCCTGGGATACTGGATATTGTAAGGGCTCCCTTAACATAGGCTGGCAAGCATTGGTCCTTGCTGGGTGCATCTACACTTGCGCTTTAATGCACATTAGCCTATTTTAATGCTTATTAAATGTGCTATTTAGTTAATGCACATTAAAATAGGCTAATGTGCATTAAGCATCACTTTAAAACTGTGGGTGCCTATACACAAGCAGAGAGGCTGCTCTAATGCGCTGCAATTCTGGTACATCAGAGTAGAATTTATTAACTGAGCCTGCTGGTGCATGGCAATTACCACAATGCAGCAGCCTCCCGCATCTCGCGTATCAGTGTCCCTGTGCTTCAAAATGGTGGTGGGAGGTGCTTTATCTAAAGCTCATTCAATGAGTTTTAGATAATGTGCCCCCACTGTCATTTTTAAGTGTGGGGACACTGATACATGAGACTCTCCAGGCACTTTTATTAGAGTGGCTCTTGGAGCCGCTGTAATTAAAGCGCCTTCCCCCCCAACTCCCGAGTACATATGTAAATGCCCTGTGCTCCTAGGTTAATATGCATTAAGACAGGCGAGTGTGCATTTTCCTAGCACCTCACAATGGAGGGCACTTTTTTACATGTGCTCTGGGGTTATAGGAGAGAGTGCTTTAATTAGAGCAGCTCCAAGTGGCTCCTGTGGCTGCTCTAATTAAAGCATTGCAGCTTCTTTTTTTACCAACATCCCTGTGCTTAAAAATGGCAGTGGGGGTGCCTGAACTAAAGCTCGTTGAAAGAGCTTTAGTACAAGTGCCCACGCCACTATTTTTAATTGTGTGGATGCTGATAAACCAGATGTGGGAGGCAGCTGGAGCACAGTAATTACCACGCTCCAGATTCGATTAATTGAGGCTGCTCCAACATGCTGTAATTACAGAGCATCAGAGCAGCCTCTATGCTCATACAGGCACCTGGAGGTACTAGATTTAATGTGCATAAACTAAAACACATTAATGCATGTGTAGATGCACCAACTGTTATGCTGCCAAAAGAATGCTACAATGCTGTTGTATTCATCTCATACCAGTAGATGGTTTGGTCTTGTATTGGCTTTAGAGCACAGAGAATTTTCAGATGTCTACTTGGAGCAGCTGTAGGATCCCATTTCATTACAGCAGCAACATAAAGGCACTAATACAGAACATAATCTGTGTATCAAATAAGGTAGGCAGGCCTGGTGCACCCACAAAGCCTTAGACACTAAAATGCTTTTTTCCTGCAGGCAGAATCCCAGACCAGCAACATGTACCTTCATTTGTGTTCACACAAATACACTAGTAGGATAAGGTCATGGCACTGTCTAGAAGCAACGGAGTTTAAGCTGACAGCATCTTTCACCATTCATGACAGGCATCAAATTGATTAAACAAAATACATCTTAAAGTACTATAATACTCTTATGTTGTACTGTGCTCACCGTCAAGTCCTAATGCTTTTTTCTCATGGGCTGATCACATCTACAAGCACCCCTTTCCCATTCTGCTTGTCATTACTCCCCCAAATCTTTCTTTCTTCTCTTTATTCAAGATATTTTCATATTAAGGCAGTTGAAATTGTCACTATTATTACTATGGGCATCACAATTTAGTACAGTGTGCAACATAGTAATTAAATATCAAAACTTAAACATAATACATCTTCATAATAAAATCAATCATTTCCAGAATGACAGATCAGGAAAGTAAAGTGGGATTTTAAAAAAAAAACAAAACAAAAAAAACCCAAAGGTGGCTCAAACCAAATTAACATTAATGAAAAATTTATTCCCAACCTCAGACAAGTTCAATATAAGTGACTATCTTACTGAATCATGGACAAAAAATTCCCATTAAGCCATAGCCATTTCACAAGAAAAGTAGGCCTTTTTCTTTTTAAAGTTTTAAGCTGCATAATGTTAAGAAAATTAAGTGATCCAAATTATAGTACCAATTTAGGAGAGAGGGAACATATTCACATGTTATAAATCTTAAAACAAGTTAAAAGAAGGGTATTAAGGAAGACAATATGCCTGAGGAACTTTTTTTCTAACTATAATAGACAAAAAAGATGAAGATTTATAAAAATAAAATTATATAACTAGGAACTCAAACGCACAAACCCATTTAAGAATTATGTTGATAACAAAAGATAATTATGTTGAATTAAGACATTAAAAATAAGCAATATAATGCTTGTTGGAAGAATGGATATGGAATTAAAATTTAACTATGTACTTGTTCCTATGTCTTGTGGTGTGGTTGGTGCATATTTAAGGGCCAGATCCAGCACAAATAATGGCCAATCTGCTAAGTATGTACATACATGTGTTCAAATAATTTGGGAGAATTCTCCAAGGTTTGTTATTCTGGTAGAAAAACTTTCCTAGAGATGCCTGACCAGACATTTGCATGCTGAGCCCTTAGAGAACAAAAAGCTTGCAGGTCTGATGCTCTGCAGCCAGGGGGCCCTGTGCACACATCTAAGTGTGCTCTGAAGACTCCCTTAGACTGCCTAGAGACAGAACAGCAGCAGTGCACAGGGTAGTCCTGATTGGCTGACTCAGACTGCCTGCATTTCCCCACAGCACAATGTGAGGATTATGAAGAAGGCATGTTCTGTTCCCTGGTTAGCTGGAGCAGCAGAGTCTAGGAAGAAATGCAGTTTGTCTCTGGTGGGAGGGTGAGAACAAAGCACCCTTGGATGCTGGTAGACTGTGCTGGTGGATTATGCTGTGGAAACTCTCCTGGGAGTGATTTAACCCTGGTTGCTGCCAAATTATTTTTCTTTTGGCGTGGTCATTTTTCCTTTTTCAGGAAAAAAATCCTGAACATCTGTATGCTTGTGGTTTCTCCTGGGAGAGCAGCAACTCTCCCAGGAGAAACTGAATGTTTGAACATGGCCTGAGGGAGGAAGACTACAGAGAAGCTCTGAAACATCTCTGCATGGCTGGAGTCATACTACAGCATAGATCCAAAGAACCCATACCTATGTGAATCCCATGGCCTTGCCATTGTCCTACAGATATCTATTCACTTGTTGGCACTGGATTTTACCACCACTTGCCATTGCATTTTACACAGGAAATACACAAGGTAGTGATGAATCAGGAATTCTGTATGTTTAGAAACCAGACAAAATACAAAGGTAACCATGCCTTTGGTCTAGCAATTCTACTTGTAAGACTTTTAGTACTCTTGTTCAGCAAGCAAATCAGTCAATTAAATTTGTATTCCCCACTTATCCAAAGCTGTTAAATTCTTAAAAGTGCATTTCACTTTTCTCCTAACTCTCATAATGATAGGAGACTTACAAAAACTGCAAAAATGTGTCTCTCACTAGTGGAACTACAGACTTTTCAGAGTACTTATTTTTCAACTTTTGCTGGGCAACTACATTTTTTTTCTGTGTTTGGACAGTGTTGGGTGATATTACCTGGCATGTTTTTCACTGAGACCACTGACAGGAGTTAAAAAGAAGGTGTGCTTGGTATGTAATGTGCAATCCCATCGTGCTTCCTGCCATGCTGCATATGCATGGCAGGAGGTGTGACTGTGGGATCAAGTATCAGATTTTATCATGCCATGTTGTCGGTGCAGGCAACGATTCCACAGCCTGCATTAGTCTTTGTTCCTGTGGCTGGGAATGCAGGGTAAACCCCCCTGGCTAGGAGCTTCTATCAGCTACTGAGTCTCCCAGCTGCAGGGGTTAGGGATCCACCAAGATTGGGAGCTCCCAGCCGAGGGAGCTCACTGTGCTCGTCCAGCTGGGACCCCCTGATCAGCTGACCAGTAAGTACTTTTAGACTCGGGAGTATATGGATATGTGTTCTGGAGGCTGAGAGCACTGGTCATACATCAGTTGAAGTCATGATAGGAACCAGCAGCAATATGACTTCACGTATTTTGTGTAGTGACTTTAGCGCATATTTATTCCTAGTTTTATCATGCCATTAATTGAATGAATGTGCAGCTAGGTCAGTGTAAGTGTAACATGTCAGGGGCGTGAGAGAGAGAATCCCAGAACTCAGGCATTTAACACAGCCAAAATGGAGGAAATTTAATGTAACCTAGAATATAAATCAAGAGAAGCCTCTGTCATAGTATGAGTATAAAACAGCATGTTATATCCATGTGTATAATATTCTGGCCTGTAAATATCAGTGACCAGATATATCACCTTCAGTAAATGGTCTAACTCTCAAATCATGTACGGAGCTGCTGATGAGTTGAATGAAACAAAGTTTATTATTTAATGTCTTATCTATTCTTAAATGAGAAGCAGAAATATCCTTCCAGCAGTTGCACTGCTTGTTATTCTTTCAATTTTAGTCCACTCTTCACTGATTTCAACACCACCTACTTTCTCAGCTCCTTACAAGACATGCTTTCTAGGTGCAATCTGTTAGCTAATTATCTGCAAGCTAATTTTCAAGGAACTTATAAGTAGCTTTTCCTTGAAACCCAGCATTAAAACAGACAAGGAATATCTCTACTTGCAATGCATGCTGCCAGTCGCATTGACAAATTTCACAGAACTACCTAATAATTCGCTGCTCTCTTTCCTTCTACTGTTGTGGTAGTATTTGGAAGATAGAGGTCCTGGACAGAACACTGAATTACCCCAAATCTCTGGTAGACGAGGATGACAATTTAATTTGAGTGATATTATCCTAATGAAAATTCTTAATGGAATGGAGGAAGACTTTTCAAAGAAAAGTTTATTTTAACTAAGGTCCTGTCTTTGAGCAACCCATGGAAGAGGGGCAAGGGCCAGGAAAAAATGTACAAGCTCCTACTTTCTAGTTAATGCCAGACTTCTAAAGACAGCAGTGTGAGCATTGTAGACAGGGCATAACTGAGATCCTCCAGAGGCAGAAAACTTCTGCCCCACCTACTGGTAGAATACTTCCTGTACGACCGGTGTCACACTTGCTGAGGAGCTACTTATATTTATATAATTACTTACGTAGATACCTACTAACTAATAACCATATCAAAATTCCTTCAAAGCTTGCCCTGGAGTTACCAACTGTCATGGAGCCAACTTGATCAATATAGACCTGGAAATATAATCCACTTCCTCACCACAGTTCTTGTGTATTAGACTCCTATTGCAATGGATACCAAAGATGTAATTGCAGTTTTTGCAAATGCTAAAATTGTACCTGAAAAAAATGCAAGCCACTGTTGGAAATCTGGGAATTACATTTTAATTATTTTTCAACATCACCTTTGAAAGAGATTTGTATATACTCTTATCAAGAAGGCTGATTTCCTCCCCGCCCACAAGAAACTTATTTTTCTTAGGCAGCACAGAGAAATGCTGTCATCTAATTTGTTTTTCTCTAGAAATTCTTAATCTAAAGGAAGTACTTTCTTTCGTAGTGGATAAAGACATGACTGTATTGCATGCATACTTGATTGACATCCTCAATTTAGTCTCCTTGAATTATAGAAAATATATATATCTGAGGTCTTTGTTGCATGCTAATTTGGGCAGTTCATGGAGCTTTCAACTGCTTGATTATCCACACATTAACACCCAAAACTAGTTTAAAGCACTCTTAAAGTTATTCTACTCCAGCCTTGTTATATTTTACGCTGTGAGACACACCAATGTAGATCGATGTTAGTGCTAGCTCCAGGTTGAAGTAGTTGCATTTCAGACGAGCATGGCCCCAAAGGTCTGAAAGGTAAGAATCTTCCCCTTCCCATTCTGGGCTTATCCCCTTCTCCCTACCCCCTGGAGTTCCTCAGGTTCACCCCAGCTCCTCCCACCCCCCACCTACTTCTAGCTGCCCAGCTGTCTGCCCCAGGAAGCAGGCAGGGAAAGGTTAATCAACCTGCCTGCCCAGCTACTGCTGCCAGGCTGCTGGTGTTCTCCTGTCTGAGTCCCCCAGACAGCAGCAGCTGTAGGGCTGGGAAGGTAGGTTAAACCTTCCTTGCCTGCTGCCAGACAGAAGGGTCAGCTACAAGTGGTCAGGCAGGAGGGCAGAGAAGTGCAGTGAGCGGGAATCCGAGGTGCTAGGGAGAGCTGGGGGGAGGCCAGTGGGCCTGAAGGGGAGGGGAGGTGGGTGGGATGTTTACAGTAAGAATAGCTAGTCCTTAATGTAACATGAGCTCAGTAACATACATCAGAGTTAATCCTGCCCTGGGGTGGCATAAGGTGTGCTTAAAACCAGTTTCAGGTGTTCATGTGCAGGCAATCCACATGTTAAGAGTTCCAGGAGCTGCCCAGAATTGCTGTGCAACAAGGCCTCTAGGTTTATTTCTGCATGTTATTCAGAATGGTTACACGTTAGTATAACATAAGCTAGACTAGACATTAGTGTAAATACCCCATGCTCCACAGCACCCAAGTTCCCTACTTGCTGCCCCCATCCCCGGATTGCTTGTGCATGCCTGTGCTGTCTGTTCCAGGCGAGCAGCCAGGGCAGGGTTAACTCACATGCCTGGCCTCCACTGCTGCTGCTTTGGGCTGGGCAGACAAATTAACCCTTCCCTGCCTGCTCTCCCAGGACAGACAGCGCAGGCAGCCCCAAATAAGCAGGGGTGGAGTCAAAGGGTAAACCTGAGGGGGGGGAGGGGAACCAGAGGAGTCCTAGGGGGTGGGGTGGAGTCCAGAATGGGGAGGTGTTTCCTACCTTTCAGTTCTCCAGGCCTCACCTGAGCTGAACACTGGACTGCTCCAAACTCGAGCTTGCACTGACGCCAGTCAACATTTGAGTAGCTTACAGTGTAATATGTAATGCAGCCCTAACAAAACAATCTCTTCTAATAGTGATTTGATTTCACATCAGTTCCCTACAAAGATGCTCTCCCAACCCACTGGGTTCATTATTATTTTAAATTAGGAATTCTTGGACAAAGCTATTTATATTTTGAGTCTGTCCTCCCCCACTAACAGGCTTTTACTGCAGATTCAATGGAAAAGATGAACATAAAAATGTTAGTGTCATACAGGGAACTTGGGCTAAAATCTGAATCTTATCTGCCCAGTCCTTAGTAAGCAAGAATGTGGAACACTGCAGAGGTGTTGGCACTTTTCTATTAAAAGCCTCACTTTAAGGTGTTACTCGGGGTATCTGCAGATGTAACAATTGTATTGGTAACAAAATAGACCATGCAAGCTGTTACAGTGAGACTATTGCATCTGCCTCATTCTGTAGTAATGTTTAGGAAACCTACCCCAATTTTAACCCTGCTTCATTCAGGGTCAAATTTAGAGTGCTCTAACTTGTATCACTATGGCCCCAGCACAAGTTCATCTAGTGTTGCAATAAGATCTGATCCCAGCATTTGTACCTTTTTCCATGTCACACAATTTTGGGATAGGAGATCAGATCCAAATCATGTCAATATTACTTGCCAGTGCAGGGAAAGACCAAGATGATAATCCCAGGCTCCCCATCCATCAGAAAGTTCAAAGCCACGTGCTACAGCCTGATGCGCACAGGCAGGGCAGGGCAGGGCAGGGCAGGGCAGGGCAGTTGGCTGCTTGCTATCCCTGGCCGGTCAGCCCTAAGTCTGCTTTACCTGTGGCTGTCCTGGTAGACAATCAGCAGGCTGTTGGCCCTGGCCCAAACATCCCTGAGTTTTTCCCCCACTGAGTACTTTAAACCCCATGCCAGGCAGCAATGACTGCGCTACCAGGTGCAGGGTTTAAAGTCCCCAGTGGGAGAAGCCATTTAATTCACTCCACTGTGAGCCTCTGATTTCTCCCATGCTTGACAATCCAGCCAGAAGTTCTGGGAGCGGGCTTTAAAGTCTCCAGCAGGAGATACACTCAGGCTAACCCCCCGCCTTAGCATGCTAACCTTGGCCCCTGGGACTTAGCTGGTTTTTGGCCCTGGCCACACATTTAAAGGCACCTTACAAAGCAACCATAAAAATATGCTGAATTCTACATGGAACATTTTTATAGCTCATTTCGCATTTTATGGTGCCTTTAAAATGGGTGAATAAGTAGCATCCACTATTAGCATCCATCTATACCACGATTAAAATGTTAAATCATAGCATAAATGTAATGTGTGAGGAGGCCTATTAGATCATGCAGACCTAACAGTTAGATGGCAACAGCTTCTCCATGCTTGAGAGCAACACCTTCCCCTCCTTTTTTTTTTTTTTTAAGGTGGGCAAAAATGTCCTTTTGTCCATACCCTGAATTCAACTTTACTGGATGCATTTGCCAGGAGAGCTAATAGTTGTCTAAATAGGAGTCTGTTACAGACCTTGGCCAGAAAAAGGGAGTGCAATATGGGGAGCCAAGAATATGGCATTAAACAGAATAGAAGGAACAATGAAAAACAGGTCAATAACTTTAATTCCTTGGAAAAAATTCTTTACTGGCTGTACTTGTTCATAAGCAGGTCTTTCTCTGATAATAAATCACAATTTTTCTGATTAAAACTTGCAAAAATCTGTTTTTCCATGATAAAAATGAAACACCACTCTGTGTGTGTGTGTGTGTGTGTGTGTGTGTGTGTGTATCAGTTGAACACAATGTTTTATTGATATATTTACAATTTTAAGCAATTTGGAAGCCTACCAGTGCCTCAATTGCTATAATAAAATAAATTCTAAATATCTGTAAATGTTGGCATTTAATTTTGGGTTTTTATCATGGAAAATGGGGTCAAGGGGAGCTCTCTTCATTCACCAGGGCATGGGTCGAACTGCAGCTTGTCCCCACCCCCATCCTGCTTTGTACCATTAAGCAGCCCTGTTATGTGATGCCCTGCCCATGCCAATGCCCCTCACTCCCAAGTCACAGCCTCCCAGCCCTGCTGGTGCCCCTTACTAGAGTCCAGAGCCTAACTCCATCTCCCCCATGTGTAGCACAGCTAGAGCAGAGCCCATGAGGGCACAGGTGGATGCAGGCTGCCTGCTGTGGGATTAGGATCTCTGCCCCGCTGCCCTCCTGCTGGGGCTTCTGCAGCCCAGTGGGCAGGACTTGGTGTGGTAGGGCAGAGCTGGGCCAGGCAGGGAAACTTGGTGCTGTTGGTGCAAACCCATTGCTACCATGGCGAGGCACCCTCTTCCTGCCCAGCAGCAGCAAAGCGCACAGCCCCACACCACCACCCGTGCTGCTGCCAGGTAGACAGGTGGCACCTTGCCATGGTGGTGTGGGGCTGGTGGCAGTGTCACTGCCCTGTCCTGCCACACAGGTCTCACCCACTGGGCCACAGAAGCCCCAGGGGGAAGGTAGGAGGGCAGGGGAGCCTTCCCCCACCCTGCACACTGCATGGAGCAGTAGGGAGCCAGCCCCCAAGATGAGCCACCCATGGCTCCATCCTGCTCCCTGCCTGGGCCCTGCAGCCGTGCATTCCAGCCCTGGGCCCCAAACCCTACCGCCCATTCCAGCTGGGCAGCAGCCCCAGGCCTGCCCAACTCCCTCTCTCCCTCCCTCACTATGGGGGCCTCAGCCTACCCCCCCACCTCTTCCCCACCTGACTTACCTGAGGGAGCTACTCTCCAGGGTGCCTGGCAGCCATGTGCATGTGTACACACACACGGTGCACATGGCTCCCCCTGCCTGATTGCCCTCTTCGCACTCCCCACCAGCCCCTGGCAGACTGGAACTCTGCCAACCTGCAATGGGAAACCCACAGTTTCCCATGTTTTTCCTCTTTAAAGGAGAAAATCTGGGTTTTTCTCCTTAAAATGTAAAAATTTGGGTTTTACCGTGTTTTTCCATGGCGAATGAAAAACCTGGATCCCTGTTCTTAAGTAACCTCATAGTTGAAGTTATAGCTCTGGAAAGGAGGAAGAAAGTGGTTAAAAAAGACTGCTCATTAGTTCCTTGTTGGGAATCTCTTGCAAAATGTGGGAAACTAGCTTTGTACCACTGTGCTTTTATAGAAGGAAAAATATTTCATAGGTACAGTAATATATTTCTAGATACTGGAAAGATTTATTTCTTCTGTGTGGCCTATCTGTGACAGTTGTACATTATACCTGTGAAGTTTGGCTATGTGTTTTCAGTATTTTACCAATAGTGTTAGGCTGCTTGCAGAGATTAAAAAAAGAAAAACAAAGCAGTGCTTTACTTTAAACTCCATATGCTCCTGCACTGGGCCCAGTGCATGCCCAGAAAAGGCAATGTACTAATTGGAACCTGGTTGCTTGGCATCTATATAGATTGGGAGCTTTATTGGGTGGTTTTGGCACTTTTATCTAATAGCTGATTGAATCAGCTATTGGGTAACAGCACCAAAAAGCCCTGCTGAAGTGCCTGATCTATACAGATACTGTAGAGCCAGGGCAAAATAACATGCTGCTTTTTCTAGTAAAGCATGTTTTTTGTTTGTTTGTTTTTTTTAAGATCTGCAAGCAGTGTAGTAAACTTAATTTTAACAGATATATATTAATTAAAACTTCAAAAGATTTAGGAAACAAGAATAACTCTGGACCATCTTTCCCCATCTGTGTATACAGAGCCTAGTGCCTTTGTAATCTGATCACGACTGGCCACTACGAGTCAAAGTAATGCAGAGAAAAGGTAAAAAATAATGTTATAATCATAGCATTAATACTAATATAATCATGCTATATTGGTATTATTATATTTGCAGAATAGGGATAGGGAATAACTGGCCTGACTAATCTTAATAACAGTTGCATTCCATTTTCATCTCTCTTTTACTCAACTAAATCCTAATCTTTGAATCAGACCCCTATAATTAAGACCAGATGGCAAGTGCATTTCTCAGTAGATAACCTATGAGCAAGGTTTCGAGCAAGAAATGCAACCCAAAATATTAAGGATTTTTTTTTCAGTTAAAATATTGCTTAGGAGCACTGTGAGTTATTAAGTTAACAGATTTTGCTAGTTTAATTTTTAAAACAGCATTGTTCTTCTATTTCTTTAGCAATATACAACCAAAATCTACATTGAAATCTACTTTCAGTTTTCTAAGCCGTTAAAAGATCATCTGACCTGGAACTAAGAAGTAAAAACATGTGCAGAACTGATCACTTAGTTTCATTAATATGTATAAACCTAAAATCAGAGTGTCTGCAAAGATGCATGTGCAAAAGAGTTAGGATATTAAACAACTTGGGTGAGACGCATCATTTCTCTTGGAATTAAGTGGGAAGAGTTACTTTGCCCATTTCATAATCTATTTCTCTAGCTCAGAGAATGTCTTGGTATCCTGTTAAACTGTTCAGTGGGGGTTTGCATTTATGGTTTTATTTTACTTGGCAGGAACCCTGCTGTGTTTGATTTCTGCATGTCAAGAAATCCTTGAAACCAAGTCAAGGACTTCATCTACATTATTAACAATTTAAAACAGTCCTCAAGGTGCCTTAAATATTTTGAAGGGAATATGTGCAGGAAAGTATATGGAAGTGAACAAATAAATTAAAAACTTATGAACTGGTTTACAGCTGGGGGTCAAAGGTTGAAGTGAAGAATTTGTGTGTATTTGGGTCCCAAGTGTATGTATGCTGCTGGTGAATTAGAGACCTCTTGCCCTGCTTTGGCACCATGCATAGTGTACATACAAACTCTTCTACAAGCCCTGTGCATGCTTTAGTGGCCAATGCTTATATTTTGCGGGGGGTGAGGTAAGTAGGGAATGTTCTGTGGAATCTCTTTTTACCTTCTCTCCTTATTTCCATATCCTAACTTTCCCTAGTTTCTTCTATCCTTCACTACACAGCAAAATGGAGCATAGCTATCAGAAGCACTAAACAATTCAGGCAGTAACTGGAAATATGTAACAGATAGATCCTCAGTACCAGTGTTCCCTTTTCTCTGAGGAAACTCAGGAGACAGGAGTTCAGGACTGAACTCTGGAACTTGAGAGAATTTTTATGTTTTTCAGATACTGTGGGCAAGTTGAGAAAACATTGTGCGCTATAAGAACCTATATGACCTAATATCTTGGAAGTACCCAAGGTTTACAATTATGCTATAAAATACTAATACCTTGAAATATTTCCAACGTGTCAGTGTGTAACAATAAATATTTATATACTGGACACACACTATTTAAAGCTTGGTCACAGTCTTCCCATGACAATTATTAGTGTCTGTACCAACAGTACATTAGTTCAGGAAGAACAGGGATTTTAACAAAGTTTTTGGGATGTTGCCATTGCATTCTGCTTTTATGGGGTATGTTATTCTTATAAATTATTTTACAGACTCAGTTTACTCATCCAGATATTTTTCAGAAGCAGTCTTAAAACAATCTTTCTACTTCATAGCATGGAACAATTTAATTGGTCTCTGGGTGCTTAAAACTATCCAAGACATTTAAAGCCCTTGGCTGCTTCTCTTTTAAAAGTTTAAATTCAAGGTAGGTCTTCGAATGAAAATTCATTTGTTTTTAGCTAGGAAGTTTAGCAAGAATTGCTGTCCCAAAAGTTGAAAGCTTTTTTTTTTCAATTTCAAAACTTATGTACATTTAAACTTAAGTTAAAATGCTTAACTACCTTTTACAGATGTTTTAGAATGTTGTAGCACGGTGACTTTCCGGGTACCCTGCCTTGCAGTCTGCCATGTATTGTTTTCTCTCTCATCTACAAAGCTTCTGGGTAGGCAGAGAAGCATCACTATTCTTCAGAGTTCCATGTTAGGTCTCTACATTTTTGAAAGAGTAAGGTTGTATTTTGTGAGTTTTAAGGACATTAATAACCTGATTTTTTTTTTTTTTTTTGCTTCTGATTATTTATGTGGCTGTCAACTTCAGAAAGATTCTTACAACTTAGCACTGGTGCACACTTAAACATTCAGCACTTCATGGAGTTAATAGAGTCTGAGAAATTTTATCCTGTAAACATCCTCTTCCTTTTTACTCCTGTAGACTTACCCTAATGATTGATATCCTATGTGATTAATTGTCCATTTATTCAGTATTCTAGGAAAGGAGTGACTTATTACTTTTTAATCCCATCTCCCTCTGCAGGGAAGTTGGTTCTGATCTCTATGGAAATCTCTAGTCAGGCCCTAGTCCTTTAAACCTCTGAGGGCTGATGAGCCAGACTTTTAAGTTGAATCTCGAATGTAATCAAAGTACTGTATTAGAATAATATCCATATGGAGCTCTTACAAATTGATACAATGCAGAAGTTGTCTTTACAAACAAATGTTTTTACTCACAATTTATTTATGGCAATGCAGCGAGGGAAAAGTGGATTTCATTCGTGGTTATATATGTTTTGGTATTTTTTGTACTAGGCTGCTCCAGTGTTGTCATATTTTATACATCAAGCATATCTGGGTGGAAACTGTTCCTAATATTATATTTCATAATATGAAAGGCATTTATTCACAATAGCTTATATGAAGGAAAGACCTGGTGCCCCTATTTTAAACACTACTCATATGTGTAAAATTACTCTTAATCAAATTGAGATGTAAAAATATCTTCCACAGGGAAATGAATTTCAAGCATACCATCAGCAGAGAAGCCACAGAAGTCACTACAGGTCTTCTTGCTGACATGCTCATTCTCTTGCTAATGAACTGAAGCATCTGAAATAATACCCTTGCACCCTGACACCTACATTTTGTTGGCTGGCAATTGATAGCATTTGGAAGAAGGGAAAAAAAGGGGCCTTCTATACTTGGCATGTTTTATTTAATAAATATATACATGATGTTAATATTTGTATATGGTATATATGCAGAGGCTCTAAATCGCTGAGATATCTGCTAAATGAATAGAATTAAAATGAGTATAATTTGGGTTTTGCTTGTATAGTACCTCTTTGTTTATGCTACGAATGAAAAATGGTTGTCACAAATGAATGGAAAGCTCTGCACAGTATGTAAGCAGAGGGAGAAGCTGCAGGTTTGTTTTCATGCTGTCTTTTGCCTTTATTAGCAGGAACATCCTTGGTCACAGATGGAATAAGATTCTGTGGGCATTGACACACAATCCTCAAAATATACTATTTGGGATACATGTTTGTGATCCATATAGAAAACTGGATCCTGGATGTAAAGAAAATAGGGTTAGTGTCTCTGAAAAGGTGTCAGTGATAGGAACTATTTTTCATTCCAATGAGACATAAATGAGTTGGTTTGCTTACAGGCCATTTCAGTCAGCCAGCTCTTAGGAACAAGTTTTTTTGGGAGTGTGTTGTTAGGTGACTGCCACTGCTTTACAGGAAAACAAAGACTTCTTTCTCCCATAACACTATTGAATATTAGTCACCTAACAAAATTAGCAAAGTCAGTAGTGTTTTCATAATACCTATTTTCTGACTAGTATTCTTCATTTTCATGTCCATCATATTTTTGGAATTGAGAATTTTCCACTTGTAATATTTCACGGCAGTACCATTTTGTTGTTAGTTTGGGTGAAAGCACAGTGGTTCATGGGAACAACAGATATTCTGAGGATTCTGGAGATACGCCTATGTAGTGAGTTGCTACACCATGGATTCAGGTGCCTAAGTTTAGGCAGCAAAGTTTGTTCGTTTGTTCTTCCTCTCCTCGCAGACAACGAGCACTTGAGAGAGGAAAAGCTCAGGGTTCCAGTTGCATCTTAATACAGGGGTTTTCAATCTTTTTTAATAAGTGTACCCCCAGCAGCCCTGTTTTTAATATGCATACCCCCGGGGGGGGGTGATGAGCAGCTGGACATGGAGCATTGTGGGGGGGATGGCAAGCAGCCAGACATGGAGCTGGGGTGCGGGTGGCTAGCAGCTGGATGCAGAGTGAGGGTGTTGTGAGTGATGGCAGTGCAGTGTCTGTGTGGTCCTGCCCTCGCCCCACCTTGGCCTTGCTCCTGTGGGGCAGTGGCATGGGGTGACCCCACATACCCCCTGGGACCTTTCAAAGTACCCCCAGGGGTACACATACCCCTGAATGACAGTCTCTGCCTTAATAGATTGTTTTGATCTCATGAGAAATGTGTAAGGAAAGATGCTGGGGCAGATGCACATACTTTATTCAGAGAACCAGATTTTGCAAGCATACTGGAAAAAAAACAAAACACATTTTTGTATCGTGTTGACATCTCAACTGTTAAACAAAACAGTACAATAACATTTAAAAACAGCAAGTATTTTATCCTGCTTTTCCTATACCTTTGTTTTCAACATTGCTACACTTCAGTAAAAATTGCACACCATTCTCATCTGGTACTAATTAAGCTTTGAACTAATGTAACTTGCACCTTTGATGGAATGATTTCATTGATATATTAGGAAGTAGAAAAATCAAGCTCAGCTTTAAAAGATGCTGTATAAAGGTGTTTCTTCTCCAGAATCAAGAGAATTGGAGAGTGAGAAGGGATGTTACTGATGTAGGGGGGCCTGATAGCTTTTGTATTTCCTAGAAGTTCTGTATTGCTAGAAGCATGCACCCAGTGAGCCAATCATACCTGAGTAAAAGTAATGCAAGAATAGCCTTTGTGCTTAAGATTAGATATACAGAAGTATCAGTAGTAGTCAGCACCTAGTAAGTTGCCTTGCTCATCTTTTTTCCTCAAGACTCGGGAATTTTTAGGAATGGAGTTGTAGAACGAAGCATTCAAGAATACTGCAAAAATGAAATCTGAGAGTTTTAACCAAAGTGAACATGTACAGTACAAAAAAAAGGTGGGGATCTGTAGTAATTATGACACTTGTAGTGATGGTATTGACAGTCTGACATGGCAGTCTCATCTACAGTGGGCATGATTTGCAGTCAGCAGGTAAGTATGATTCTTACCCAGGTCATTATCAGTTGTAAGCAATGTTGCTAGCAGCGGGCCTTGCCAACCACACCTGCTGTTATCATGTTGCCCTATTACAAAATTAAATTTTTAATCTCAAAGTTTATATAGTAAACAAAATTCATGTGGCTAAAGACAGTGGCAGTAAATTCAGGGAGAGGAAATATAACTCTATCTGAACCAGACAAAGAGCCTGTTAATCTCCAGATCCCCAAGTTGTTCCATGGGACATTTTAGTTGAATAATTGTAGTCACATATTAATTGAAAGTTTAGTTACTTATTTTCAAAGTAGCATGCATATTGTAGCATTGGTTTAGGTTAACTGTAAGAGTACCTACTAATCATTTCTTCAATACAATAAGTAGTTTTATAACATTGTATTTTGAAACATTTATCTTAAATATTTATTCTTGGCTTTGCCTTTTTTTTGCTGTTTCTGGCTTATTTTGTGTCTGGCCCCCTGGGCATCTCTGAGGGAGGATGCAAAAAGAGCTCCTTATGAGCTTTCTAAGCAAAGGGCCCATACCCATTGAAGTGTCTTTCGGAGAACTGCTTCTGTCATGTGCTTCCCCGAGCACAGTCTACCTCAAAGGGGCACAAAGAAGACCAAGGGACAACTAGTATACATATCTGACAGCTAAGATGTAGTTTCCTTTGTTTTTCCTCCTGGTTTCTACCCTGCACTGAATAGGTAGAGAGAGACTCTGCTACTTGAGCCTTTTCCTTAATTACAAAGGTAATGGGGCTGGTTCCCCTCAACAGCCAACCACCATAACCTGACTTTCCAAGTTTAAAGGCCAATTCCATTCTGTAAAGTGACTATATGAAATAGTACTTTCTAATTGAAATAACCTGTGCCCTGCATGTCATCATTTTGTGTCTCAGACATTGGCATCTCTGTGAAAATCTGCCCCAAATTGGGCAAGTTATAAGCCTTTATAAACATCAAAGTTCATACATACTCAGAAAATACTTGTTAGGGCTTTGCAGCTCAGTTTTCCAAAGATTCTGAGCATGCCCTGTGCAGAGACTAAGCTGAATCTAGGCTGAGCAGACTGTCCTTGCAAATCTAAACTGCTGCAGTTCTACATATACATTTTAGTGATAGCAAAATATTTTGTTAAGCTTTATATTCTAGTTGCACTTAAAGCCAAAATGGTAGAAGAGTTGGATTCAGTTAAACAAATTTACAAAATATTGTATCACAAGAGTATAAGCCAGCATACACTAAATGCAGTGGGGTTCTAGAGGCCGTTGAGTGCTTAGTCTTGCCCAAAGACTGCTATTTTTAATAATGAGTATGAAAGAACAAATTTTAAGTTGACTTCAGTAGCATGATAATACAAATAAAATAATGTTAAGGCAGAGTTTTCAGGGATGACATTAAGAAATTATTTAGTCTAAATGTATCTCATACAGGGGTAGACCTTGGAGGTGAGTACCAATGCACCTGCATGCCCCCCTGCCCCTTTGATTCTTGGTCCAGCCAAAGTTCAAAACCAACTGCCTGGCAGTGGCACCAGCATTTTTAGACAGGCAGTGCTGAGGAACTCAGTTTATAGTTTCATAGTGCTTAGAGTTGGAAGGGACCTAAACAGATCATCAGGTCTGACCCCCTACCCCAGGCAGGAATGAGTGCTGGGTCATAAACACCCCAGTCAGATATCTGTCCAACCTCCTCTTGAAGACCCCCGAGGTAGGAGAGAGCACCACCTCCCTTGGGAGTCCATTCCAGAGCTTGGCAGCCCTACCTGTAAAGTAATGTCTCCTGGTGTCCAGCCTGAACCTTCTCTCTAACAATTTGTGGCCATTATTTCTAGTAACCCTTGGTGGTGCTCAGGGGAACAGAGCCTCACCCAATTCCAGAGCCTCACCCAAGTCTCCAGAGTCTGGAATAGACTCTCCCCAGAAATGGTGCAAGCATCTACACAGGATACCTTTAAGAAACTCTTCAATGCTTATGTTGCTGGGGTGATCTGGCCTCAGCTGACTTCCTGCCTGCTGGACCCAGTGATCTTGCGAGGTCCCTTCCAGCCCTAATGTCTATGAGAATACAAAATAAAAAGACACTAAAAAAAAACTGCATAAAAAAATCACATTTCATATTAAAATATATGGGAATTAATGTTATACAATTAATGTTGCTTGCTACAAAACATACAGCCTAACAATTCTTCCTTTTATCCTGTTCACACAACATTCAGACTTTTTGATCTTAAATAGTCCAATCTTTAAGTGACCAGTCCTACCACTTGTTCCATTTAATTTAACATAAAGTAAATGTGAATTTCTAGGGACTTCAATAAAACTAACAACATAAAAGTACTTAAATAATTTGTAGAGGTACACCAATATATCGGCTCATATCATATCAGCACCGATTAAAATGAAAATTGACATTATTGGTAATCTGCTTTTTTTGGCTGATGTGGCCGATAAAGTCACTGATAAATGCCGCATGCATGCAGCCACAACATGCACATGGTCAGGAATGCAGCCCAGCAGCTTGCAGATTAGTGTCTGGCTGGTAGGTCTATGGGGGGAAGGGGCATGGGAGGTGAGGTGGCATGGGGGAGGGAAGGGGCGTGGGGGCACCAATTGAGGCTCCCATAGTGAGTGAGGGAGTGGGGCTGGGTGTGAGATGGTTCCCACCACTGCTGACGTGCAGCCCTGCAGCTTGGAGAGCAGCATTGAGCTGGTAGGTCAGTGGGGGGAAGGGGCATGGGGGAGGGAAGGGACATGGCATGGGGGTCACATGCCTCCCAGATTTGTGTGTGGGGTGAGGGCAGGCTGCCCACTGCAGGCTCGGGGCCCAGGTCTGTGCAAGCCTCTTCCCAGCAGGGAAGCTGGGTCGGAGCTGTGCTTGGGATGGTTGGTGGTGGTGCTGGGAGGGGGCTATGGCAAATTTGGGGGTGGCTGCAGCCCCCTCTCCCAGCACTACTGCCTCTCCGCCCTGCATACAAATCTCAGAGGCACATGCCCCCCATGCCTTCCCTGGTGAGTGTGCTGCAATGGGAACCACCCTCCTCCCCACCCCATGTGTGGCTCTGTCCTGCACCCTGCCCTGCCTTAGCTGGGCAGCACCTGCCCCTGCTCCACCCCCACCTCCTTCCTTACCATGGGAGCTTTGATCTGCACATACCCCCCATATCCCTTCCTTCCCTTATGCCCTTTCTGCCCACAAACTTACCAGTTGGATGCTGCTCTCCAAGCTACCAGTCTACATATCAGCAATTGAATCGGGATCGGCTGATATGGCTGGTTAATAATTGGTTATTGGCATCAGCCCAAAACATCTTTATTGGTGCACACCTAATAGTTTGCTGAGATGTAGCCTATAGGAAGGGGAGACTCAGACTCCCACATCTTTACATTCAAAAGGAGATTGCTAGAAATAATAGGCCAGATCCTCAGCTGCATTAAATCTATATGGCTAGAAACCTGAATCTCTAAGTTAATTTAGTGACTTATTCATATTTTTAGATATTTCTTGGGAAAGCCATGTAACTGGAAATAAAAATACAAAGGGAAATAATTAAGTTCAATTTTTATATTATTCAGCATAAATTCTCCATGCTCAGAGGCATACCTATAATATTATACTATTTTTATGTCATCATAAATTGAGATGATAAAAGCCATCATCACTGGTCATCTTTAGCTTTGCAAATACTTTTTTTAGGGCTTTTATTTGGAACAGCAAATAAGAGTGAAAGACATGAGGCAGCTAGCTCATTCATTATAGATGTGACTGCCAACCTAATACCAAGGTTGCCTGACACGTCCAATTAAATGGGTTCCTGTATTCAGTTGTTAATCTTTAACCATTTGGGTTGACCTTTTTTGTGAAGGGTGCCTGCCTTGGGATAATATTTAGAAAATCTGAGTAGAGTTCATCTTTTTACAAGAAGCCGCCTAGGGAATATACACTGAATTGTGTTGCAGTAAATGTTCAAAGGTTCTAATGCAGTTGTAGCTGAAAAGATCTAGTATTCCTTATTTTCTCTCCTTGAAATTTGGTAATGGTGGAGCTTTTGAGTCATAGAGGTACTTGGCATCTCTCTAAAAATCTGCCCAAATTTGGGCAAGTTATAAACCTTTATAAGTATCAACATACTCAGTAGAGACTTGTTAGGACTTTGCAGCTCAGTTTTCCAAAGATTCTGCCTTCTACTGTGCACTGAATGCACTGCCTGAACTGAGCATGCCCTGTGCAGAGACTATGTTGAGTCTAAGTTGAGCAGGCCGTCCTTGCAAATCTGAACTAGTTTTCCTGAGCACTGCAATGGTTCATTCCTGTGCCCTCTAATAAAGTTTTTTTAAAGTACAACCAGGTCTCCTGGACTTCATTTCCCCACAGACTAGCCTCCCAGGGAATCTTGCCTTTTATTTCCCTGAGTGAATCAAAGTTCATTTTTCTGACATCCACTGTTGCTTTACTTCCTTCCTTTCCTTAGGATCCTGAACTCAGATAGTTTTGTGGTTGCTGCTGCCCAAGTTGTCATCCACTTCTACATTCCCCACCAATTCTTCTCTGTCTGTAAGCAGCAAATCAGGAAGATTGTGGTCCCTACTTGGCCTCTCCAACTCTTGCACCAGGAAATTGTCTCCAACACTCTCCCAAATCTTCCTGGATTGCATGTGCACTACTGTATTGCCTTCCTAGCAGATGTCATGGTGATTCAAGTCCCCCATGAGAATCAGAGCCTGTCATTGGGAAATTTCTACGAGCTGTTTGAAGAAAGCCTCATCCACCTCATCCTCTTGGTCTCTGGTGGTCTATAACAGACACCCACCACAACATCACTCTTGTTGCTTTACTCTCTGACTCCAACACAGAGACTTTCAACAGTCTGAGTTTCATACTGGAGCTCTGAGCAATCATACAGATCTTTTATATAAAAAGCACCCCTCCTCTTTTCCCCTGCCTGTACTTCCTGAACAGCTTATACCCATCCATGAGAGTGCTCCAACCATGCACACTCTCCATCTACGTTTCTGTTATTCCAGTCACATCATAGTTTTGTGACTATGGGAAGACTTCCAATTTTTCCTTTTAGTTTCCCAGGCACCATGCATTTGTTTACAGACATCTGAGGTAACTAGCCAATTGCCCTGGTTTTTCAGGAAGAATGAGAAGGCCTCCCCTGTTGCCTCCTCTTGCTTTTGTGTCCTCCAGGTCACCTGTTTCTCCTTTTACCTCAGGGCTTTTATATTCATCTTAATATAGAGCTCTTTTAGATTGTGATGTCTTTTGCTGGGCCAAGTATATAGCTGGGAGAAGTTTAGGTGCTTTGTGCCCAAAAGCTTGTGAAACTTCTTTTCCAACTATAAAGCTGGTCCAAGAACAAACATCCCAAAACATTTCTGTCTTGTACACCTCCTGAACTATCACAGCTACAACAACACTCCAACCCTACTATTCATTTTGATTCCCAGATTTCAGTTTTTTATATTATGCTATTCCTACTACACCTAATTATCAGCTCTATTGCTAGACCTGGTACAAGCACAGGCAAGTACTTGTGGAAGGGAGCCCTATATCGGACTACTAGCACTCAAGGTTTATGTGTACAGGATTTATATGTTTTCTGTGTTTGAAACTAAAGCCATGTTGTGTAAGACAGACCATTTAAACTGGCTTTGTTCCACTATCAAAAGCTTCATTTCAATCCAGAGATAACAAGGCAAGGTTCAGTTTCTTTTACTAGACTGGACAGATGAAGTATCTTGGATTATCTGAATGGCTGCGTTTTACAGGGCCTGTCATATTTTGACGAATCATTATTTGATCTATTCTTTATTGTCAGTATTTTTAGCATACATATTAATATCTTAGAGCACTTGGTGAGGAGGATCCTCAATTTTGTGTGGGTTTATCCACATGACAAATCAACATAAGGACAACTCAAGTGCTTTCCAGGTGCATTTTAGTTTAAAGGATTTGGCCATAGAACAACCAGGTAATTTTCTCCCACATTTTAAGTGGTTTCCATTTATTTTGAGATACTGGCTTCCTTAATCTGATTGTATCATAGACCAGGCAGATTTACATTTTTAAAATAAGATAGATATGCTCTATAGGATTTTCATATCATAATTTATATAAAATTGCCATAGGAACTGTACAAAGCAGATTTAATAGATCTAGGATATCTTATTGTCACCATTTCAGGTCTATTTGAAAAAAGCAGTTTTTTTTTTATTAACTCTCATCTCAGAGACATACACTATTACTTTATCACTTGTTTCCTGTTACATAAAAGGTTGGGATTTTTTTTTATTTGCCACTCAGCCTTTTGCATTTAATGATGTAACATTTTTTCCTTTACATTTGTGTGTTCTATATTGCTTTTTATTCCCTGCATATTTATAAAAAAAATCCCATTTTTGCACTTCTTTTCAAAAGAAAAGTAATTCTTTTCCTCTTGAGTTGTTCATCATACCCTTAAAATACAGCTGCAGCAGCTTCTTATAGGGTAGCATCACTAAAATACCTCAGTTTTATAGTCAGAATATCTTCTTTTTTTGTAAGTAATAGTAGGGTATCTATGTGCTAGAATTAAGAAAAAGACTTCTGAAACTAAAAATGCTTGTCAAGTTATTTTCTTTAGTTCTCTGAAGTGTTCTTACAAACGAGAGAGAGCATCTTTCTGTTGGTCAGTGAAGAGAAAAAGGAAGAAAAAAGAGAATGGCAAGGAGCAAAGGACAGCAGATGAGAAGTAAGAGGAGAGGAAAATGTAAAAAAGCATTTCTTATTTTATTAGATAAATGTGATAGGGGATACCTCTCTCTTAGACATTCTCCCCACCAAGGGATCAGTCTGTGCAGCAGCAGTCTCTTGGAGTAAGTTAAACCAGTTTCTACTAATCTGTCTGACAGAGGATGGTATGGCACTAAGAAGCCAAAAAATACGGGGTAGATGCATCTTGCCATGCACTCCAGCAGAATTCAGTCAGAATTTGCCATAGCTTGGCACAAAGTGGTAGCACTATGTTGTGAGAGATGTTTGGTGCCCTAGCTCTAAAATTCTCTCAAAGTCTCAGTAAGGCGAATTTCTTTTAGAATCTTTTTGTATTACAACTTCAGAACTTTCCCCACAGACTCCTCTCTTCTCTGCTTGGACATGGACAGACCTTGAGAAATCAGTCCCATGCTACTGTTGTAGCTCCAACAACAGTTTATACCAGCTGACGATTTGGTGTAGTAATTTCATCTTTGTTTTTTCCTCCACAACTGTACCACTGTTTTTTAGACGTTTCCATGTTTGTTATTTTGGAAGCAATTTGGGAGATTAGATTGATACCATATTTAATTTCTGTTCACAGGTCCACTGCTAAGTAAAGAGCAAGGTGACTCAGTTAAAGGTCAAGAAAGAGGAGGAAAAATGTGGAGCCTTAACAGTATTCACTGTGAAATTAGCAGAAGAATTGGCTAGTCATCCAAGATACTAATGTGAAAAACATGGGAAATAAGTAAGAAGAACTGGAAGTACTTGTTCAATCAGAGAAGTATGGTCTGACTGAGACTGTGGGATAGTTCATGCAACTGGAGTAGTTTTATGGATTGGTATAATTTATTCAAGAAGACCTGCTGGGGGGAAAAGGAGGTATTGTTTTTTACACGAGAGATGTATACTTGGTCTGAAGTGCAGTACAAAACAGAGGAAATACGATTTATGAGAGAAGCTTGGAAAAACAGGGATTATTTAATCCGAGAATAGCAGAGCAGAGCAGATTGAGGGGGTATTTGATTACAGTCTTCAAATACCTGAAGGGTGGTTATAAAGAGTATATTTATAGACTATTCTTTGTGGCCACTGACAAGAGGATAGGACAAAAAATGATTCAATTTAAATTGGATCAAAGGAAATTTAGGTTGAATATTAGAAAGGTGATTCAGCACTGGAACAGTTTACATAGAAAGTTGTGGAATCTCCATCTCCCCAGAGCAGGTTAGACAAACACTTGATGAGAACAGTTGAAACAGGGATGATCTTGTCTTGAGTGGAGGACTGGCCTGCATGACCTGTTGACACTTTCTATCATTCTTCTGCCATCTTAGATCTCATGACCTCTTCAAAAACATTCTTCAGTTGCAAACTGAGCACGAACTGACATAGAAGTAACCAAGACAGTGAGTGTGTCCAGGGTCTGGAACAAACTCCCCCTATAGGTGATGCAAACACCTACTCTGGACTCCTTCAAAAAGGTGGATATATTTCTTGCTGGGGTCATTTGATCCCAGCTGACTTCCCACTTAAGGCCGGGGGGGGAGGGTGGCTGGACCCGATGATCTCTTGTGGTCCCTTCCAGCCCCTAATGTCTATGAAATCTAATAAAGATGAAGTAAACCTAACATCTCACAATAAGATATTAAAATAGATACTTTTCATTATAACTGTGCTTTGAAGGGGGAAAAAAATCCCCTCTCATGTTTTTAAAGACATACAGAACATGTACATTTTCCATGACACCTAAGTATTGGAAGGGTTAAGTTTTTTATGTAAGAATCTGCAACATTTGCAAAGCTCCAGATGGCTTTTCATAGGTGTACTGTAGAATGAACATATTTATGTGCCGAATAGCTGTGAAATGAAACTGCTGCAAATAATTGTGGAAATACTGTTTTCCCCAGGAGTAGTAAATTAGCATGCTTTCAGGATCAGATTTAGATTTTTTTGTTATGAAGAAGGTAAACTACTTTTTAGAAGTGAACTATGGGTTTACCCCTATTTGCATAAATATATTTACATTTCGTCTGTGCACCCCAGAGAACTCATAACTCATTCATAGTCGAAGAGAAAACAAGTTAAAGTTAAATGACTTTCCACCTTTCTTTGTTTTTTAAGATAGAAGAAAGGATTTTTTTAAATTTAACTCAAATTTGACATTTTAAAAATGTGTCAGTCCCCTACTGTTGTTTAAGAATGCATGTGTCAAGACTTTTAGGGAAAAAATGCTTGTAATGTTTCATTATAACTTTATTCCTTATGTATGCTAACATTAGCTCATACAAACTATTTTAAAAGAACAATAAAGTCAAGTTCTTCTAGTGGATTGGCCACAGTCAATTTGGAGAGAAATTGTAAATATTTACTAATTAGAGGTCTAATGCTGGTGAAAGTATAGAGTTACTAAAAAAGATTGTGTATGCCTATGGCTGAGAATAATATACTACATATAGTCTTTGCTTTATTTTTAAAAAAATAGCTCTTTTTGTCAGTGGTATGTGTTTGTGTTTTCCAAAATTAAAATAAGTTCACAATATTGAAGATTGATTAACTCATTTATCATTTAAAAGCCCTATTTATGATATTGAGCTCATTTGAAGTGAACAAACTTGGTATTTGAGAGGGATAAATTTTTTCTCTGCCAGGACTAGAAGTATATGTCAAAGAGCCAATCAATTCTGTCAGGGACCAGGATGGTGGTTAAGAAATGGAAAACATCTCTGCTGGCAGGTTCACTATTCATTTCTGACACCTGGCTGGTACAATATTGAGCACTTAAATTTATTGAAGGTGCTAACCTGAAAATAAAAGCAATACATTCTCATATGCTGAATTTCCTTAGGCCTTTTTTTACAGCCTTTTTGGACAAGATTTTTATTTATTTATTTTTATAGGATGGTGTATTTCTTAATGTTTCAGACTATGTATTATAAGTAGCTGGTAATATCAAATGAGTCCACTATTCATTCATTTTAAATACACATAGAAATAATGGGCATGGTCTGCCTAAATGCATTTGTTATCTGTTATGAGATGAAGTTTATATTCTTTGTTTTTATGCTTTTGAGTATGATTAAGGCATTCTTTTAAAGCCTATACAGGCGTACAAATGGCCTCAGTCTCTTTTTGCCTCTTAGACTGATACACTACCTCACCTCAGCATAAATACTCTGCTGCACAGTTGGGAGCTTTTCAGGTTCCTCACACTATCCCAAACCAAGCAAAATTCATTATGTAGCTTCCATACTGTCTGCAGTGAAAGCAGCTCTTTCACTTAAGTTGTTTTTCACAGTGAAGAAGCAAGTCTGTCTTTGCCAGGTTGTCTCCTACCACAAAACTGCTATACTTAGCAATTTTCCTGTACTAGAAACACATAGAACATTAAAGTTAAGGATTCAAAATGATCAAAACCAACCCAATGGATTAATTTTTGTCTTTTTATCTAAATTCCTCTGCCCTGCTTCACCACTCCCCAACCTCCTCCACATACACAGAGTTCTTGGTTGTTAGTTTACTTTTTCTTTAGGTGAATGTTTAAGGCCCCTGGCAGATGTTACACAGAAGATTCAATTATGTGTTAATGACATCTTTAGTAGTAACCCAGCCACACTTTAAGGGAATTAATGGCACCACAAAAAGGCAAACTAGCCACAAAGATATAACACGAAATATTATTTTTGTGACTGGTTTTCATTGTGCCTTAGATTTGAATGTGTACCAGTGTCAGCTGATTGTTGCCTGGCTGTGAGATTACACTGGGGCTCCCCTTGCACTGGCAAGCAGAGTCTGATTGGGATCTGAGTCCAAAACCATGCATCTTGCCACACGTGTGGCATGGCAGGAAGCATGATTGTTCGGATCAGGGATAAGATCCTATTGTACCTTTAAATGAATGTCTGCCAGCAGCCTAACTTGATTGTTTTTGAAGCTAAGGAAGAATAGGACATTACCTTGTTTTTACCTCAACAAAAAGAAAAGCACAACTAAAACCAAGGCTAGGGACAGACATTACATATAAACCGGTTTAAGTGATCAGAAACTGGTTTAAACCTGTAACAGAACACATGTTCAGTACACACAAACCAGTCTGAGAATGGCTGAAACCAGTTTGAGATAAACCTGGTTGAACATAGTATCAGACTTAACTGATTTAGTTCAAACTGGTTTATGTAATGTCTGCCCCAGAGCCCTTGCTGGTTTAAAATAAAGCATGCTTCCTGGGCTGGGCGGGATTCTCTACAGCAGGGCTGGCCCCGCCCCTCTGCTCCCTGGCTTAAGCTCCAGAGACTGTGGGATGCTTTCCCCCTCCCCCTTACCACTCCCTGCTAAGCAGAAATTCCTCTGCTCTCCTTGCCTTGCTGAGGAGGTGTCTATGTATTAGCTAGTAGACCACAGGCTGGCTACGTGCCCGAATTAGCAGGTAGAATCAACAGGTAGAATCACAAGTAGCTAGTAATGTCCCTCTGTTTTCTTAATTGGGTGATAAACACTGTTATCAATTCCCTGCCGGGCTAATCAGAGCTTCTAGAGCCTGGCCATGCCCCCATGCCCCCCCCCCTCGGCTCTATGCTGTGGAAGGAAGGGAGGGTTGCTCTAGCACCCCCTGGCTTCTAGCCTGAGCTACTGTAGACAAGTGCCTGCATTTCTGGGATGTCTGTCCAGTTACAAAACTGATTTAGCCTAGCTACGTTAGACTAACCTGCAAAGATTGAATCAGTTCAGGCTCAGGCTTTTCGAATGTCTATCCCTAGCCCAAAACCCAATAAATACTATGCTCTTGAAATCCAAGAATGCTAGATGACACGTTCAAAATTTGTTTTCTGCAATTAGGCATTTAAATGAAGTACTGATCACTTATATCTTTAAGTGACCCTCATGACATCAAGGATGCTCAGTGCCTCTGAAAATTAGGCCCGACTCAGTAAAAGCTTTTATTTATTAAAGCACATATTTAAAGGCTTTATCACAGGCTTTGGAGTTCAACACTGTTTTCAAAAATCAGCTTTGTGAATGGCTTAAAAGCATGAGTCATTGACTTGTAAGTCTGAATATTTTAACCAGTAGTTATCAAAGTGGCTTAAATAAATTTTAAAGTTTCCAGCTCTGGTAGTGTGGAACCAAAATTCACCTGAAGTATCTGATGAGGTAACGTATTTAAGGCTTTGTAAAGCTTTGCAATTACATTCCTATATTTAACTTTCAAAATGCATGAAGCACTTCTCTTTACTGCATTGGTTTAATACTAGAAACTTCGCTCATATTTTGAGGTCTATCATGCTAGTTTAGTTCTTTAAGATGCTGCATATATTTTGATGTACTGACTGATATCCCAAAACAGAGTTCAGATTCTTGGCTTACAATGCTCAAGTGAAAAGGAAGGCTCTGGCAGGGCTCCAGTTCCTCTCCAGCTTGGGTCACAGAGCACGTGCTTACTCCAACTCCAGCCAAGTACAGTAACAGGTGATGCTGCAGTGGCATCTCTGGCTGGGCCCTGGAGCCTAGTTCAGAGCTGCCACTGCTACCATTGTTACTAGGCCAGAATGGGGCTGGAGCAACCCAGATAGAGGAGGGTCAGAGCTTGGATGAAGCTGAAGGGTAAGTGGCAGGGGGAAGAGGCTGTTAGGGAGAACAGACAGAGAGGACAGAAGCAGCAAGGAGTCAGGCACTGGAGGGAGGGCAGGTGCTGGGAGGTGCAGACATGGAGTGGGCAGGTGCTGGGGGGGTGGGTCAGGCAGCAGATGGAAAGGGGTAGGGGTCAGGCTGTTTGCTCCCCCACTGTCTTTGTCCCCCACTACATGCCCCATTGACTGCTCCCCTTCCACTGCTGTTCATGCTACAGCTTTGAGGGGATATAATTTAAGACAACCCTCCTATAATTAGAGTTTGTACATGGAAAATTATAACAAATTCATAAATTTTCCATGTATAGGATCTAACTAGTAGACGGATTGTCTTAAATTCAAAGTCATTTTGGATTCAGGCTAATATGGTAGTGTTCTATTTTGCAATCTAAGAGCCAAGATTAAGCTGGAAATGTTTCAGTGAGTAAGCTATCTACAGAAAAGTACCCTACCTCCCTCCTTGAAAATAAGTGGACTGTGAAATTACTGTGCAGAAATATACACGTTGAAAGGTTAGAATGGTAGTAATAGAAGAGTTTTACTACCCAAGCATAGAGCAAAGTACATTAAATGGCGGAAATGCGACTAAAGTTATTTTGTGTATTTGATGCAAAATGGCTTTTTAGAGCACTGCAGCAGCTGACAAGGAGGTAGTACATGCTATTAAGTATGAAGAGGTGTTAAGAATAGTGTAGAATTTAGGGAGATTCAGGAAGCTATGGCAATGGTCAGGTAACATGAGAGAAAATGTTAATAGGGGAAAAATTAAAAACATAAAATTGCAGAGGAACACGTTTTATATTTTACTGTTAGCGATGGCTAAATTAAGTTTACCTTAATTTAAGCATTTCAGAATATCTATTTGAATTATTTGATCTTTCAAAACACAAACATTAGATTTTTGTACTTTGTTGGGCCCTGCCACACACTACATTTCAGATGCAGTTAAGGTGTTATTTGTGCCATAAATAGTAACCTAGACACACATTAGAGCCATTTTATGGCCTGATAATATAGCAAATGAGAGCAAACAAGATTTTCAGACTTAATGTGAAACATCTTTGTGGCTGATTTGTATCGCATCTTAAATTGAACATATGTCATGTCAGGGCTTCCCCTTGATAGATCCCAAAACTGAGCTGAGCATACAGATCCAGCATGAGGCTGCTCCAAGGTCCAGGCCACAGTCATCCCCTACCCAAGCGGTGGGATCAGGCTGGAGTAGCATCATATCCTGGACCCAGTGCACCTACTAGCTTTAAGAGGAGAGTGCCATGAGTCCGACCTTATTCTCCTTAATCTCAGGCTTACTGCACCCTGGACTTTTAAAAGCTCAAGCTGTACACTTGTTTTATAAATTTCTGGGGCCCTGTGGAACTGGCAGCTGGAGAAGTTGTAAGCTCTCTTCCACCACTGCAGGCACTATTTCATGTTGTAGGGCATGGGCAACTGAAGAGCTAGGAGCTCCCCCGTCTCTAGCTACTTTTGCCAAGCACCATAGGTCCCAGCACATGGGGAGCTTTAAAGAGCACCATTGAAGCTGCCAGGTCCCTGGCCAGGAACTTTAAACCCCATGCCTGGCAGCTCAGGTTTGGGTGCCTGGTGTAGGGGTTCAGAGGCTCCTGACAAAGCTGCCCACCTTCTATTAGGAGCATCCATGATAGAGCTGCCGGGTATGGTGTTTTGACAATCAGCGGTTATTCATTCTGTTCTTGAACCCAGACCTAGGGTATACTAGCAGGGCCAGCAACTGGCTGATTGTCAGCTCCAGCCCCAAAACCACGCTGAGGACTCCAACTGACCTTGGTGTGGTCTGGGACTGACAATCAGTTGACAATCAACTGATTATCAGCCTGGCCCCAGATGGCACCAAAATCAGTGCTAGTCCATGGTGAGTTCGCAGGGGCCAGCTGTCAATCAGTTTATTAGGCGTGCTGGGCCTGCTGACACTTCTCTAATTTGCTGGTGCAGAGGGAGCCCAGGATCATAATCCTGAGCTCTCCCTGCACTGGGAAGAAACAATGGTGTGCTTGGGATCTGATGAGGGTGACCATATAGGACTGTGATAAATCTGGGACTCTGTCTTCCTGCTACCCCCCACCCCTGCTCTCCCAAGTCAGTGGCACTGCAGTAGGCAGAGGTGGAGGCAGAGAGGCATGGTGCACCAGGCAGGTGGGCAGCAGTGGTGCCTGCCTGCCTGCCTGGTGCACCATGCTGCTCTGCTTCCCTGCCAAACTACGCCCCATGCCCCTGCAATTCCTCCCCAGCTCAGTGCACTCACCATCTCTGTTGGCATGGAGCCATCTGGCACCCCTTGGCTCCCAGCTCCAGCATTTAGAAGGCATGGATTGGCACGCAATGGGTGCTGGGCTTCGTGCAGATCCATGTGCACCACATCCCCGTGGCCAGCATGGCCAGGCACATGGCTCTATCATCTTCCATACCCATCCTGCACGGGCAGCGCATACAGACAGAGGTGGAGGCACCAGGCAGGTGGGCAGCAGCAGTGGAGCAGCAGGTGACCTCTTGCTGCTGCTGCAGCTGCCAACTGGCCAACAGCTCAGTCCCAGAGTGAAGCCTGGAACTTCCCACACCAAATATGGGTTCCTGCTGGCAGCTGGGTGGGCAGAAGGGATCTGTGCTGCACTCAGGGTAGGAGTCTGATCCACCCCACCCTCAGGAGGCCACACACGTGTGTGCGTGTGCATGTGCATGTGCGTGTGCATGTGTAGCCCATGCTGATAGCAGTGCTCTCCCCCTGTCATTCTCTGCCCTAACTGATTCCCACCAATCCAGGATTTTTTCCTCAATTTTCACCAACTGGCTGGGACAGCCTAGAAAATTCAAGACTGTCCCAGCCAAACCAGGTATATGTCTACGCTAGATTTGAACTCTGATCCTAAAAATCACACCTACTGCCATACCTGTTTTTGGGAGCAGATCCCATCACCACATTAAATGAACATATACCAGGGGCCACTATATTAAAAAAAAATCATGTTTAATAGCTAGATTAATTTAGTAGTAATAAAAAGATGAGTAATTGGCCTAGATTAATGATTGCTGAAAACTGTTACAGAGGCCCTAATCTCTCAGGTACCATTGTAATAGTTTTTGGTATATATGATAGATGTGGACAGAGAGGGATAGTGGGAAGCAAAAGAAGTGCAAACTGGCTGTTTTAGCGACGAAATTCTAAATGGTTAATTATTTCTCTGAAATCAACTTTAATTAGAACTCTTCTTTCTTATGGTGACTTCAAATTGTTTTGACTTCTCTTCCATCCATAGTGTTATTATGAATCACTGTGTTCAGGTAAAGTCCTGAATGTTTGTTCAGAGATGGGCTGGGGAAGAAGGCAAAACGTTTGTGAGCAATAGTACTTTGGTAGCCTGTCAGTTTCATTGCACTATATTTATAAAATCTTTAAGATAATTTATAATAATGATCTCCAATTGCTATTCTACCTGAGCACTATGGAATAAAGAGGCTTATGAAATCTATAGCATGGTTATGCTAGTCAGTGTTTGACAGAGCTGTATGGGGCAGCTTGTCAGATATTTCAAGCCAGTTTTACTTGATTTTTAGTTGCATAAATAACACATGCACTTTCAAATCTCAGAAAATAAAAAATGGCCAGAAACCTCAATTGTTCTATAAAAATTGTCTCATCAATGAACTTTATAGATGTATTATGACCCTTTCTACTGTGATTAACTTCAACTCAGGCCACTACATAGCAAAACAGAGTATCACTGCTAAACTGTTAAGCTGGTGCTTCTTTATTTGTATAATGTATTATTTATTTTCAGAGTAATTACATGTTATTACAGGTTGCCTCTGAAACATTTTAAATCTGTGGAATGTTATGACATCATAAAGTTAGAATGGGTTCAGACATGTACATTTGTGACTTGCCACGAGAGGGCCTGGAAAGCAGATGAATGACAGCAGCCAGACTCTATCCCTGCTCTAGGGTGGGAGAGGAGCGGGGAGGGTGGCATGTAGCTTGGAGGTGGAGAAACCACTATGTGACTTTCTTCACTCTTCAGACAGTTGGAACCAGCTGCAGCCATAGGTGGGAAGTAAAAAGTCTTGGAAAAGAACTGTTCAAAGTGAACAGGCAAGAGGGAGAAGTAAAGGGAAAGGAGTGAGAAAAAAAACCAAAACCAAAATCTTGCATGTTTTTCACTGAATTGGAATTGGGTCAAGAGGGGAGTTGGGTTAGCACTCATCAGGGCAGAGGAGAGACCTAGAGGACTTGCTGCATGCCGCACTGGAGCACAAATTGGGTTGCTACTCATACCAGGGGAGAGCTGAGACCAAGCAGGCTCAATCTCACATCAGGGCAGAGTTAAGACACACCAGGCTCATTGCATGGTGTGGGTAAAGGGGAGGGGGGTTCTGATAGAGCCATTTCAAATAGATAGTGGTTTAGGTTAGATCAGGGGTGGGCAAAATACAGTCCATGATCTGAATTTAGCTTGCCAGGTGATTTCATCTAGTCTGTGGGCGGGTGCCTACCAATTCACTGTATCCAGCCCAGCCCCAGGTTGCCCCTGCTGTGCTTTCATGGAACCAAGCCCTGCTCACTCCAGTAGGGCCAGTGTGCACTGCATCCCCACCCTCACCCATGGGACGCCCTGACTCCAGCCCCACAGCTAGGGAAGTGGTGGTGGAAGGTGAGGAAAGGGCAGTGGGGGAGCAGTGAGGGCAGGCACAAGGTAAGGGAAGCAGGAGCATGTGGGGGCAGGGGAAGGGTGACCGTGGCAATGGGCAGATGAGGGGGGGCAGCAAGTGGAAATGTGGGGCCCAAGCCACCCCCCCACACACAGCCTCCCACAAACCTCATACCCCTCCATGCTCCTCCCCCCAACAATATACTTGAACAAATAAAATAAATACTGGCTAAATTCAAAGAAGATGCATTAGATTAGAAAAGTGTGTATGTCTGTGATAAATGCTAAATCTGAGAGGAACTTTTTTTTTAAAGAGTAGACTGGAAGAATAAGTAAGCATAGTAGAATGAAAATTATCCTATCTCACCAGGTCTTTAAAATATCAGGAAAGGAAAATGAAGAGATGCAACAGCTAAAATCGGTGAATAAAATACACATTAGATAACTTGTAAAAGCGTATGGGCCAAATGCCCTTGAAGTCAGTAACCTTAAGAAAGAACTCCATTTCTCTGTGAAATTCTGGAGAGTTAATTTAGCAGTTCCACAAATAAATGTTTTAGTCATTAGATCTTAGTCAAAGTTCATGATTACTTTTTTTACAGTATGCAATTTTTACCTGGAATACCATCTTCAGGGTTGAGTAGTCTAAGGAAACACTTAGGTGTAGTAGCCATTCTTAACTGAGGAAACAGGAGAGATCAACAGTTTTCAAGAGCTATAATCAAAGATCAGTCTCTTCTATTTGCAATGTCACTTTGAAAGAAAGCATTTACTAAATGTCACCTCTGTTTTGTATTTGAACTCAAGAGGGGATAATTCACCAGGAAAAGGCAAATCTTTTTTTTTTTTGAAAGGGGATGCAAATTGTGTTCTATATTACATAGGATATCCCTGAAGTACAAGGAAGATTCACTGAGCTTCAGAACAATTCAACCTAGGGAGCAGTCACTGAACCTATCTGCACATAGCTGAATATCATAGAACCTTGTATCAAAAGAACAAGTGCCACACTGGGTCAGACAAATGGTCCATCTTGCTCAGTGTGTTGTCTCCAACACTGGAGGCAGGGTGGATGCTATAAGAGGAGGGCACTGAACCCTATAACTAGAGTGATCGATCTCCTATTTAGTATCCTCCCTGGCATCAACAAGTCTTGGTTTAGAAATGCCATAGAAAACATCTCCAAACAATAGCCATTAATAGATTTATCATTTATTAATTTATTCAGCCCTGTTTGGAACCTGTCTATGCTGTCTGTTTCCACCAACTCCTGTGGGAACAAATTCCATAAGTTAACTATGCTTTACATAAAAAAACTACTTTCTCTTTTTAGTTTCAAACCTGTTACCTACTAATTTTGCCAGGTGCCCCCTAGTTTTCGTATTCTGAGACTTGGTGAATGAACAGTTTTTTGTCCATTTGGTTCATATTCTTCATGACTGTATAGGCCTCTATCATATCCTTCTCTCCCTCCCCCCCAGTCTTCTCCTTTCCAAACTAAAGAGTCCTAGACCTCTTTTGTCAGCAGGAATCTCTCAATTTGAGAATGATCTCTACCATGATGGGTTTTGAGGTGAAACCAGTCCTTGTGCCATAGATCTGCCTGCAGAAGTTGCAGGTCTTTCTGCAGGCTGAGTAGGCCATGAGCTGGAATTTCTCCCCTTCCTTCTGCTCTCTTCTCTGTTCTGAGGACAAGACACTTCACTTCAAAGCATGCTGCTGCTTGTTTGAGATTGTGGCACGACTAGAATTGGTTAACAGCCAGCATCTCCCAACTCTTGATGCCAATATGTTTTTTTGAGGTATGCCTCCAGTGTGTTCTTGTGGCATTTTCACTGGCTACTGTGATAGCTCGAGCTGTAACTAAGCTGGGAGTAGAGCACTTTTTTGGGGAGTTGAGAGTTTGGCACTGGTACACAATGTCCAGTCCAGTGGTGTTTGAGGATCACCAACTCAATGCTGGTAACACTGGCTTCAGCAAGGATTTACTAAATTTATAGATTTTAATCTTGTTTTATGTTAAAATACAAATCAGTCAACTGTGTACAGTTCTCATGTTACTTTTGAATCTCAATAGCTATTTAAGAATTACAAGAACAGCATTGCAAATTATTCCTTTTTCAGATTTTCATATTCCATGTTGTGAGCATTCTTGCCAGCCTTTGCCCATACCGATATTGTGATTTCTTCACAACTTTATTGCCAGGTTACTATATGGCTCTCTCAGTCTTTTAGCTGAGAAGTAGGTAGGCTATCAGTTTTATATTGTGAAAAATGTACCTGTTACAGCCCAATGCCCCCTATCCAATGCAGAGATATTACATAGCAATTGATCAGAAGAGAAGAGTGCCACCTACTGAATCATAGAAGTAGGGTCGGAAGGGACCTTGTAGATCTTCAGGTCTGACCCCCTGCCTGAGCAGCAGAAAATGCCCAGCATTATTTTCTGAAACATTCTGTCCTTTCCCATTCATTTTACCTTCAGTCATAGGAAAGAAGTCAGATCAGTTGGTAAGAGGTCACATAACATCTGAACATGTTGTACATTGGTAGGGATGCTCAGCATGGATTCATAAAACTTATATCATACATGACAAATTTGTTTAAATTTTGAGTGCATCAGCAGACTATGGTACAAGGTACAACAATTAATTGGGCATTTGGGGACCAGATGTTGGGTTATAAATTGATTACTATGTCTCCATTTTATAAAATTAGGAAGTATTTGGACATGTCATTTGAAGTCACTTTTCCTGATAAGTGATGGTAGGCTCATATAAGGTTTTTAGTAAAGGAACATTATGGAATGAAAAATCAACAAGAATGAAAAATTGGTCACAAAAAAACACGGAAGCCCATCTGTTATTTTATAACTTAAACTAACAGACATGTATCGTAGACCAATATCAGACCAAGGGAAATGAATCTTAGCAGTATCTTTGCAGTTCATAACCCCCTTTTCAGAGATAATACTTAATGAATGCATTTAGTTATGGCTCAGCAGCTCTTTATCCCTTTCCATTTGTGTAGGGACAAGAATCAAGGCCCACAATGCAGCAGAACTTTAGCTTATCTGCTTATCTCCTTGCACCTTGAGGCACCCTTCAAAGGATCTGTTGGTACCCCTGGATGCCCTGGTACCCTGGTTCAGAATCACAGGACTAGATGAAACTCCTGTAAGGTGGATACATAACTGGTTGGATCATTGTCATCAATGGCTCAATACCTAATTGGCAGAAGATGTCAAGTTGGGTTCCCCAGGGGTCTGTCCTGGATCTGGTATTATTTAACATCTTCATTAATGCTGTGTATGATAGGCTTGAGTGCACACTTAGCACACATGCAATGACATCAAGTTGGGTGGAGTAAGCAGACACTCTGGATGGTAGGGCCAGGATTCAAAATGACTTGAACAGACTGGAAAGATAACCCACAATCAACCAGATGAAACTCAGCAAGGACAAGTGCAAAGTCGTGCTCTTGGGATCTATTAATTGCATCCACAACTACAGACTGGGGAATGAATGACTGGCTAAGCTGCAATCTTGCAGAGAATGACCTAGGGAGTAGAGGGGCCCATAAATTGAATATGAGTCAAGTGTGCCCTTGTGTGTCCTCAAAAGAAGCCAACAGCATACTGTGTTATATAAACAGGAGTGTCTCTGGCAATCAAGGGATTATGATACTTCCACTCTATTTGACACTAGTGAGACTTCACCTGGCACCCCAGACCTGTCTGCCCTGCACCCACAACTGGGGGTGTTGGATGGAGCAGACAGGAGGAACAGTGAGCTCTATGGAGATAGTTTAGGTTGCAGGCAGGGTAGGCTTAGGGGATGGGATAGGGCTGTGCGTGGGTGGAGTATGGTGTCTCAGAGTAGGGCAGGTGGGTTGGGGCTGAGGCCAGGACCAGGGCTGGGATCACATGGTGGTGCCAGTGCAGAGCCAGGGCTCAGGGCAGAGCTGTGATCCACTCCCCGCACATCCCTGCGATGAGTGCTGGTTTCCTGCCTTGCAGTTCCCTATAGAACTGGTGCCTGTTGCAGGTGCGTGCAGGGAGCAGATTGCACCTCTGCCCAGGTCCCAGCCTTGTGCTGTCACTGCCCCACAATCCCAGCTTTGCCCTTCTATCCCACTCGTGGATGCTGCTCCCTATTACCCACCACCCCATCCCATCCTCCCAGCTGAACTTGCCCTGCCTGTGGGGGTCCCGGGCTCATCTCCATAGAGACTCTGTCCACTTGTTCTGTTCAGCACCCCCATAGTGTGTGTGGGGCAGACAGACCCATGGCCAGATAAAATAAATTGGCATCTTGCTCCCCTTTCCCCTACCCCCTGGTCCTCAAGACCTCATCAAAATTCCTTAAGTGGGCCTCCAGCCAAAAGAATTTCCCACCCCTGTCACTTTACCAGCTGCAACATCACATTGATAGCTCATATTCATCTTGTGGTCAATCATGACCCCCAACTCCTTTTCGGCCATGGTGCTAGCAAGCGTAGCACTGCTGAGCCTATAAGCGTGCTACGGTTTTTTTTTTCCCAAGGTGGAGTATCTTGCGTTTTTCGCTGTTGACTGTCATCAGGTTTTCATCCGCCTATTTTCTGAGCCTGTTGAGGTTGGCCTGAATCACCAGCTTATCCTCAGGTGTGCATGCTTTACCCCAAAGTTTGGTGTCATCGGCGAACTTGGGCAGTCTGCTTCTGACACCAATGTCTACATCGTTAATAAAGATGTTAAAAAGTATAGGTCCAAGGACGGAGCCTTGGGGGACCCCACTGGTCATGGCACACCACGATGATTTACTTCCATTGATTACCATTCTCTGGGTCTGACCTCAGAGCCAATTCCCCAGCCATCAGATTGTGATGTAGTTGAGGCCACAGTTGGCAAATTTTTCCTTGGGACACCAGATCAAAGGCTTTTTTAAAGTCAAGATATATGATGTCAAGGTCTTCTCCCTTGACTGGGTGGTATGTCACCTGGTCATAGAAGGAGATGAGATTGGTGAGGCAAGACCTACCTGCAACAAACCCATGCTGGCTGTCCCTTAGCGTCAAAATATTTAATAATGTAAAACAGAAAAGAGAAAGCTTAGACTTCAGCATTTAGTAGGACTATTTAAAGTATCTCATAATTTATATCCTCCTTCGGGGCCTAGGAATACACCCACTTCCTGCCACTGGAGTGGCCAGCCAAGGTCAACTGATTTCTTACCCCTTCCCATATAAACTCTTGACCCAGAAGGATAAGTGTCTAAGCAACAAGGTTCAACTTTGTACCTAGGCTGGTGCACCCTTAGCTCATGCCACTACCGACTGATGGATTTCTTGGATACCTGACCCATGCACCTACTGACCTCACTGCCTGCCTGACCCTCTGAATACCCACCCTGGCTCTGGCCTGACTTCCCAAATATCTGCCCCAGCTAGCTTCCTGATTTGTGCTCCATCTGCCCCTCTGGATCCCAAACTCAGTTCCTAGGACAGATCTCCTGTCTTCTGACTTCCTGGCTTTTCCTGATCCTGAAGTTGTCATGGTCTGGTATGACAACAAGTTATTCTACAAGCATGAAAAAGGAAGACCAAAAAACCACAGGTCCCTCAGGGAATGCAGAAGGCAAGCTAGTGATGAATGATGGAGAGAAGGTGGAAATATTCAGCACCTTTTTAATTTAAGTCTTCACAAATTGGAGCAGCTACCAGAGGATGAGCAGCTGGCAGCAGAGTTAGGGAAGGAGCAGTGAAACAGCAGGTGAAAGATTACTTAGAGAAGCTAGATGTTTTCAAGTCAGTAGGGCCAGATGGGAAACACAGTAGGTACTGGAGGCATTGCCTGAAGTAATTTTGGCACCATTGGCTATTTTCTTTGATGACTGGAAAAGGAAAAACATCTTTAAGAAAGGGAAGGAGGAGGATCCAGGGAATTACAGACCAGTCAGTCTGACCTTGATACCTGGAAAGACCATGGAGCAGGTCCTCAAGGAATATATTGAGGAACACGTAGGAGAACAAGGTGTTCAGATATAGCCAGCATGGATTCACCAAAAGTTATACCTGACCAACCTGATTTCCTACTATGATAAGGTGAAAGGCTCTTTGGGTGGGGGAGAACAGTGGATGCAATACAGCTTGACTTCATCAAAGCTTTTGATACCGTCTCCTCACTATTCTTATTAACAAACTAAGAAAATAAAAATTAGATGAAAATACTGTAAAGTAGATACAAAACTGGTTAGATCATCATGCTCAATGAGTAGTCATCAATGGCTAGTTGGGAGGAGATGTCATATGGGCTAGGTACAGACAGTCAGAAAGCCCAAAGGTGAATTTGATTCAGTCTTTGCAGATTAGTCTAAACTTCACAGATTAAATTGAAATAGAAGTGAACAGAAACCTTTCATTCAGAAAATTCAGCCACATGCCTGCAGTGGCTTAGGCCAGAAGCCAGGGAGGGGGTGGCTCTCTGGCTGGCTGTTCACATCCTCTTCCTGTTGCCTCTGAGGTCTCTGGAATTTGCAGTCCAGAAATACAGCAACAGGACTCTGCTGGGCTGATCATTATTTCCTCCTTCTGCTTCCAGGTGCCTCTGGGATTTTTAGTCCACAGTTGCAGCCAGCAGTAAGTTTGAATGGGGGAAGAGGTGTTTGACCCTCGCTCCCTAGCCCCAGAGCTCAGCTGGGGATTGCCTGGGGGGGCAGTCCCTCCATAGACTGGGTGGCATCCCCAGCCAGGCTTGCCCCTGCCACCCCCTTTTCAGCCAGCCCTCACTGCTCCAGCTAGGAAGCAGAGGGGACAGGCCAGCCCTACTCTCTGGAGCAGACAGCACAGCCCAGCCCAGCCCAGGGCTGCAAAGCATGCTGGGATGCTGGTGATTTAACTTGAGCCAGGAAGGGGTCTGGGAGAGAAGTTTCATAAACTGGTTTGACCCAAATCAGTTAAGTCTGATAGTACATTCAACCAGGTTTATCTGAAACCAGTTTCAGCCATTTTGAAACTGGTTTATGTGCAATGGAACTTCTGTTCTGTTACAGGTTTAAACCAGTTTCTAATCACTTAAACCACTTTATGTGTAACTTCTGTCTCTAGCCATGATTTTCCCCAGGGGTTTGTCCTGGGTCCAGGACTGTTCAACATCTTTATTAATGATTTGGACAATGGGATTGTGTGCACACTTAGCAAATTTGCATGTGACATGAAGCTGACTAGAGTAGCAGACACTCTGGATGGTAGAGCTAGGACCCAGAATGATTTGAATAGACTGGAAAGGGCACATTCAAAGGCAGTGTTCAGGGATGCTTTAGCACAGTGTCTAGCTGGTAAGTCCTTGTAGACATGGCATTCTAATTTCTCTTTGTACGTTATTCTTCTCTTTCTGTTTTGTTGAGCATCATAATTCTGTGATGGCCTCAGTTGTAGGCTCCAGAACAGAATATACCTACTTTGGACATTTCCTTCCAGCTGTTGTCACTTCTGCCTTCTGTTCAATCTGCCAGTAATATTTTACTACTAGTAACTGAGATGAAGACAATATTTATTTCCTGTCTCTGACTGGGCTATACCTAGGAATATATCTTTTCTTCAGTTAGACAAAATTTAAAGTTGGTATATGATATTCTGCTTGTTATGAACATATGCTAATTTACAGCCATGAAAATCTTCACTCAGGCAAAACAGCTAGGAGTCTGGAGGGCACAAAAATAAATGGTTCCTAATTGTCGTCACTGTCTGATTATAATGATTGGAGAAGAAAGCCCCTCAGCCTCCACCAGCGTAATGGATACAAAAATATCAGCAATTACAATCTTATTTCTCATTGCATGAGCAACGAAATGGAAGGAGTCTAGTAGTTTTGCCTGAAATTATGATGTAATATTACAAAAACATAACACAATTATGCTAGTAATGCATATACAAATATATAGTTTTAAAAAAATAGCTGATATTTTTAAACTACCTGATTTTAAAAATTAAACTTCCTTGTATTTCACAACAATGGTGCTATTTAAAATTACTGTTATACATAGCATCATCTTTTTGAATGAATACATATAACAATATTCAGTGAACATGACCTGACTGACTGAATGTTCAAACACGTTTTATCATATGCAAATAAGATAGAACTGAGATGATCCTTGGGGTATCATTACCAATAGGGCTGTGTTATAATATTGCCTACTTAAGCAGATTTAAATAAAAAGAGCTAAGCAGGTGGGAAAAGATCAAGGTGAGGGAAAATCATGGAAAAGACTGCTAAAGTCTCCCAGAAGATATGGAAGTGGGATTTTACTGTTCTCTGTGCTGATGAACAGAAAAGTCAAAAAAAAAAAAAAAAGTACAGATGCCTAGAGACCTGGCTGTTATTGGAACCTAAAATTATATTAACAGTAATTCATGATCAACACACTGCCAGTCTAATACAGTATATGAAGATGCACAGATGCTTGGGAATAAACTGATCATTGGAATACCACCTGCTTGAAGGCCAAAAGGAAGCTACGATTAAAATGATATAGTCTGAGAAGTTTTCTGCTTATTTGATACTTGCTAAACAATTTGTATATGGAGAAAAATCTGGTTTTATAATTTATAAACTTAAAAAGCATAATGTTGATATGTTCACAACTTTATGGTAATGAAATGAATGTACGTTTTGGGTTCTGTTGTGGAATGTATGATGTAACTATCACTCCAGATCAAACTTCTGGACCTCATGTATTCATTTCTTGTTGCTGTTCATTAGATTGTATTTACTGTAATGGTGGCCATGTGCAAACAGTCTGTTTCTACTGGGAGAATCACCACTCTTACAGCAGAAACCACCAATGTACACATGCATTCACTGTGCTTCTTCTAGACCCAAAATAGTGAGAGAAAAATGCCCTGACTCCAATCAGTTAAAGATTGCTCCTGTTTGAGTTTATCCCAGGAGAATAAATGCATGTACACTTTCCCCTGGCTTAAGTCCTCTTAGGGACCATATCTTCAAAAGACAAGGGTCCTCCCCCTGCCAGTCTGGAGAAGGTATAGAGGGCAGCTGCTCATGCCCCTTCTCTAGACTGGGAAGCAAGGGGAGGAGCAGCTGCCTACTGCTCCCTGCTGGCTCCTCACACATCAGGGCTCTCGGAGTGTGAAGCAGGAAGAGGGCTTTGCCCTTTTGCTTCAGTCCCTCTGGGAATGGGAGGACTAGAGCAGCCCATGGTTTCCCTAGATTATGATCATCCCAGTATCAGGAAGGTGCAAAGAGAAAAGAAAGGGGGCAGTTGCTGTCCAAATGCTTGAACAGTGTTAACAGTATTTGGATTCCGTCCTTTATTATTCAAACTTTCTTACAGTAATGGTATTTCTCATGGAAAAAGTAACAATATAAAAAATGTTAAATTAAAAGAAACCGCCTCTGTTATGTCATTTAAAAGAATTATGAACAGTATATTTCTCTACATGTGAAAAAGTGATTTTCCCAACTGTCTATAACTCTGTGAGCATTTCCGGAACACTGCCAATTTTTGCGTATCAGAATTATTTCCTCAGGCAAATTAGCAGGGAAGTGAAAGAATTACTTGCAGTTGGATGTCTTTGGTTGACACTGAATGGTATAATTTTATTTGCCATGAATTATATCCCTGCATCTAGTAACCTGCACTACTGAATTGATACAATACTTGGAAGTCAAAGTAAAATAAAAGGTTTTCCAAGCAGTGTAGCACCCTTTCAGAATTATCTGAACTAGAGAGTATTAGGATAACCAGGAACTGTGAATAACTTACTGTATAGTAAGAATTCTCAACCTAGGTGTCATAGTCCCCAGTGGAGTCACACTTGTGTGTCCTGGCATTTTGATCACCCTACACTTCTCATATTGCTAGATGAAATTCTGGGTAGGACTGGAGAGGCAGGGTCCTACTATGGCAAACTGGGACATGACAATGTAAAGCTGGATATAATTTGAGCTTTACATGACAAATGTAAAGCTGGATATATCCAGCATAGACATTTGTCTATGCTGGATATAATTTGAGCTTTTTAAAGAGCTGGCTTATTTTATCTTGAGAAGTTACAAGTTAAACAAACTATGCTGTAACCCAGTGATCCCCAAAGTGTGTGTTGTGGCACACTAGTGTGCTACAAGAGCAACTAAAGAGTGCTGTGAGCTGCTGTTAGGTAAAATGTTTGCCCCCCTCCTCTGGCACCCTGTGCTTGCCCTGCCTACTCTGGTGATACCGTGGCTGCTGTTCTGGAAACTGCTGCTGCTTCTTTCCCCAGCCCTTTCCACCCCTTGAGGCAACCTTATGGTAGCCCCCCATCAAACTCCCAGTGGCATGCTCTGCTGTGAGCAGGCAGATGCACAAGATGCATCTGTACTTTGCAGCCCAACTCATCCTCTCCAGTCATGCAACACTCACAGTGCCTGCAGGAGGGGCCTCAGCAGCAGGGGCTGCCCTCACACTCCAAGGGATGAACGCTTTATTAAAAACAATAGTTAGTTTTTCAAGTTCCTTCTGTAATATCCAAGTGATAAAACAACTAGGTAGAAAGTAATATATGTAACACATTGACTCAGTTTCACATTTTCTTTTGAAGTATAGTACGTATACATTATGTAAGAGCAGAAGTTGGGAAGATAAAGTAAGCTTAACTCTCATTCTTAGATCCTCTTGTTTGCACTGATTGGCTGCAGTTTTCTTCAGCAAAGCCTCACACCTGTATGCTAAATCCCAGCCTTCACTCTGCTTCTACAACAGGCTGCTGAGGTCCAACTCTCCAAAACACAGAGGCAAGAAAAACATCTCCTGTGAAAAGCCGGTGGAAAAAAAATGAGCACCAACAGGAAACAAAAAGAAATACTTGAAACTCTAGAAGTGAAATTCTGGCCCTAGTAGAGAATAAATATGCAGCATAGATTACAAATAGAAAAGATCTTTGAATATTTTTTCACCAGAATTCATTACTCCTCTTCAGTGGGTAATGTTGGTGGACATGGATTGGAGGGGGAAGGTTCATGGAGATAATAGGCAAAAAACCCAAAGCAAACCAAACAATAAAAATTCCCCAGCACACCAAGGGCAAACAGCTGAAGAACAAAGGAAAAGAAGAAAAAAAGCAATCTAAATGACTTTTTGCCAAAAAAATTAAATCAGATTACCCACTTAAATTAGATTTCACAAAAGTACTCTTCTATAGTAATCCATTAGTCTAAATAGAACATGTTACAGTTAAATGCAACTGATTATTGCAATTTCTTACATTAGCCATCTTACTGATACACTAGAAATTAGTGCACTATCACAGAGCTGTGTTGGTTCTGCATTACAAACAGGATTGAAAAGCAGTAAAAACAAAAAACTTTCATCTTTAAAATAAGCAGGAGCTATTCAAAATCTATATAGGTCCTGCATAGTCCCATTTTTACATAGCATGTTTCTGGCTGAGCCACATTTTAAAGGCTGGGAGTGGTCATAAAACTGTTATAGTATTTTAATTTTTCACTTGGCATTGTCTAGGAAAGAAGGAAGCAAGATAACTGCTTTGGCAAGCCTGCAATCTCATGGTGCATCTGAGATGCAAACAGAACATATAAAACCAGAAACATCTCCTTTACAAGATTTCAAAGACAGCAAGATTCAAAAGTTAAATAACCTGTTTCTCCTAACGTACTGTATAGTGTTATTAGGAAAAAGAAATACTATCTGGGATTCTGAAACAAAATCCAGATTCCACTTCACTTCATATATAATGACATTTCATTGAAGATATTACCAGTACTGATTCAGACTAGTCTCATGACAAAGTTAGTAGATGTAAATGTGTGCCAGATTTGATTAAGTACCAAAGTCATCAAAAGTCTGGTCTTGCTTGAATATGCAACACCAAGGGAACTGTTTGATGTAAGGTTACTTTGCGATGGCAGATGAGGTTATTCAAGAACAAACAACAGTAATTTGGTCAGAATGCCAGTGAAAATACTGTTGTAATCACACGGTGCAGGCAGATATAAGCAGCGCTGGGCTAGATGTAAAACTAAGACTGAAGTTCAGCATATAGGCAATACTGACCTTCACAGAACCCCCACCCAGCTGCTACCTAATCTTCTATTGGTAAAGACCTCTAGTTGCATATGTGGTTACTAGGTGTAAGACAAAATTATTAAAAGTGCGCACATAGCCTACTGGTTGGGGCACTCATCCAGAAAAGGAAAGATGCACATCCAGGCCCTGCTTCAATAAATATTTATGCAAAAGAGATGTAGACTAGTCTATCATTCAGTAGTTAGGGTACTGTCAACAGATGTAAGAGCTGAATTCAAAGCCCTGATCCAAATCTCCAAATACTTCCTTTCTACTTGGCATTGGCAAGACCCCAGCTGGAGTACCGTGTCCAGTTCTGGGCACCACACTTCAAAAAGAGACGTGGAGAATCTTGAAAGGGTCCAGAGAAGGGCCACAATGGCCTGGAGGACAAGCCTTACGAGGAGAGCTAAGGAATCTGGGACTGTTCAGCCTGGGGAAGAGAAGACTAGGGGGGGATTTGGTGGCTGTCTATAAGTATGTAGGGGGTGAATATTGGGAGCTGAGAAAAAAACCTGTTCACTAGGGGAGGACAAGGAACAATGGCCATAAACTGTTAGAGGATGGTTTCAGGTAGGATGTAAGGAAGGACTTCTTTACAGTAAAGTTGACCAGAATCTGGAATAGACTTCCCAAGGAGGTAGTGCAGTCCCCAACGTTGGAAGTCTTCAAGAGGAGATTGGACAGACACCTTGCTGGGATCATTTGATCTCAGCAGTATTCCAAGGGGCTTGGACTCTGATCTTTCAAGGGCCCTTCCAGCCCTTCATTTCTATAATTTCATGAAATCAGGCAGATTTGAACCTGTATTCCAGGTAAGGTTGTCGAATCACAAGACTAGTGGGTATAAGGAGAGTGTCAGTGTGTTCTCTTAACTTGTGTGCTCCTATTCTTAGGTTCCTGATTCTACCTTGGAAGTCTAACTTTGAGTTTCGAATTCAACAGTGGCAGGAGCCAATGCCTAAGTTTCCCTTGTGAGTTTAGTCCTGAGTCTTTACAATGACAGGTGAACATACACTATTGTATATTTTATAACATCATACTTTCTTTGAGGCCATTTTGCCTATCAAATTTTTTCTTGCTGGGTTTTCACTTCTAATTGCCATTATGTGTCATTGCAGAGGACAGAACTGGAAGTATTTTTTGCATACTGTTAGTAGTCGTGGGCAAATAATTCACAGGTAATAAGTCATATATTTTCACCTTTTTTGCTCCTAAATTGTGAACAACTTAGAAGTTTTCTCAAATTCTTTTATTTGTTATCCATCCACACCGTTGAGTTGGAACATATAGATATTATATGTGTTGTAGTTTTCTTGCTTCGCACAATTTTATTAGACTTTGCACAACTGAAATAGAGGGCTTTAGGAAGAGCAAGCAGGAAACAATATAGAAGGCATTCCTGGGTAATTTCAAGAGAGCTGAGAGAACAATGGATATGCTTTTATTAACTGTTTATGAGTCTCATTAAAAGGTAGGGTGCTCTTTCCAGGTGCCAGCTAAAGTTGCACAGCTGTTCTCCCAAAACCAGAGCCTGGAGACCAAAGGATCATAAACATTAAAATGCCCCTTAGACAAGGGAGGGGGTGAGGAGAGGAATTGCCAGCAGCTGCTTGAGGCGAGGTGCTGACAGAGACATGCTGAGAGAAGCAGAGAATGCAGCAGGCAGTGACACTCAGACAGAAGCCCTGCTGGATGTGTCTGAGGCAGCTAGGCTTGCCTAAGCTTTGAAATAAGCTTTAGACAAGACCCAGGTGTGTAGACATTTTGTGGTTTTAACCCTTTCCTCTACTTGTTTGTACCTCTAGTGTGTAGCAAATAATATCCTTGTCTGGAAAGAGCCATTTTGGTCACAGGTTCCTGGGGCAAGTTTCTTTCAGGTGCCGTATCCAATTAGGCCTGGTTTGTTATCAGGCCTAGAAGCAAGGGAAATGCAACCCAGAGATCTAGGCTCAGAAGCTAGGGACAGAAGTTACACATAAACCAGTTTAAGTGATCAGAAACTGGTTTAAACCTGTAACAGAATAGACGTTCAGTGCACATAAACCAGTTTGAAAATGGCTGAATCCAGTTTGAGATAAACCTGGTTGAATGTAGTATCAGACTTAATTTATTTGGGTCAAACCAGTTTATGCAATGTCTGTTCCAGACCCCTTCCTGGTTTAAGTTAAAACAGTCTCCCAGCATCCCAGATGCTCTGTGGGGCTGTCTGCTGGAGCAGAGCAGGGGTGGCCCCACCCCTCTCCTTCCTAGCTGAAGGACTGTAGCAGCTGCCAGGCCTCCCCCTCCCTGCTGGCTACATAAGCAGGGATCCCGTCTCCCACATCAGGAACCCCAGCACAGGGACCCAGCATCTGGTCATGCTTCCCCTCTTCCCCCCCCCCGCCCCACCCTGCATTGATAGCTGATGCTGAGAGGTGTCTGGGTGGGCCTCCAATTTCTCTGGAAGAAAGGCAGACAGCTAGTGGGTTGCAAATGCATCCTGCAGATAAGAAGAACTTGAAACTAATGAGATGTTTTCTTTTCTAGGACTTGATGGGCTGATAAACTGGCTGCAATCTGTCAGGCTTCAAGAGGGGACAGGAAAAGGTGTTAGAAATGACCTGGTTTGCAGGCAGTTTGAAGAAGCAGGGAGACAGAGATTGAAAGGCTTAGTAGCAAAAGAGGCAGGGTCTGGCAACATTCCTGCCCCTTGAGCAGCGAGCAGGAAAAAGCCTGGAATGGTGTAGGCAGGGTGAGGGTTTTATATCCCTCCTAATTGGTGTCCTGTCAGGCCGGGTCATGCACCCCCTCAGCTCAGCACTATAGAAGGGAAGGAAGGGCTGCTCCTGAACACCTCCCCACCCCCTGTTTCTAGCCTGAGCCACTGCAGGCATAAGCCTACATTTGTGGAATGAAAAGGGGATCTCTGTCCATCTCCAAACTGGTTCAAGCTTTGCAGGTTAGACTAACCTGCAAAGATTGAATCAATTCAGGCTCAGGCTTTTTGAATAGCTGTCCATAGCCTAAGAGAACAGAAGCTCAGTACACATAAACTCATTTCAGCCATTTCAAGCCAGCAGAGAAGGTTTGGGGGGGGGGGGGGGGCAGGGACTGTCCCCCCAGGCAAACCCCAGGTGGGGTCTGGGGCCAAGGGGGGGGTGTTAAACCCCCCTTCTCCTGACTACAGAGCTGCCCTGCTGCTAAACTTACTGAAATTTACTGCTGGCTGCAACTGTGGACTACAATTCCCAGAGGTACCTGGAAGAAGGAAGAGGAAATGATGAGCAACCCTGGAGAGTCCTAATTCTTTGATTCTGGACTACAAATCCTAGAGACTTCGGGCGCAACAGGAAGAGGAAGTGAGAACACAGCTCATGCTGGCTATGTGCCAGAGAGCCGTGCTCTAGCACCCCCTGGCTTCTGGCCTGAGCCACTGTAGGCATGTGGCTGCATTTCCTGAACCAAAAGTGAATGTCTGTTCACTTGCATCTCAGTTTAATCTCTGCAGTTTAGACTAAACTTCAAAGACTGAATCAATTTAGCCTCAGGCTTTTTGACCGTCTGTACTTAGCCAGAGAGGCAGAGCTATAGGATTTCACACAAAGCAGTAAAGGTACTGAAGCATGTCACCTGCAAAGTGTGCTTAAGAGGGACTGCAAAGAGAACTATAGTGATGCTTGTCCTATAATTCTAGTAGCTGAGTGGTAATATGGGTGTTGTTGCTTGAGGTTCCAGCTGGCAATGAGGTATACTATTTCATAGATTTCATTTTTCTTAGACATTTGGGCTGAAAGGGACCTCAGAGGATCATCGAGTCTAGCCCCCTGCCCCAGGGGCAGGAAGTCAGCAGGGATCATAGGATCCCAGCAAGATAAGCATCCAAATGTCTCTTGAAGGCATTCAAAGTGGGTGCTTGACCTGCCTCTAGTGGCAGTCTATTCCAAACCTTGGGGGCTCAGACAGTGAAGAAGTTCTTTCTTATATCCAGCCTGAATTGGTCGTGGAAGAGTTTGTGACCATTTGATCTTGTTATCCCTTGGGGCGCTCTGGTGAACAATCATTCCCTCAGATCCTGTTGAGCACCCCGATAAACTTATAGGTAGCCACCAGATCACCCCTGAGCCTGCGATTTTGCAGGCTGAAGAGCCCCATGACTCTCAGCCTTTCAACATAAGGTTTTTTTTCCTGACCTCTGACCATGAGTGTGGCTCTCCTCTCCTCTCAAGGATAGTGCATCCTCTTAAGCTTCTCCACATCCTTTTTGAATTGTGGAGCCCAAAACTGGATGCAGTACTCCAGCTGTGGCCTCACCAAGGCCAAGTACAATGGGAGAATGATGTCCCGGGATGTGCTTGAGAAGCATCTATGGATGCAAGCCAGTGTTTTGCTCGCTTTACTAGCCGCAGCATCACATTGAAGGCACATGTTCATCTTGTAGTCAACCGTGACCCCCAAGTCACTTTCATCTGTAGTGCTAACCAGC
>NW_017729031.1:50541295-50551873 GCF_001723915.1 Gavialis gangeticus
TTCCAAGACCTTCCCCAAGATAGAGGTCAGGCTGATGGGCCTGTAGTTTGCCGGATCCACTTTCCTCCCTTTCTTGAAGGTAGGCACGACATTGGCCCTCTTCCAAACAATGGGCACTTCACCAGAGTGTCAAGAGCTCTCAAAGATCCGTGCCAGGGGCTGAGCTATGATGTTTGCCAGCTCCCTGAGTACCCTTAGGTATAACCCATCAGGGCCGGCTGACTTGAAGGTATCCAGCCTGTCAAGGTGTTCCTTCACACGGTCAGCTTCAATGGAGGGCAAGTAATCTCCCTCACCTGGGCCTCCCTGACCCATAGTGGGCAGGGCTGTCCCATGGGACTGGTGAAAAATTGACACAAAATACCCATATAGCAAGTTACCACAGAACATGTCTCTTTATTCAGACAGAGTGATTATAGAGATGCTGGGAAAGAGGCCACAAGTGCAGCCGGCCTCTGAGATGTAACAGAAATTAACTTAGAGCAGCAAACACAATTTTAGAATTTGTTTTTGAATAGTTCTTTAAGGGCATAAAACTACAAGGTGCTGAATGTCTCTGGGAAAGTGCATCCTTATCACAGAGTATCAGATCCTTAAACAGTATCAAAGTGCTTTTTCTAAATTTGGGAATACTTGCCCGTACATATGTATAGTCAGACCTCCTGGACCAATGTACCACAAGGAAGCAACTGAATGGCAAAAGATAACAGGCTTTGAGCCTTACAAATTGTATTATTTGTTCAATGCAACAAATGCTTGGATTGTTTGAAATTTAATAAAAATGTACTGCCTGCTTCATATGCATCTAGAAAAAGGAACAATGGTGAGATGACAGCTGTCTACAATTAAGATAATGTTTATAGTTCTGGGGGAGTTCTGCTAGGAATATATGGCATATAATGCACACATAAGTGCAGAGTCATAATGTTTGCTGATCATAACATGGATAATATTGTTATGTAGTTAATATCTATGGATTTGGCCTTTTCTTTTGAAGTATATAAATGTTACTTAGATGTGAATGTCACTGTGTGCTGCAGTGAGGGAGAGAGAGATTCATTTTTTTTATACCTATTTAAATTGGTATTGATGAATGGCTCAGTAGCACTAAATATAGGAAATTATGGGAAAGAATACTGTTTCATAAGTAGGTATCCCTCATCCACATCCAGAGAAGATAATTTATCTGGATGGCCATGTTAGCAGCACTTTCAAAATAAAAAAGACAGGTTTTAACTAGAAAAAAATTTTAATTGTAATAAATTTTCCTATTTCATGTGTTCAAGAAAACATACCCTGCAATTGAAACAGAAATGACTGAAGGATCATCATTCTGAAGAACAGTGGAAGAGCAGTGTTTATTATATTATTCATCACAATGCAGGGGGCTAACCTTTTTGACTGGCATGCCACAGATTAATTGTACACTCTCTCTGAGGGCCACTTCTGTCCCTTTCTGTTTCTGCTCCCTGCCTGATCTGATGTTCTACTTCTTGCTTCCTGCCCTACCTGCCGCTGTACTTCCTGCCTCTCCCTGATCTGCCACATGGCACAAACAGAAACTGCTCAGGCCATTTGTGGCACCCATACTGCAGGTTGGCCCCCCAATATAACATATGGGAATTGAGGATAATGGTAGCATATGGGAATTGAGAATAATTGAGGTCTATGGACGCGTCTACATGAACATGCATGTACATTTTGCAGCACCTCAGAGGCTTTTGAGGCACTATAAAACACACCCCACATATGTGATTAGGTTCTCCACACTGCATATTTGCAGTGCAGAGCCAAAATTAGATAATGGGAAATCCCGCTATAAAAAAAAAGGGGGGGGTAGAAAAAAAGTGGGACAGTGCACGTGGCAGCAGCTTGTGCTACTCAAAACCAGAACCTGGCCAGCCAGAGCCACACTCTGGCTGCTGGCCAGGCTCCATGCATCCAGACTACCATTGCTGGAGCTCCAGCAGGCCCCAAGACTCCCAGGTACAGCTGCTGGGGCCAGCCCAGGTGCTAACCCCAGCCTCCCCTACCCCGGAGCATTTTTCACCATACTAACTCCACACAGAATCATAGAATCATAGAAAGTTGGGGTTGGAAGGGACCTCAGGAAGTCATCTAGTCTAACCCCTACTCAAAGCAGGACCAGCCCCAACTAGATCAACCCAGCCAAAGCTCTGTCTGGCCAGGTTTTGAAAACCTCTAAGGATGGAGTTTCTACCACCTCTCTGCTAAATTGGTCCACTGTTTTACTACCCTTGTGGTGGGAAAATTCTTCCTAATATCTAACCTAAACTTCCTTTGCTGCAACTTGAGACCATTGCTCCTTGTTCTGTCAATTGCCAGCACTGAGAATAGCCTAGCTTGCTCCATCCTCTTCCAAACCCCTCTTCAGGTATGTTAAGTTTCCTCTCAGTCTCCTCTTTTCTAGACTAAATAAGCTTAGTCCCCCCAGTCTTTCCTCATAAGTCACGTCCCCCAACCCCCTCACCATTTTTGTCACCCTCTGTTGGACTCTGCATTGTTCAGGGGCATGCCCTGGGACAAAATGCAGTGGCATGAATTTGTGCCGCTGCTTTTTTCTCCATGGCAACCGCATGCCTCTGCTCATGGGCATGCAGCCTATAGGTTTAAAGATTAGGATGCTAGTTGTAAAACTTCAGGTATTATTTAAAGGGAGTTGGACATATCAGTATAGGTCCAAGTTAACAAATGTCCACATCTCCCACCCACATCACCAATAACAATCATAGTTTCTATAGGCTGGAACCGTTTTTTCCCCCTAGAGTCTCAGCATAGATAGCAGAGTTCAGTTGGATATAGGAAGAAGTTCTTTTTCATCCTAGACAGGGGAAATTTTCTCTGGCAGTCTAGGAAGGCCTGTACTATAAGTAAACTTTCTGCACCTGTTTTTGTGAATAAGTTGAGATCAGTCTCTGGGATCTATATCTGGTATTATTCAAAGGCCTAACATTCACTAAAATTAAAGCATAAAAGAAACTTATTAAACCAAATCATTCTACAGGTGATACGCACAAAGATAAAATACATGCATCTCTACTGGGAAGAGACTTGATGAGTTTATTTTGTCTGTGCTTTACAAATGCTTATCTTTTGTTGTTTTATGAAGAGCTGGGAATTTTCTATATCTAGATTTTACTGCAAATCTCAAAAGCATTTGATGTGCACACCTGTTGAACATAACCACTAATATAAGTGAACTTGGATAGTTAATATGGCTAACAGAAAATACCTGCAGCTTCCTAGCATTATGTTTACTAACTGCTTTTACTGAATTATTTTGAAAATCTGCCAGAATAATACATTTGCAAAAGCAAATTGAGGGACAGACTTTTTGAAAAACAGAAATGCAATATCCTGTTTGGCAATTTCAACAGGATTTTTTTCAAGTGATAAAACAAAATAGTTTCCTATATGTGTTCTATTTTTCTATATAAATTATCCTTTTCAATGAAGGGACAGGAACACACAGTTTCTAAGTTTTAATAAGGTAAGCAGAATAATTTGGAAATGAGAAAGGCGCTTTTGAAATTAAGAATAATTTTTTTTTATTCAATAGCACACTGTTTGGGTCTTAAATACTTATTTGTGATATGAATGACCATTCATAACGTTTATACCTTCCATGAAGTTGCCACTTAATTCATTTTGTATATCTTTGATCCTCTTCACCAATCAGCCTTCTAGATTAACTGGTCTTCAGCAGCTATAAATTGTGAAAGCTCCACGGACCTCAGTGTAACTATGACAACTTATACCTGCCCTTTGTTTGTATGAATATGTTTATCTATGGGTGAAGTTGGCCATTGATCTGTTCCATAAGCCTGTTAGAATATTAAAGATCTAACATTGGCCTGGCAAGAAACTGTCTGCATTGACATACCCTACAGAATATTATTAAATTTAATCAATATTTGGTCACACCTTGGCTAAGTACAGACAGTCAAAAAGTCTGAGGCTGAATTGATTTAATCTTTGCAGATTAATCTAAGCTGCATAGGTTGATCCAAGAAGAAGGTGAACAGACATTCACTTTTGATTCCAGAAATGCAGCCACATGTCTGTGGTGGCCCAAGCCAAAAGCCAGGGGGGTGTTTGAGCACACCTCTCTGCCTGGTTGGGACTAACAGCTTGGACCAAAGCTATTCTACCCACCCTGCAAGGGGGTGGTGGGGGGAGTTGTGGGGGAGATACAAACCATCCTAAGATGCTGGGGGACTGTGAGTTAACTTGGATCTGGAGGGGATCTGGGACAGAATTTCAATAAACCAATTTAACCTAAATCAGTTAAGTCTGATACTACATCCAGCCAGGTTTATCTTAAACCTGTTTCAGCCATTTTGAAAGCAGTTTATGTGCACTGAGCATCTGTTGTGTTATAGATTTGAACCAGTTTCCGATCACTTATACTGGTTTGTGTGTAATTTCTATCCCTAGCCCTTATGTCTTTGTTTAATTGTATCTATGTTTGAACAAGATATTAAGGTTTGTGTTAGAATTGTGTATGTAAGACTTCCTGCCCCGGGGGCAGGGGGCTGGACTTGATGATCTTCAAGGTCCCTTCCAGCCCTAATGTCTATGAAATCTATGAAGTATAGGTTGGTTTAGTTGTTTTTCACATTTTTAGGGTGAAGTTTTCAGGTATGAGAGTAGTGTTTGTTTGTTTTTTAATAGTATGATTTTTTTTTTCTAAATATCCAGAACAACCTTAGCTGTAACTGTTTCAGAATAATGAATAATCAAGAAAATCCGGTTCCTTGTCAGGTTCATAACACTGAATCTTTCTTCCTGAATCCTAGCACACTCTTTCAATCATGTTTTACCTATAAAAATGATACCATTCTAATATTCTAGCCCAGAGAATTTGCTCATATTGTATTGGCTTGTACAAAGTAATTGACTGTGTGGTACTCAGCGGTACTTTAGTGGAAATTATGCTGTTAAGGATATATTGGAATTTAATTAATCATACTTAAAACATCAATTTGTGCCCACTAAATGGAATATCTTCATATTCTCCAAGATAAATTTAGCACAATTCTAAGTAAATTAAGAGAATTGAAAGTTCTCAGGGTGTAGGAAAAAACAACTTGCGAATGAATGGAGAAGCACAAGAGTCTCAAGTGTGCTTGAGCTCACCCCTTGGTTTACTAACTGGGGATGTCAGTCAAGAATGAGAAGCTACTGTACATTTCTAGAAACAAAACTACTCACATAACTAGATTTTCTAGGGATGTGTGGGACAGATTTTTATGCTAATAGAAAATCACTGGCTTACAGTCTCAGCCACTTGAAGGAGTGAGAAGGACCTAACCTTCCGGGAGGCTGGAAGAGACAAAGCTGGCAAGCTGAGCACTGCTGAAGGTCATCCTTATGTGGTATCTGAGAAGGCAACAAAGGGTCTTTCTTTTACTTTTTTATTAGTTATTTTGGAATGCATGTTGGGTTTGTTGGGAGGAAGGGGAGGAGTTAAATATGTTTCTTTTAAAGAGTGGAGTGATACTCACCCATCCTTTTAGACAGCAGATGTGGGCTTAGAAGGGGCATTACGGGTGGGTGGAGGGGGATTTCTCCCTGGTCTGGAGGCAGGGTGGTGGGAATGGGTAGACAGGCAGTGTGTGTGTGTGTAGGGGGGGAGTTTCTTTAAACTGGATGGCAGTGGTGGTAGGGAAACACGGATGGGATTGGTGGGAGGGTTTGCTTATGTAGAATTTTGGGCAGGGAGGTGGTAGCTGTGAGGGAGGGAGGCAGTTGGAGTTCTTGAGTTTAGAGGAACCCTATCTGTGGGTTGTTTGTTCACTGTAAGCCTCTCTGAGCCTTTTGGATGGGGTGTGATATAAATCAAATAAATAAAGACATGTGGCTTAGGTTTTATACTGTATAAATTTTTTTATGTAAAATTTTGGAATATACTGTCTTCGTTTTGTAGATGTTATGCAGGAGAATTAAAGTAACAAATATGATAAAATTGTTACTTCTAGAAACAAGGTGAGAGATTTTTGGCTTAGCTGTACTTTTAAACTTTCTGCCTTGCCCAGTTCTGAGTGAACTGAGTCATTTTGTCTTTAATCTTTAATCTAATTTCTTGGAAGACTCAATCTGAAAGGTAAGACTTTGTGAGCCATGGTTAATTTAAATGAGTTACATGAAGAATCTATTACTGGAAACTAAGGGTCCTATCAGTGAGAACAAAAAAAGTAAGGTATTTTTTATTAAAAAAATAATTCTTAAAGAAAACAAAAGAACACAGCAGTCATTAATGTTTTTAATATGCCAGCTGATCAGTTTCCTGAAGACAGACTTGGAGAAAAAACAGTAATATTTCTGCAAATACAAGAATTGGGAACCTCTATTATTAGAACTACCTTTCCTTTATTTAAAGGAATATATGGGTACTATAATTTTAGCTTCCTTATATATTTTTTGTTTCACAAACAGAAATTTTCATGATATTCCACCTTGAAAAAAATCACAATTCCAGCTCCATATAGAAGAGTGTTTCAAGCCTAGAGTGCTAAATTCTCTCCTCATCATCCACGTAACATCTTTCTCAGGTGAAGCACGCTATGAAAAACTAATGCATTTTTAAAAGTAGCCCAGTCTCCTGGAAAAGATCAAAGGAAGTTTACAGCCAGCTCTACTTTATCAGGTCAACACACATCTTTCCTATAGGCTCCTGGTGCAGATCTCTTTGTCTTTACTTAGTCTAAATTTCTTTATGTAGGTTCTGGTAGTGTGCTATAAGAATAGCCCTAAAATGCCAAATCTGCATGGGCTGTAGCACTGCAGCCTTTGCTGGCCTGAAGATTCTTAGAGCAAGCAACCACATTTTTTCTAGATAACACACAATACTAATGATGGCCACCACTGCAATATTTTATTTGAGCTTTTAAGAAGAAAAGGTAAAAAGTTTGTGATGTGGACAGAATTTATCTTATATTTGCTCTCAGAATCACAGTAGGGAAAATACATAAGGATGTGATGCGAGGCAAGGAGTTTTTTACAAATAAGAAGCTGAGGCAGGAAAAAAAAGTCTGCTAGAGCTGGACTGTAACCTCAAAGGATTTCTACTTGTTATCTTCCATTCTGTTCAGTTCAGCTTTCTATACTATGTCCATGACCAATGTTAGGATGCCTGGTGTAAGCACTACCAGTACATTAATACCTGTGTAAGAGACAGAAAGGCTCTCAGTCAGCAATCCTGGCTTTCTCAATGCCCTGGGCAGGTCATGAGTGAGAGTGATAGCTACCAGGGCACAGCAAGCATAGATTAATGATTACTTCATCCAGTTTGTGGCCATTCTAAACTAAGCTCAGAGCAGTAATTGGATAACATCCAATCAGCATTTCTTGTCTTCTGAAAGAGAAGAAATGTGTGGGTAGCTATGACAAAGTACTAATCACAAATACCTTAGACTTGTGCAATAGTGGTTCATCTCACAGCTCTTTGTTGAAACCCAGTTAAAGATAAAAGAAAGCAAAGGATCTGGCAGCATTACTATTTACACTGGTATATGACATTAGTGCAGTTTGTAATGTCATTTGGCTAAACTTGCGGTTTTCTGCTAAGATCATAACTTTTTTAATTAATAGTAAGGGCCCAAGGACATGATGGCTAGGGACAAACATTACACATAAACTGGTTTAAGTGATCAAAAACTGGTTTCAACCTGTAACAGAACAGACATTCAGTACACATAAACCAGTTTCAAAATGGCTGAAATTGGTTTGAGATAAACCTGATCAAATGTAGTACCAGACTTAACTGATTTGCCTCAAACTAGTTTATGCAACATCTGTCCCAGACCCCTTGCTGGTTTAAGTTAAATTAGAGACCCCCAGCATCCTGGCATGCTCTCTGGGCTGGGCTCTGCTCCAGAGAGCTGGGTTGGCTGGAGCAGGGGTAGGGCATGGCCAGACGCTGGCCTGCCATGGCCCCTGAGGCAAATTCCTCCCTCTGTCCTCTCCCCTCCCCCCTGCTGCACTGGCAAACCCTGGGGACCACAGCTGGGTTTTGCCAGCCCCAGCCACACCTCTGTGGTTTTCCTGCAGCCAGACAGAGATGGAAATAATTCATCCCTCTGTCCAGCTTGCCTGCAGCCAGAGAGGGGATTAATTCCACAGTGGTCCTGGAGCATGGGTAAGAAGCAAGCTAGTCTCTTGTGTGCAGATCCAAAACCTGCACCTGTGATCCCAGTGGCTGGTAAGCATGCTCTAGCGCCCCCTGGCTTCTGACTTAAGCCATTGCAGGCACATGCCTGCATTTCTTGATTTAACAGAGAATGTCTGTCCAGTTATTAATCAGCTTAAGCTGCACAGCTTAGACTAACGTGCAAAGAGTGAATCAATTCAGGCTCAGGCTTTTTGAAGGTCTGTCCCAAGCCAATGTGTAGAGAGCTTCTTCAGAAACAGCTTTAAAAAAATAGTGCTGTGCCCATTAGCTAATATCATTCCAACTACTAAACCAGTAGTACTCAATCAGCATCCCGCAACACTGCTAGGTGTGCAAACATAATTTACAAGATAAACCCAGAAATTTAAAAAAGGAATCAATTGTGTTAAAAAAATTCTGACCTGCTGTGGTCTTTCTGGGTTCTTTGCAGCAGAAAAATTGCTGTAGTTAAGAAATGAACAAAAATGAAGAGGTGACATTTTCTGAGGGGTCCCACTAATTAAACCACTCGTTATTCATTCTTCCTTGTAATATCTTGTTTCTTTGTACCATCTGCCTGAATACTTGGATTGCATCATGCGACTGGTGGGGTAATGTTACTTGTAATGACTGATGACATCAAGCCATGTACATGGTGATGAGACTCCAACACCTGGGAATTCTAGTATTATAAATGCCTTAGTCTGTCTGTATCTGTCCATAATGCTTTATTCGCACTCTGATTGGTTGTCTTGGCAGCCAATCAAAGTGCTTTTCACAAACAGAGGCACACGGTACAGCACCACCATGACAACAGGGCTGGAGGGGTAGGGCAACAGTGCTGGCCTCAACTGTCCCCCGCACCCTGGGCCCTGCTCCTTGGAGGCAGCGGGGCTGCAGGGTGCTGGCGGCGCAGCACTGGTCCCACCCCCCCACACAGTGGAGTGCCCCTGTGACAACAGGGACTGAGGTGCCAGAACAGGGAGACAAGGCCAGCGGTGTGCATGGGCCTGCATCTGAAGCAGGACCTGAAACAATGGGTAGGGAGGAGGGAAGAGAGCCCAGACCCAAAGCAGCAGCGGGGAATGAGCCCAGGCCCGAATTGGCAGGCAGAGAAGGGAGGGAGGGAGCGGGCCCAGACCAAAGGTAGCGGGATGGGGGGGTGATAACACAGGCCTCTGTTCCACGTTCCCCCCAACCCCACCTGCCTGTCATGCTTGATGGGCAATTTGCTGGTTTAAAAAATAAAATCATTTTATGCAACAGACAGTGGTCCTCTTAACTCAGTGCCTCAGTGGAAAAACCACAACAGTATGAAGATGGATATAACCTCCAGTCCTGCAGTTTCTTTTGAACTGCTCATCACTGTGCTGTTCTGACATATTAAATGCAACATTCTGATCTACTAAAAGAAGTAGATTAATTCCACAGATGTTGTTTTGGACTAGAAGAGTGTCATATTCTTGTAAAATAAAGTTGCTGGCCCAGCATGCCAAACAAGTTATCACATCAAATTTAAGTATATCAGCACAGTACTTAATATGTTGGTTCTGACCTGCTACAGAATTCTTGAGACCTGGGTTGAGAAAGTTATCAAATAAGAGACTGAGAGCCAGCAGTGACACAAGCTCATATTTCTGTAATATTAATGACAGCATAAAGGTTGGTGATTAATTACTTCAGGTACTTGGAATATTTTGCTTTAGAGAAGCAGGCAAGTTTTGGGAGTGGGAGGGGAGCTACTAAACCACACATACTGAACCCATATCAGGATTCTCTTTTGACTTTGGTTTTTCACAGACAATCTTATTGAATAAAGGGCAACTATCTGAACAGCCTATTATTGTATAGGTCCATTTTACAAATATAGACCATACAGAATAAAGACCAAAGACTAGAACCCCAGTCTCTCATGTCTACTGCTCTATCTCAATATTTATTTACTGTGCACAGAAACCACTGTACCTGAGACATTATTTCCTTTCCTAAATAGACAAAGCATTTCAATCTCTCAAAAATAATATTTGTTAATGTTGAGAAGTGCTAACTTTTAAATAGTGATCACTATCATAATCCTTTTCTCTGTAGTTTCAATGTACAACACCAGAAATACTTTCAGCTCTGTGCAGCTAATTACTCAATAGGCAACAGAGTTGAGAGAAAAGCAGTACCATGATAATGAGCATAATAGATGAATAGATAAGTAGAGAGTGAAAAAATTATTAGGAGCTTAGCAGGACTAATATATATATATATATATAGAGAGAGAGAGAGTTAAGCAAGCTCTAAAAGGCGGGGGGGGGGTGCGTGTGTATGTGTAGATAGCTATACAGAGTTTGCTTAAATGATAACCAAGAGGATATGTGACAAAAGTACAAGTAATCATGGATGGGAGCAGAAGAAAG
>NW_017729031.1:50556873-50557666 GCF_001723915.1 Gavialis gangeticus
CTAGTAGGAAGTGTGTATGTGTAGATAGCTATACAGAGTTTGCTTAAATGATAACCAAGAGGATATGTGACAAAAGTACAAGTAATCATGGATGGGAGCAGAAGAAAGCAAGGGAATTATATGGGGTTATAAAAAAAAGGCATAATATGATGCAAAAGCACGAAATTAGAAACAGAAAATGAGTAACAGGAAAAAAGTACTCACAGGCTTTGTAGTGTGAAAAAAGTAGGTCTGTGCAAGTAGGAAGCTGTTTGATTCAGCTTCATATCTGGCCACTTTGGATAGCAGCGATCAGATCCAGAGCTCTGGACCGGGTTCCCGCTTTGATCCAGCTGAAGCGGCTCCGAAGCTTCAGAGTCACCTCAGAGATCTGGCCATAGGGTATAAGGGGGAATCAATGAAATATCTATAACCTTGTTGTTTTTTGTCTGATTTGGATGAAATGTGCAGGGATAGTAGCCCCTGCTGAAGCCACAGAGCCTACCAATTTTCAAGAAGATAGGTGCAGGGGTTTGGGGGGAACTGCACCCCAAATTCTTGAAAGCAAAACTCATGTCATGTGTATGTGTTAAGCCACAGTGGGGTCAAAACTAAAGCCTGCCACATTTCAAGGTGATAGGTGCAGGTGTTTGGGGGACCTGCACCTCAAGCTGCCGACAGGCAAAACTCATGACATAGATGACCCTGTGTGTGCTAAGGTGCAGCGGGATGAAAACTGAAGGGGTGGTGGCCCCTGCTGAGGCCACAAAGCCTGCTGAGTTTCAAGGAGATAAGTGCAGGGGTTGGGAGAAAT
>NW_017729031.1:50562666-50567145 GCF_001723915.1 Gavialis gangeticus
TTTAACAGAGATGGGTATAGGGGTTTGGGGAAAACTGCACCTCAAGCTGCGGGCAAGAAAACTCGTAACATGGGTGACACTGTGTTAAGGCACAGCAGGGTGAAAGCTGCAGGGATGGTAGCCCCTGCTGCAGCCATGAAGCCTGCCAGCTGTCAAGGAGATAGGTGCAGGGCTTCTGGGTTCTGGGGCCCTGCACCTCTAGCTGCTGACAGGCAAAACTTGTGACATGGGTGTTTGTGCAACTGTCTTGGGGCACTTGATTGTCTGTATTGATTATTTCCTCTCCTTAGCCTGTGGTTTTGTAGGTGTAAATTGTTGCTTGTTAGCTCGTTAACACATGCAAAACCACAGACTGAGAGGAAATAATCAATACAGACAATCAACTGTCCCAAGACAGAGATAGTCAGTTGCATAAGCATCCATGTCACAAGTTTTGCCTGTCAGCAGCCAGAGGTGCAGGGCTCCAGAACCCAGAAACCCTGTACCTAGCTCCTTGACAGCTGGCAGGCTTCGTGGCTGCAACAGGGGCTACCATCCCTGCAGCTTTCATGCTGCTGTGCCTTAACACACACTGTGTTACCCATGTCATGAGTTTTGCTTGTCCGCAGCTTGAGGTGCAGTTCCCCTCAAACCCCTGCACTTATCTCCTTGAAACTTGGCAGGCTTTGTGGCCTGAGCAGGGACCACCACCCCTGAAGTTTTCAGCCCACTGCGCCTTAACACACAAAAGGTCATCCATGTCACAAGTTTTACCTGTCATAGAATCATAGAATCAATGAGTCGGAAGGGACCTAGACAGATCATCGAGTCCGACCCCCTGCCATGGACAGGAAGGAGCACTGGGGGTGGGAGGGGTCATAAGACCCCAGCCAGGTGCCTATCCAGTCTCCTCTTAAAGATTTCCAGAGAATGTGAGAGCACCACCTGTCTGGGAAGCCTATTCCAGGCTCTGGCCACCCTTACAGTGAAGTAGTTCTTCCTAATATCTAACCTAAACCTATCCTCCCTCAGCTTGTGGCCATTGTTCCTGGTGACTCCAAGGAGGGCCCTGGTAAACAGACTTTCCCTGAGTCCCTGCTGGTGGCCCCTGATAAGGTTGTAGGCAGCCACAAGATCCCCCCTCAGTCTCCTCTTGTGGAGACTGAAGAGATTCAGGTCCCTCAGCCTCTCCTCATAGGGCTGGCCATGGAGGCCCTCAACCATACGAAAATATGGTCAGCAGCTTGAGGTGCAGTTCCCCCCAAATCCCTGCACCTATCATTTTGAAACTTGGCAGGCTTCATAGCCTCAGCAGGGGTGACCATCCCTGCCGTTTTGACCACACTGTGGCTTAACACATACACGTGACATGAGTTTTGCTTTCAAGAATTTGGGGTGCAGTTCCCCCCGGGGGGGCTACACCCATCTTCTTGAAACTTGGCAGGCTTTGTGGCCTCACCAGGGGCCACCATCCCTGCAGTTTTCACCTTCTGTGCTGTAACATATACACATGACATGAGATTTACTTTCAAGAATTTGGGAGGCAATTCCCCCCAAACCCGTGCACTGATCTTGAAACTTGGCAGGCTTCATGCTCTCAACAGAGGCTACCACCCTTCAAGTTTCATCCAAATCAGACAAAAAGTAACAAAGTTATAGATATTTCATTGATTCCCCATTATACCCTATGGCCAAATCTCCGAAGCTCCAAAGCTTTTCTGAAGCGGTTCGGAAGCTGCGAACTGCTTCAGAAAGCCTAAAGAAGCCAGCGCTTCACTCTGGACCGAAGCTTCTCTGGATCCGAAGCACAGTCCAAAGCCTCACACAGCCCTAAAAAAAAAGTCTCCCAAGGGAAGTTCTGCATGGAACAATAAACTCTAGATGGCACAGAACATTAGTAAGGAAACACAGAATAAAGAAAAAAGATCTGGATAGCCATAGAGATGGGATTCTATATTTCTGACTCTATAGTTTCTCTTGTCCATATCTTACTACCTTCTTGGGATTCTTTCCTGTACTTGTCTCTATTTTGGGACTTGAAAATATGTAAACAGGGTATTCAGGTATGTCTATGCAGCATAAGGCAATACCATTGTACTGCACACTATACCCACTGTGCATTAGCTCCTGCAGAGGAAACAGCAAAACTGTGCTGGTGTGGTGCTATATACGAGCACCAGCGTATTCTGCCTCTCAATGCACATCCCCAGCGACACTGATTTCAGTCTGGGAGCTAATGTACACACAGAGCAAGTGTGACATGTTGCAGTATGGTGCTGGCTTGTATCATGTAGACATATACATAGACACTATTGGAATTTTTTTTTCCTAAACATAATCAATGTTGTTTCAACAGAACTTCTTTTTTCTGAACAAAAATCATTCTGTTGAAGTTCTTCCAAAATCTTCTTTAGACACTTGCCAAGGACAAGAAAGACATAGGTACAAGTTTCTGGTCCTTTCAACACTACCTGTGTGACCTTAAGGAAGTCACTTAGTCTCCCTATAACTTTTTGTAAAATGGGGATAATAGTCATTCCGTATCTCACAGTCGTGTCATGACAAAGACATTACAATTGTGAAACTCACCAATATTACAGCAAGAAGGGCCCAATTAATCCCTAAATTATATTTATTGAGGCAAGGATTTTCTTTTTTGTGACCAGATTTATAATTGGAAGAGATAGTAGACAAGCTTTTCAGGGACATCATTTGTGACCTGAGAAGGGCACTTTGTACCTTAAAGCTTGTCTAACATCTCTCCTAATTATATAGCCAGTCTAATAAAAGGTATCACAAAAAAGATATCAAAAAAGAAATCCTTGGCTCTTGTATATTTCCTGGACCATCACAACTACGACAACACTCCAACTGTAGATAAATCGAATCATTCACTTCTTTTTATTGTCACCTTCAGCACAAAATATGCGGCTACTGCTTTGCTTGTGCTGTCAGGCAGGTGCTCCTGACTTATTGTTAGAACAAATGAATGACCATTTTTGAAGCTGTCGCATCACAAACAAACCTCATAACTGGCTGTCTCACTTGACTAACATGTAATACGACCCTGGAAATAATAGTAGAGCACAGACAGCCTCCTTGTTCATTAATGTATTTGCCAATGAAATGATAACAGTACGCAGAGTTATTGTGAGAATTAATACTAAGGACAAGTCTTTGGAGTCTTTGCACACTACTGAGTACTTGCTCGTGAGAGTACTCTCATTTCAATGGGTATGCTTGAGTAAGTAATACTCATCAATCTGCCACTTTCGCCTTTATCGTTTCTACAAATGCTGCAAAACTGATAAATATCAGTTTTGTTTTCATGCCTTCATATAACGTGGGGGAAAAGAAATCCTGCTGAGTGAACTACAAGCCCTATTTTTGATTGCTCTGAATCCAGTAATGTGACACAACTTTGCTACAGCTGACCTACAAGATTTGAAATTACTGAAGTGCTATAGAGACAAAATAAAAGATAGAAAGGCTTATTGCTACACTATATGAGATCCAAAGCTTATAATATTTTTTGAAAAAATGCCAGCAAAAACTATGAAAAGATGAGATGTGGAAAGCTGCATTAACTGAACAATTTAGTTCAAAACTAAATATCATACATGACAAATTTACATTTAGCATGGCCAAAGAAAGGGTCATTATGAGGACAGAGGAATATTGTGTAAACAAGTTTCATGACATACCATGGATTTACAATATCCAGAAGCAATCAAAACATTTTTTTTTCTGCATGCCTATTCACTTGAGGTGATAAGCATTAAAATCAGAGATTGTCATGGTTGATTGGCTGAAATTGGCAAGAGGGTTAGGAATATCTGAAGAACATACCACAATGATGGAAGATGACATGTAAAAATGCAGATGTACAACCATGTCCAGAAGACACAAAGAAAAACAAAGCAGTTCTTCAAAAGTATGTCAACACTGATCCTAGTGCTCTAGGTTTGCTCATGCTTCCAGCACATGAGGTCAGAGTTTCTGAATGTCAGCATCTATCAGTTATGCATATGTGCTCTATGCCTCCTTGTGTCCCCATACAGAGGTGTAAAGGGCAGGGTAACCACCATTCTCCCTTAGTTTCTTTTAGTGTCTCTGGTAGTGTGATGAAATCCAACCCTATCCAATATCGTTTAGCACTTGCTAAGCCTACATAGTCAAGAATTCTCCTTCTCAAAAAAAATATGACTTAATTGGACTCAAGATAAAGAAAGAATGAAAGATGAGAGGATGACATCCTTTCTGTAGAAAACGGGGGGGGGGGCTCTCTGTGCTGACTGGCACAGATGATGGTCGACTTCAAGGCACCCTCTACATGTTTCAGGTATTGTGCAATTAACTGGTTAATTATGCAATTACTTGGAGACCAGCTACAAGTGCAAAGTATCTATCACACAATAAAAATCTCCAATTAGCTATAAAGTTACACCTCAAAATGCATACTTATTCATAGTTTCATAGTTTCATAGATTTAGGGTCGGA
>NW_017729031.1:50567156-50587432 GCF_001723915.1 Gavialis gangeticus
TCCTCTGCCTCCCTGATCCCCCTCAGCCTACTCACTGCAACCTGGTTATATTAAGTTATACTAACTTAATAGCTGGTTGCTGTCAAGAATTAATTTGCATGTGTAGCAGGGTCTCTCAACCACAAGGGTGCACCATGCCCAGTGTAAAACCCTTAAGCCCTAAAAATCATGCAGCTGTGATCCCCAGAGTCCAGGGGTTTCACCCCCACCCCGACCTGAGACCTGAATTCTATCTCCACCCATCTTGTGATGGACAGCCATAGGGGAAGAGCCTGTTCCAGACAAATGGTTTAGTTTTAGTCCTTTTCTTCCAGGAACAGTGACACTTCAGAAACTGCACATATTGGAGCATCCTTCAAGGGTCACTTCTGACCCAGACATTGATGATCAAGATGTATCATCATTTTTGGAGCCATAAATAGATGTTCTAAATGTCGGGTCACTTCATCACAGAGGTTGGATTACATAATCTAGGTGAATAACAATATATTTCCATGCATTACCAAAGGGCTGGGCATACCTTTCCAATTAAGTATCAGGTCTCATATCAAATATCATCGGAACTTATGTAACATCATCTACCTTTTTCAGAAATATATTATTATGAGGCATCTCAAAAGCAGTGATGCAGAATAACCCCATTAACTTTGTCAATATTATTCACTGGAGTTGGCTGCTAAATTCAATACCAAGTTTGGGAGAGCTGTATTATAATCACTGTTTGCTTGAGACTCTGAATGAGGTCTTCAATCCCACCATCCAGGGAGGACAATGCTAGTCAGCCACTTATACTAGAATTCACACTAACAGCCGTAGAACAGGGATGCAATATGCTGTGGTAGCCATCACTGATTCTACGATTCACTTTCCATTCCTGATTTCTAGAATTCTCAACAAAAAAATGGATTCAAATTGTGCAAGAGCTGAAGGAGGGCCATGGCCTTCCTCAAGGAGTATGAAAAGACACAGGTATTTATGCATATCTTATGGATACTGCTGTTCAAAAAACTGCAACCTGCTCACATGAGGTATATGAACTCCTACAGTAGAAACAACAGACAACATCATTTCTCTAAAATCAATCACGGTAAGTTATTTTTTCCCATAGAAATAGGTTTGCAATAGTTGTACTGATCTGCAATAGGCAGACCAAATTGTTTTGCCAATTAATTGTTAGGAAGAAAAGTAAGCAGAGGTACACATAAGAAAAAAACAGTGAATGAGTTTCAGAAGGATAGTCCTTATGCCAGAGATTTCCCGTGTGACTGTACTAGGATAGATGTTCTGATGGTTGCAAGAGGTCCCAATATTAAGATAGCCATAAAAAATGCAAATATAATTGCCATATTTTAAGGAAGAGAGCAGGGGTCCCTCAACATGGGTAAGGAAAATGCCACACGTGGATGCAGAGAGGATCCTAGCAGAGTGCGGGGCCCGGGGCAAATCAGCCTGTGCTGGGCCTGGACACGACGAAGCCACTAGTGGCGTGTAGTCACCAGCACTAGGCAGGCCCTGCAGGAGGGGCCACGGCTGCTCTACCCAGCTCCACGGGGTCCTCCAAAGCGCAGGGCTTGGGGCGGTTGCCCCAAGGACAGCTTTGCATGCATGGCAGGAGGCACAATTGTGGAATCCAGCATAAGATCCTATCACACTGTATTGGTGATCCTGGACTCCCCTTGTACTGGCAAATAGCAAACTCCCACAGCGGACAGGATTTTCAGCCCTGGCTGTATGTGCAGTACAGCTGGGTCTAAGTCCCATAAGCTGTGGGACTCTCAGCTCTGGCAGCCATAGGGTGCCCTCATGGTTGGTAGATCGCAGCAGCTATGATGTCCACAGCCAGAGGGGTATATGGTGTGCCTCTGTGGCAGGGATATTAAAGCAGCTGGGGTGTCAGCCACAGGGTGCATTGTGCACTGTTATGGCCGGGAGATAGCAGTAGGTGAGGTCTCCCCGCCACAGACTACAAATGCCAGTTGAAGCTGAATAGCAACAAGCTGTAAAGTTATTATCCATTTTGAGCAATAACTTTATAGCTGGTTGGACATTTTTAAGGTGCCAGAGTTAATTTCTAGGTATAGCCAGTCTAAATTAATTGTGCAGTTAACCAGGTAATTGTGTGATAGATTTATAGAAGGGGGCTTAGTTAGTTGTTTTATTATATATTTAAGTGATATGAAAACTGACATGTTATGGATTTTGGGCCATCTATGAGTATATTGGATTAAACTTTTGAAAAATATTGATATTATTTTGTTAAAGTCCCATTAATGGGATGATTGACACTATGGTGCAAAGAGTTCTTTTGTGTCTACTTTCCAAAATCTAACTTTAAATGAAAAGGCATTAAAAGTACAGCTGCCACATTTTGATGACAAGTGCTACTACACTGGAAGTATATTATAGTGAAACAGTCTGCCGGGTAGGTCTAATGAATACTGTGCCAAGGTTACTCCAGACATGCATCAGATGGAAAACCACAAGGATGCAATATGGACAGAAATGTTCCAAGATTAATCACTGTTTGTTTAAAGATATAGGAGAGCTCATCAGTTTGAAAAGATATAAAAGGCTGGTGTGTTAGGTTGGTAGTGGGGGGAGGTGTTCTGTAATTTCATCCTTGGCTGAGGTCTTCAAGTTCATAAACTCAACCAAAAGAAATAGTGTTGTTTTCAATCCAAATAAAAAGATTTTACTTTTGGAGGACACAAAAGGGAACCTTATTAGGCTGTGAGGGACTTTTGCAAGTCAAACATTTTCCAAATTAAGTTTAAATAAAGATATGGCTTTTTAATATTCATTTAATGATTTATTTTCTCTGAAAGAGTTCTGATACATTACATAGATATCTAGGCTGTAAGAGCCAGGATTACTCCAGATAATGCTGAGAAAGTAAAGGATTTTTGTTTTGTTGTGTGGCGGGAAGGGAATGGTTAAGGTACAGCAAGTTATGGAACTAAATTTGTAAAATAATTTTAAAATGTAAGTGCACAATGATAGACTCATGGCTATTAATCTTTAAATTATTCTGAAAATAATTAGAGAAGATTATGAGGTAACTGTAGAGGAATTAGTACTACTTTTCAAGCACTTTTCTTTAGATTTTTTTTAAATGTGTTTGGGTTCTGTGGACGGAGTAGTATTTGATTTTGGTTCTTGGTTTTATTATTTCTCCAAGAGCTTTGTTTTATTTGCTGTAGATCTTCAAAAATGCCAGCATCAGAAGAATAGAATAGATGAGCTTTTGACGTCAAAGTCTGCAGCTATTGGAAGGTAAACCAGGGATAATTTCTTGGTGCTATTCCCCTTTATCTAAGTATTAGAGGAAGGAAATTTTGAAAGAGGCATTTTAAGGACAATGTGGTTCTTATTTAAAGCCTTTGGAATGATCTTAGTTCATTGCCATATTCTGAAGGAAAGGAAATCTTGATCCCTTGGTGATCGAAAAGCATATTTGAAGGATAAATAATATTTCTCATTAGGATACTGTTGACAAAACTGATGAAGTGGCAAATGTAAAATAAGCCTTTGAAGGTTAAGTAATTGTTTGGGATGGGAATATGAACTGCAGAGTAAGAAATCCCAAAGCCCTTCATATCTTATCAGATAGTGGTATTTATTATCGGAATATACTTTTATTTTCTGGACTTCTAATTGCTTACACTGAAAGCTCCTTCCATTGACGCCCTAATGAAAATGAACTAAACACTTAGGAAAACAATATGAACAAGCCAACCATATTACTGTAAAGCTAAAGAAAGAAAAAAAAGAAAATAGTTTGGATTTTCAGAATAGTTTTATCACTGGCGGCACATTCCTGGGAATATTATTATTTGTAATGTCAAAATGAAAAATGTTCATAGAAATAAATTATTAATTGTACATACATAGACATAAATATATCTGCAAACAAAGAAGCCTTTGAAAATTCACAGATAAAGCTTGTGTGTTGCATTTATTTATAAACAGAAACTTCCATCGGAGCTGTTCAAATATATATAATGCTACACCTTTCTTAATTCAAAACTATTATCTGATGTTGTTTTAATAACAGATTTATCAAACCAGAATCACTGTCTTTATTAAAGGTATTTAAATGTATTCTGAATAAAGCTTGCATTTTTTTGAATATGAAACCTGTGCATCAATAGTCGTAGTGAAAATTTTAAAATACTGCTTTAAAATTATTTTTGAAACTATATTAAATTCAATTTTGTCTGAATTTGTCTTAAAAATTATATATCTGCATTCACAGGCTATAGGTATTATATAGGTTTCAGTATCTTCACGCTTGCAAAGCGTTTCACTAATTTCTTCTTTTAGATATATGTAAATGATTTTACCAAACTAATATACATGTTAAAATATTTACACATTCAAATATAGCAAGGAACCTGTTTAGGGTGAGATTTTTCAAAGGCACAAAACATTTGGGCACCCACATATTTGAACTGAATGTCAAAACTGGGATTTCCAATCTCTTTGAAAAATCCCTTATTTTCAGTATTTGAATGGTTTGAGTGTCTCTAAATAATTCTATCAGTTTCAAATTCCAAAAGCTGTAATCCTCACTGAAATTCAGGACTCTCAGCTGCCCTGACCCATGGAACTAGAAATCATATCTTCCTCTCTATAACTATACATTTATGGCACTGTATTTCCAGTATCTTCATTACACCTACCATGGGTTTACAGGGGTGAAACTGAGATTAGAATCTGCTCTTGCAGCCTAGGGCTCCACACACTCCTGGCTTTTTGCCTCACCTTCCATAATCTTAAATCTTTCTTCATGCTCATACTATTAAGTCATTCTCTTGGGGCACTGTGTAAGTCAGACTGCATGGAGTATGTTCACTGAGTGCATTGCCACCTTCATTCTTGTGTGGGGCAATTGTATCCCTTTGCAGACAGGCTGTTGCAAAGGGCAGAGATTCTACATAGTAGTTGACTACATCTGGGTCATGTGCCAAATCAAATCTGGAGGTCAGATGCATGAATGACCCCAGGCAAGTCTGATCCATGTACTGTGTGGGAAAGTCTCCTGCCTTCTGGAGGTAAAAGCGGGCACATTTCTCAGCCTTTTCTTTATCTCTTTGGGGGAGTGTGTTAGTTCTGAGTAATAATAATAATAATAATAATAATAATAATAATAATAATAATAATAACAACCTGAGATTGTAAACCTACCTCTCCTATGAACTTCATTGAATTGGGAAGTTATCAGTAGGCAAGAGCTTTTAAGCACTCCCTCTTCTTCCATCTAATATAATCTCCATTTTGTCTGAATTGAGTTTTAGACACCCACTCTTTATCCAGATAAAATTCAGATAGACATTAGCAGAACTGTTTACATAAGGAGATGTAGAACTGCTGCTAGACAGAGGCAGCAAGCTATTGGTTTCCTGGCTATACAGAAATTAGTCTGGCTTTCTGCTAATATTTGTGTGTGTCCTTTTTGGTCCTCCTGTTATCAGTCTAGAGAAATGACTAGCATAAATTTCTTCCCATGACGTTTTCATCTCACTGATCCTTTCCAGAGCAAAAGGAGAAATGACACCCATTAACCCCAATGGGGACAGGATTTCACCTACAGGACTGAATCAGCTGCTCAGTGAGGTCAGTGAAGGAATCCCATTGGCTCTAAGGGCCTCTGGATTATACTCAAAGTGGAAGAAAACCACCTCACCAGCATGAAAATCTCATGCAGTATCCTCATCTTGAAAATGTGCAGGTATTTTGGGCTGAACTCAGCCCTCTAATTAGTACAAATTGTATATATGCCAGTACTAAAATGGAAACAATTTAGATTTTGTTAATAAATCATGTACAAATATTATCTTTTATTTTTAGACATTAATTAGACTTAGAGGAATTCTTTTGTCACTCTACCGATTTTTCATAGAAAGATAACTCTTGTTAATACTTTAAGTCTGTAAATAATTCTGACAGTAGGTGATAAAAGGACTGGAATTGCTAATTAATTTCAGAGCATTTTGAGCAAGTCCAGAATGTTCTTTAATTATAAAAGTTCTAGGACTGGTAAGTTATTGATGTAAAAATAATCTTTGGTAGGGAATATGTATTAAATGTTCTTAATAAAACATGATTTTGTATATTGTTGGTATTTTCGCCCCCCTCTCCCCCTGGTACTTGTTGTATGGAAGATTAATCTTTATTTTACTGAAAAAGCGTGCACATTTATTTGAACTACTTTTTAACTGAATGTGGTAAAATAAAAGAAGCTAGGAACAGATTATATTTTCAGTTACCCCAGTGAAATTCTGGACAGAGTCTATTAAATCAATTAAGTTTTCTGGTGTGACTAATGGCAAAATCTGGCTCTTCTTTTGTGAATTAGTATAAAGTATTTCACTGGATAGATGCCTGTTTATTATTGTTTTTCACTGGGTCATTAACATTAAGAATGTCATGTTGATTTTTATTTTAGCTAGTGAAAAACACCCCCCAAAAATGATTAAAACTTTGACATTTTTCACACTTAAAATTTTCAGGTTTCTATTCCATCAGTTAATTGACTATCCAAAGCTCCATTACTCCTGCATTACCAGATAGGGCTCCATTCTGCAATCCTTATTCCAAGAGAAGCTTGAACTGCATAAGACCCATCATTACTGTTAATCCTTTTTTCTGTTTGAAAAGTACATTTTCTTTTTGTAGTTCTTTTATTCTTCCATCTTCCTACATAACACCCCCTTTTGTTTTTATCACCGTCTGCCTTTTGATTCCAGGGAACAAATCTTCAGTCTCATATTGTTGCTTCTAAGTTTTTTCTGCTATTAAGAGATTCAGTATTATCTTTGTTCTTCCTAAAAGAGAGGCACATCCCAGTATGCTCAATACTTTGACAAATTCTTATGGCACAGATGCATTAACATCAGCATTTCAGAAAACCTGGGAAAATCTAATATCCTAGTTCAAAAGTGCACATAATATAAATAAATAGATGTTATATAAGTTATCAAATATAGAAGATGCCGTACACACTGCATCTTTCAAAATGTTTGCTGCTCTAAGTAAATTTTAAGCTGCTGAAGTTCAAATGGGTTTCTTATTATTTCTGAAAACATGGACAATTTGAAAAGTTTTCTTCAGCCTTGTTCAAAAGTACATAGCAACAAATCACAAAACGTTTTATTTATTATTATGTGATTAAATTAATGCAGTGGTTATTGTCACTACTTCCAAGCAATCTGGAAGATTTGGACTCTTGCAGAGGATTATTTCCTTGTTAGAAAGGAAACAAATGGATACAGACACTGTGTATTCTATCCTCATCCATATTTATTTAAATATGTGTACTTCAAAACCAGAATATGAGATAGTGAAAGCAGTGAAGAGCTTATGGCTCATTAGCCTGACATGCCACCTCAAGAGTTCCAAAACCAACTCATTTTGATCCTCCAGTATTTCATTTCCCTTCCCACTGGTTCAGCAGCTCAGGGCCAAATTCATTCTCTGTGTAACTTTGCTAAATCAGTTAAATTTCTGTCCACAGGCATAAGAATATATCACTACGTATCCCTTGCCTCCTTTTACATCTCCCATCAAACCCACTGGCCACGTCCCCACAAGTGGGAACGTGCAGTTTTTGGTGTCTCAAAGCCACTTGAGGCATTGTAAAACTCACGTGGCGGTCATGAATCCATTCACCGCACTGCATATTCGCAGTGTGGCAGCAAAGTTAGATACCAGGAAATTGTAGTATCTAAAAAAATGCAGCAGAAAAAAGTGGGGTGGCACCCATGCCTGCAGTATGCACTGGCAGAAACCAGAGCTGTGCTCCGGCTGCCGGCCAGGGTCCATGCACCCAGATCATGTGGGGCTCCTGCTTCAGAAATCCTCCAGGACTGCAGGTAAGGCTGCAGGGGCCAGCCCAGATGCTGGCCCCAGCCTCCTCTACTCCACCTGGGGCAATTTGCTTTGTGCCAAACCACACATGCTGGGGCATGCCCAGGGACAAGTAGAACAACTAGCACTGCTATTGTCCCCAGGGAAAGTCACATTCCTGGGAAATGCCCTTTACCCCTCTTTTACACAAGTACAGCTCTGTTGATTGCAACAAAGTTGATGCTAATGTCACACTCCAAGCAGATGAAGAATTAGGAAATTTGCCCACATAATGGTTGCAATCAAAGTCATAATCCCACTTTGTGCAGCTCAGCTATCCACTGAAGCCTCCTTTGAATTAACACTAAAACATCACTTGGACTTGTCAAGAATGGAGCAGGGCCTTAATCCTGTAACTTGCAAGGCAATTGGATTGCTGGGGGAGCAGGAGCATGCCCTTCTGGTCTGTGGCCGGTCTGAATGCAACAATTCACTCTCTTCTTAAATAAAAGAATAAAAAAATCTTTTTGATGTTAACTGATCATCAATTTTGAAGGTGTCCATTATTCTCACTTAAATATATGTACAGTACTCAATTAATTCAATTTCCTACTGAGATGGGTATATCTCCAGTCTCTTTTGAATAGAACACATCTATCCTTTTCAGATATAACTGAGCAATGAATCCTGGGTTTCATCTCTTTTCCTCTTTGCCAAAATATGACAAATTAAAAGTAAGCAAAGGTAGGTGATATACTGTACCAAGATAATGGAGTTCAGATAGACAAAAACATTCAGATTATAGTATGCAGAGGCAGATAGTATGGCAATAGAGAAAACTTTAAAACAGAAACAGGGATTAGAAAGAAGAAAAAGAGCAAAACATTCAAGTAATCTGCAGTTTCTGGAATTACCCTACAGTTCCTACTCCAACAGAATTTCTGTTGCACTAAGTAGGTTTCAAGTGCTCAGTCACTTTCAAGATCAGGTCCCCTAAAACAAACAAAAAAATCCATGATTTGCCCTATTATTTGATAACATATCAGAGATTCTTGTTACTTATGTGTTGTTTAGGTGAGTAAAGGAAGGAGGACAACACACTACAGGAATTAAAAGGATGGAGTCAGGCAATAAATCTGGAGAAAACATTGGGAAGAAGATGACAAAAAAACAGCACCACACAGAAAGGGAAGGCAACAGAATCAGTCTTGGCCTAAAAGTATAAAAGTAGCATCACAAGGAAAAATACAAGAGGAAAGCTATAATAAATATTACTATCAGTCAGTCTATATTGTAAATTATTAGACTAGGTTGTGGAAAATAATACTACTGCTAAATGCTAGCAAAAATAATAGAACACATTACAGAATCTGTCATGATCATAGCAAGAGGATATTTACATCATTTCTCTATGTACCCTCTAACTCAATTTTTTTGCTTTCTACAAGTATTCATTTTTAAGATATCCCTTATTTTGAAACATGTTCCATATGATGTTCACTGTGTTAATTCATCTAGTTATACTGTTTTGTAGTAAAATTACATGCATTTATAATGACATTTTCAAAATAATAATAGTAACATTCTGAAATAACTATTCTCTGTATGTTATATACATATATAAGAACCTAAGATCTATACTGTATCATACCAGTGGTCCATTTAGCTCACCATTCTTTCTCTGACAATGGCAGAAGTGCATCGTTTAGATAGAAGGCAAGCATTGAACCATGTATAACGGGAGTAATCTATCCCCCTGGCACTTCTTGACACCCATCATCATTAGTTTAGAGATTTCAGAGAATACTTATCTGCCTGTTCTGTTTAATATATATTAATGGATCTATCACCCATGGATTTGTCTAGTCCCTTTCTGAACTTGCCTATAGTATATGCTTCTATAACCTCCTGTGGTAATGAGTTTCACACATTAACCAAGTACTGCACAAAATGGTACTTTCTCTTGTTTTAAACTTGTCTCCTACTAAATGTCTGTGGGAGCCACCTAGTTCTACTGTTCTGGGACTTGGTGAATAGGAATTCCCTATTCACTTTGTCTACATCCTTCATGATTTTATAGACCTCAATTCTATCCACCCTCAGCCTTCTTTTCAAACTGAAGAATCCTAGCCTTTTCAGGCTCTCCTGGTATAGCAACTGTTCCTTATCATTTTGGTTCTCTATACCTTTTTTAATTCTACTACATCCTTTTGGACGTGTGGAGACCAGAACTGCACACAGTACATATAGATACATTATACAGTATGTACTTTTTATATTTTCTGAGCATTACGCAAGCTAAGAAAGTGCACTTAGAATTTAACAAATATATTCTAACATAGCAAATATATGTAGTAAAGTTATATTAAGTTATATTTTAATATAAAGCTGAGTATAGTCACTGTTGGAAAACTATGGAAATACAGAAATTGAGACAACTATATAGTTTTGTACTGCCATTAATTATTTGACTTCATTTTTCCTACAAAGAGGAAATGTTTTCAAATTAATAAGCAATTATCATTATATTAATATGATATATGTGATCTGATTTTCAAAGGTGCCAGGCATCTGCAGTCCTCAGTGACTTCAGTTGGCATTCTTGTCCTTTGCAAATTATGGCATGTTGTGAATGATTAGGTAAGGATCAAACTCAGCCTATCTAACTTATGATCTTCACGATATACTAGCAAGAATGAAAGAGGGACCAGAAGATCTGTTTAACAGAAAACTCTTCCAGCTTAACCCATTTTTCAGCCTCTCTCTGACATACCATAAGACCTTGAAACCTTGCCTATATAACTACACAATGAGTTCCTAAAGAGCTACATGCCACCTGCCCATCCCTCCAGCACTGATAGTCCCTGGGGTGCTTAACTGTATATGATATCTGAAATCTTTTCTCCACATGTGTACCAGAACCATGGTAAAACAATTGCCCCATAACCATAACCTAAATTCAATAAAAAAGCCAGTGGGAAGAGGAGAACTGTAAGGCTAAGGCACTAGACAGGGATTCAGGAAATAAGGATTCATTTCTTGGCTTTGCCACACAGCCTTCGCAAATCCAGAGGTTCATCATCAGGATGAAGGACAACACTTGAGGCAACAGAAAGTTCTGTGAGAATTGTATAAACTTATGAGACACCAAACACTGCCTGAGTGGGAGTCACACCAACAAACAGTTCACCTTCCTTTGAGTGTAACACTTTATGGATCCTTGTGCCAGTGAAATGAAGAGGTAGAGGGGACCACACTCCAGATTCCAGCATTACAGAACATCTAATTTTCTCCATAAATAATATATAAAATTTTGAAGATCTGGATGAAAGAGAAAAGTTGAAGATATATGGTGCAGAGTTTAAAGTTGCCAGAAATTCAGACTCTGAACACAACTATTATTTTTTCTTGTCTGATTTTACAGACAAAGACAGCTTAGCCTATCACTGAAGTATGAGCTTCACTTGGCAAGTAATCCAGAGAAAGGGGTAATAGGACTTTATCTTCCCTTAAGGAGCAAGATGTTATTGGTTCTGATAGATGGATCAATCTGTCTTTGTAGCTGTCAGCATTTCTAAAACACCAGTTACAACAGTGTTCAGAGGTTGTCTGATCCAAGCAGTACTGCTGAGTACATAGTGGACCAAAGTATGGACAGATCCTCAGCTGATACAAATAAGCAATTGAAAACTGAAGTTTTGGTTTTGTGCTCCTGTTTGTATGGGGATTCTCTGATGGCCAGTATGTTCTGTTCTCTTCCTAAACTAGGATAAACATTTTTTGAAAGAATAGTGAATAATGCATCACCCGTCCTCCAAACCTCAGGTACCACCTTCAGTACCCTTCATTCCTACTGGTGAAACTGTGCTCAGACATAGCAACAAGTACAGGCTGCTATGCAGTTCTTTCACTTATATCAAAATGCAAATAAATAAAATAATAATCGTGTAAAATTTCATTTTAATCACTTCCGTCATACTTCAACGACTTGTCCTTGAACACTTTAAATAAGTGACTAAGCATTATTATTATTCTGTTGCACATAAGGAAACTGAGGCAGGGAGATGTTAGGTGCCTTGCATAAAGGCACACAAGTCAGCAGCACAGCCAAGAATGTCCAGATCCAGTGTCCTATCTATTGCACCAGGGGTGTCACACTCATCTGACTCTGGGGGGCTCCTTGAAATAGCAGCAGTGGCAGCATTAACTCCTCTGCTGGCACTGACAGAGGCTCCATTGCTTGCTGGCAACCATAACAAGAAGCCCTACAGGCTGAATGACCCTCCACCACAGACTGGATCCAGCACACAGACTATCCCTCTACTTTACAATTTGTCTCATCTGACTAAAGCGGCAACTTTTTTCTCATATTTACAGAAGTTAAGGAGGTAATATTTTTTATCCCTCCCATTAAGACAGGGGTGCTCAACCCCAGTCTGCAGTCCAGATCTGCCCATGGAACTATGCCATTCAGCCTGTAGGAGTTTCTGTGCATCCAAAAAATCTGGTGGAAGGGGAGCAGTAGTACCAATAGCACCTAGCACCAGCTCCCCTGCTGTCAAATTTCCAGATGTGTAGGGAGCCCCATGGTTTGGATAGTATGCTGATAGTATAAAGTGTTCAAGAATGCTGGGAGGCAGCATGGAGCCCTGATCTTGCAGTGTGGGTCCTGACCCTGTGGTGCAGGGCTGATCGAGACGGTGCCAGGCCATGATCTGGCAGTGCAGAGCCCTAACCTAGGTGCTTGGGGCTAAGCAGAGGCAACACGAGGCCCAGTTCTGGTGAGTGGGATCCCATCCAGCCCACAAACCGGCCCCACACACCTCATCTGGCCCATGGCCCCAAAAGTAGAGTATTCCTGCCTTAAGATATAAATTGTCCTTCCTCTCTGGCCAAGTGATACTTCTACAAGCATCCCTGTTGTCTTTCTCCCATCTTACATGTGTTGTCCACACTGTAGCATGGATGGAACTTGGGTCTCAGAGCATCAGCTTTTCAAAAGTATCTATAGGAGTTAGGTGCCCAACTTCCATCAGTAATAAGGGAGAGCTTGGCATCTAATTTATCTGTTTTTGAAAATCCTGTTCTCTCAGTGCTTGCTCTGTTGCAGTGGACTAATTTCTCTGAAAACTTTCATAGATTTCATAGACATTAGGGCTGGAAGGGACCTCGGAAGATCATCGAGTCCAGCCCGCTGCCCCAGAGGCAGGAAGTCAGCAGGGATCATAGGATCTCAGCAAGATAAACATCCAAATTTCTCTTGAAGGCATTCAAAGTAGGTGCTTGAACCACCTCCGGCTGCAAGCTATTCCAGACCTTGGGGGCTCGGACAGTAAAGAAGTTCTTCCTTATGTCCAGCCTGAAAAGGTCTTGGAGGAGTTTATGACCATTCGACCTCATCATCCCTTGGGGCGCTCTGGTGAACAAACATTCCCCCAGATCCTGGTGGTCCCTGATAAACTTATAGGTGGCCATCAGATCACCCCTGAGCCTGTGCTTTTCCAGGCTAAAGAGCCCCATGGCTCTCAGCCTGTCATCGTAAGGTCTGTTTTCCTGACCTCTGATCATGCGTGTGGCTCTTCTCTGCACACTGTCAAGCTTCTCCACATCCTTTTTGAACTGTGGAGCCCAAAACTGGACGCAGTACTCCAGCTGCGGCCTCACCACTAGAACTTAATTTGTTCTACTGCTTAACCACCCTCATAGTTAGAAATTTCCCCCTAATATCCAACCTTAATATTCTTTGTTATAATTTAACATCATTATATCGTGCTCTATTCCTGCTGCCAAAGAGCACAACCTATCACCATCCATCATAACCATCCTTTAGGTGTTTGAAGACTGTTTTGAAAACCCTCCTCAGTCTTTTCCTCTTCAGACTAAATATCCCATTTCCTAAAAATCATAGTGCAAAGATAAAGAGAAAAATGTAACAAATAAACTACAAAATAAAATGTAACTATCATAAATCTGATCTATCGTAACTATCATGCATCTGATTGTAGTTATTTCCTGGCCTAGGGGATATCATTCTGGAATTGTGTTTTTATTTTTTCTTTATTTTTTTATTTTGCTCATATTAAACCACTGGAGATAATTTAATTTGAAGCTACAGACTGACTGACAAGCTTCTGTGTTCCCTCAATGATACCAAAACCTCTTTCTGAAGTTTCTTTTCAAATATGGTTAATTACATGATTCAAATGCCAGTTCAGGCATCTCTGTCAGGAGAGTAAATGATTTAATTGTCCTTGTTAGGGTCAAGGATGTTTGCAGTCCTTTTTGGATATGGGATTTGATTCTGCGACTGTTAGTTAGCTAAGTAACTTCTCAGTGCTGATATTTAGCACTTATTAGAAGTGGTCCAAAATTTTTTTAAAAATGTAATTTTAAAAATCATCAGACTCCAAACGTATCTAAGCATTACTTTTGACAAAAAACTCCTTATAAAAACAAGCATTCTGATAAACTGAGAGGCAGTTTCAGCATTTTCAGACCAAATATTTTCAAATTTTTAGACCAACTTTTTAAATTAAGCTCCAGAAAGCCATTAAAAAGTTAAAAAAGTAAGAATACAATTTTTTTATTCTATTAAAACAAAACATTTTGACTCAGAATGATTCCTTTGGAATTTTCTTTTATGGTAAATTATTAAAAAATATGTTTGCATTTTGCAATAGAAAAAAATCCAATATTACAGAACTGTATCTGAAAAACAAAATCTGGTTCCACCCAGTGCTAGTGTTTAGTATGTTAATCACAGTTAAATCGCTCTCCTAGCTAGAATCTTCCTGTTCCCAAATTAATCACTGATTTCATGTAAACTAAATATAAAATTCTGTATTGATAGTATATGCATGAAAAGCTCTGAATATATGTATGAAACCCACTGTATCCATAGCTTTTTTTAGACAAGTAGGACTGAAACAAAGGAGGATAACAAATGGAAATGCTTATATTTACTATAATACCATGCCTTTGAGCCACTAGAGAATCAGAATGTAAGAAACAAAGACCAAACAAAAGACAGGCAGCACACAGAGACACGTGTACAACAAGAAGAAATAGAAAATAGAACAAAGCATCAGAGTACCATAGTGGGTGGAGAACAATTACGAAAACAAGGAGGAAAAAAGACCCAACTGCTTAAATTTAACTGCATTCAAAATATATTTGACAACTTTAATACAAGAGCAAAACCTCAGGATTTTATTACAGTATTTTAGGAAGGATTTCAAATGCTACATAACAGATAGTTTCCACTATCATTTGCAGAACAGAGGAATTACTATATTTTTTTAAACAGAAACTTCAATTGTAGGAGATTATAAAAATCACATTGACATGGAAACTCCATGACAAGTTCAGTATCAGTGTCAGCATTTATTCTTTTCTATTGGATTTAACAGAACTACTATTTATTCACTGAATGAATATATGCAGACAATATAACCAAATTAAAAATATCCACACTCTGCCCTACCAGAGTGCCTAAGACAAACTAGAGGAATCATTTATGAAGTTATTTAAGAAAATTTATTTTCCCCTGAGTAGTCTGTCTTTGTTTGTTGTTCTAAGATTAACAATGAGGTTTTGGTATTTTGGGCTGTGGTGTAACATGGGGTGGGGAGAACAAGGAAGCTGCTCAGATGCCAATGGGGAGGCAGGGGAAAGGTAGAAAAAAATAGTTGCTGCCACAGCTACACAATTTCACCAGTGGTGGCAGTGGTAACCGGAAGTTATTGCTGCCCCTGTGTGAGGCAGCTGCCCTAGGCACCACACTGTTATGCCTCTGGTTTGGAGGAGGGGGAGAGGGTGGAGAGAGGAGGAAGGGATCTGTCAAGCTAGAAACCAACCAAATTATGAGCAACAAAGATCAGCTTTTAACTGTCAGTCATTACTGATCTAGGTGAAGTGTTCAATATCTCAGCCAATATGATCATACATTTAAGGAGCAAGCTGTGATGACTTCATAGTTCAAAACTTTTGAGTATAAAGTAGCTCTAAGTAACAGTTAATTTTTCCTTTCTCTAATTTTTCTTTGTTTTCCTCAATCCTCTTTTTTCCATCATTCCCATTTGCGCTATTATGTTCCAGAGAATTTGTCCACCTGCCCAGTGCTGGACACGCCCCCTACTCATGAAATAATAGGGATAGTATGCCAGAAGAGAAGGATGCAATTAACATGTACTGTTCCCCTTCCACTTCTATAAATTTAGAACACAATGCAGTTGGAATTCAAAACATTAAAGAGGCTGTTAGCTCAAATGTTATTCTTTGTATTTAGTTGCTTTAGTATCTGTCTCTTAGAGAAAAAGACAGAAAGAAAGACAGAAAGATAGAAAAGTTGTTAAGATGCAGGAGATCTTGGAATGGAAAGTGCTTTGCCAAGACCTGTGAGAAATGGATTCACTGCATTACAACAACCCATGATCTACTGCCAAAAACTGCTAATTATCTTTACTAGGTCTAAAAAGAGAATGCCTTTAGCTTGCACTCACAGAAAGGCATCTTAGACAAGTTTTTTGGCAGGCTTCAATTTTGCACTGGCTCAAGTCAGTTCTACTACAGACTTGAAGCACTTAAAGCATTCTAAGGAAAAAAGTAGACGCAGGCAATTAGGAACTGAAATGTGTTCAACAATATATTATAGTGTAATGATGCAGTAGAACAGCAGACTGGTAAGTAGAAGTGTAGCAAAAAAGAACTTTTTTTTTTTTTACGGAGCTCATACTCCTGCAAATGAGACTGAAGTGTAAATTGTGGTCCAGGAAAAGGAAACAAGTAACTGTTGATGTACTAATTTCCCCATGAGAAGACAGACTTGAATTAATAGGAATGTCAAATGAGAAAAGCTGTTGCCTTTCAAGAGTGTTAAGAAAGAGGACAATACCTAGGTGGGCTGAACAGAATTATCTAGCCAAAAAAAATACTGAATAAAGAATACAGAATACTTTTAGTACTGAAGGTTAAAAGATACAAGATAATGTGGAGAAGCTACTTGAGAGCATGCAAGACAGCTAGATGTGCCTGCAAGGGAATGTTGAAATGTATAGATAATAGGAGTAAGTTAGATTTACATTTGCTTTATGTTAGAAAAATATCCATGCATATGTGCAAAGGTCCGTAACACAACTAGGGGTGGGTGGGTGGGTAGGGCACCAGACCCAGATGCCAATTTAGAAGGGGCACCAAATGGCAACCCAGAGGCAGAGATGACCTGAGCAGGTTGCGGGGCCCAGGGCAAATCAGCTTGTGTGGGGGCCAGCCCAGGATGTGAGGAAGCCCCCAGTGGATTTGGTGGGTGGGGGTTGGGAGTGGGGAGGAGGGGTGCTAAGCGGCCGGATGTGAAGCCAGCAGCAGCACAGAGTCACTGTGGCTGCTCCACTCAGCTCCACAGGGACCCCAAAGTGCAGGGCCTGGGGCAGTTGCCCCAATTTGCTTCCCCGCAGGAACAGCCCTGCCCAGAGGGAACCCATGCCGCAGCAGCAGCAGCCTATGGGTATGGAGTTAAGACTCTCTAGTGCTTGACACTGCTCCCCCACACACTGTACACCCAGGGCACCAAAATTCCTTCTGGCAACCCTGAAATTCCACATTACGATTTTTTTCTACATATGTCAGACAAGTAAATATTCACATACTATTTGCCCCGCACCTCTGCCTATACCTGGGCCAAATACTTAGTATGCTCAGAGAGCTAATCAATCAAATAAAAAAATCTAAAAAGTAAATGTGGCATCACTTACATCAAATTCAGATCTATTATCTTACATGATAAATTGAATAAAATATACAGTAGTAAATCAGATGAGAATATTCCATATAATTTTAAAGGTTTTAAGCATATATTGTATTTTATAGAAATAGGATTCTTTTGCTTCTTTAATATTAAAGATTACTGAATCAATTATTGGCCACATCTGCCTGTGCTGCTACCCCCTCTACCTTATGCTGAGTACCAGAGCACAAGGGAGTTCCAGCCTAAGTTAGTATTAAAACATTTATTGTTCAATATTTATCAGGTGTTTTTCTCACTACATTGCCAGAACCATTTTCTTCCTGACTCCTTCGCACATTGCCTGCCTAGCTCAACAGCTTTGCCTAGCCAACAGTCCTACTTTTTGGGAAGTCTTAATGTTTCTTTTCCCTATCCATACCATTATTCTGCTTATTACATTTTTCTAATGATAGATTCAACACTACATTGGATCAAGTTAAAAGAGTTCAGAAATCGGGAATTTATAATATTCATAAAGGCAGCTTTGGTTCTCAGCTGCCTGTTCTGTGGCTTAATGTCAGACATTTTAAATCTACTATTATGTACTGTGCAAAGAAAAAGATTTTTTTAACCAGAAAAGAAAAGATGGATTGGGGGAGGGGGTGTATGGATACAAATGAAAAATAAAATAAAATGGTGAACAACGAGCATTTATAGCAAAAATGTTAAGAAAATCAAGGATATGTTTGGGGTCAACCGGAAATATTCCTTATCAGTGTTTCTGCTGACCTTGCATTTGCACTTTCACATTTCATTTTCATCTCTCATTCTAAATTAAAGTAAATCTCTTATTCCCATAATTGAATCATGATGGGAGGCTTGCTGCTTCTAATTAACTTATCTTTCTTTCTGCTTAATTTCTAAATATAATTTTGTTGAGTTTGTTAGCAAATGTGAAATCTTAATTCCAACAACTATCTTAATTCCAATAGCTCTTCTTCCACTAAATATTTGATGGCACTGATATTATATGCTGCAATGACCAGATAGTTAAATCAAGTAATATGGATCTGATCTATTATATATTATCGTAACAAAATCATTCCCTTCTTGGGGACAGGGTAGAGGCTTGCTCGTGATAAAAGAAACCCTGTTGATTTTAATTTACCGTAAGGGGAAAAGTGCTAGATAACCATCCCTGTGTGCTGAAAAGTATCTGGTAATAACAGACTTAAAAGAAAAGGTAGTGCTGTAGAATTTCTGTATTGGTATAATTGGCACATTTGACAGAGCGAAAGAGACTTTAAATTGATGTCTTATTGGAGGTCTGAAAACACAGTAGTAGTACTTAGAAATGGATGCTTTTGACACACAAATTAGAGACTTTTAAAGGTATCAACCTTGCACAGAACAAACCATTTGAGGATGCGGAAAAAATTACTAGAAGAATTCTTTCCCTTAAATTATATAAGACAACAATAAATCATGCCATCCTTTTTCTGTTGATCTGAAGGTATGTAGCACTTGAGGTAGATAGCACTTGTGATGAACATTTTTTGAAATTGTACACAAGTTCCTTTGCCAATCCTGGTGGGTTTTATTTACACAGGTGCCATAACTGCACATAATGACATTGGAAGCCAGAAACCATATATTTCAAAATTGGTTGGCAAAAGACTTAAAATGCATATTCTGAAGAGGTAGTTGTTATCTCTTCAAACTGAAAAGTAAATTAGAATTTGATACATTGCCAGTTCAAATCCACATACTGCTAACCTAGTACTTAAAATCTTTTTAAATAATCTCAACATCTTCTTATATATTGAAAGGTTCCAAAAGAAAAACTGAGGCTTGTAAGTCATCCCTTCTTATTCTTCTCTAGAAGAGCAAAATATATATTTTGATGAATGAATCATCTGTGTCCATTTTCATTTGATGCGTGAGAGAACTTCATATTTCTTTTGGGAAAAATATTATACTGTAACAATATTTGCTTTTAATTCACACAAAAATTGATTACTACTAAAATGGAGATAAATATAAAGTTTTTTCTTTTAATTTTTTTACATAAAAATAGAACACGTGGTTGGTACCAAAGATTAACTTATTCCAGTTTGGGTGCCTTGATCTGAGGTTTGTAGATATAAGTGGTCTGATTTTTCAAGGGCCTACCCTTTGACTAGGAATAGAAGTTAAACATAAACCAGTTTAAATGATCAGAAACTGGTTTCAACCTGTAACAGAACATAAGTTCAGTGCACATAAACTAGTTCTAAAATGGCTGAAACTGGTTTAAGATAAACCTGATTGAAGGTAGTATCAGACTTAGCTGATTTGGGTCAAACTGGTTTATAAAACTTCTGTCCCAGACCCCTTATTGGTTCAAGTCAAATCACAGTCCCCCAGCATCCTAGCATGCTTTACAGCCCTGTGCTGCGCTCCAGAGAGAAGAGTTGGCCCTCTGCTCTCTAGCCAAACCCTCTACTCCCTAGCCAAAGCAATGAAAACTGGCTAATAAGGGGGTGGGGATAGGAAACCTGGCTGGGGACTGCAGCCAGGTCTGCCTGAGTGGAGGTGGGGGCGCAGCTCCTGCCAGACCTTCCCCCTTAGGAAAGAGGGGCAGGGGTATGGGGTGGGGCATGGCAACTCAGGTAAAAGTGCAGGGGTGCCTGGGGTGTCAGATGTCTGGCTGGTCAGTGTGCCAGAA
>NW_017729031.1:50592432-50604924 GCF_001723915.1 Gavialis gangeticus
ACAGCCTGAGAGGGACTGCCCCCCCCCAGGCAAACCCCTGCAGGGATCTGGGGCCTGGGAGGTGTTTTAATTTTCCCTTCCCCATCTGAGTGTACTGACCATGTCTCCTGCTGTCTTCTCAAGTGGGGCACAGGGCAGGCAACAGCTTGAGAGGGACTGCCCCCCCCCAGGACAAACTTTGGCTGGAGTCTGGGGTCTGAGAGGGGCTTTAATCCCCCCCCCCTTCCCCAGCTCAGTGCTCTGGCCATGCCCCTGCTCTCTGTTTGACCAGGGTGCGGGCAGGGGGGCAACAGCCTGAGAGGGACTGCCTGTCCAGCAAACCCCAGCTGGGGTTTGGGGGGGGTGGGGAGAGGGCTTTAATCTCCCTTCCCCAGCTCTCCACTCAAGCAGGACATGGGATGAGAGTGGGCAATGGCCTGAGAGGGACTGTCCCCCCAGGCAAACCCTGGCTAGGGCCTGGGGTCTGGGAGGGACTTTAATACTCCCTGCCACCTGTGAGCACAGGGCCAAACGCTGCAGGACCAGACTGAGAGGTGCAAAGTGTGGGCAAAGACCTGGCACAATCATCATATATATGTGCTGGAGATGGAGCTAAGGGAAAAGAAGAGGGACTGCTTGGGCTGATGTGATCGAATAAAGCAGAGAATTGCATTTACATTATAAAGCAGAACCTGTAAAAGGTAGGAAACTGGAATACCTATAAAGGGACAAAAGACAAATGCATGAAAGTCCTGCCAAAGGTGCTATAGGTGACAAGCATACTAATGTCAAGGCACTCAAGGGGGAGAAAGGGTGCAAATGCACCCATAAAACCCAAGTAGAGATGAAGCCTGTGGGATCACCACTCCAACACCTAAGCCCACCTGCTGATTCCCCCAAAAGGGCTTTCTGAATACCTGGCTGTAAAGAGACACACTGCCTCGAGGATTTCTTAAGGTTTACACAAGGCTTTCTCTTGTCTTTTTTTTTTATTACATTCTATTTTAAGTTAGACCAAGTTGTGTGCGTTCTCACTGTGTTTTCCTGGGCTGTATCTTAGCTCAGGCATGGATTTTTTGGTTGTTCTTTGTTGTGTGCTTGAGGTTGCAAATTGTGGTGTTCAATGCTCGCTTCAGAGAAGGACTATTCTTGTTCAAGCTTTCAATAATTTAGAGCCATTACCCTTCCCCCCCACCCACTTCTTAGCCTGGCAGGAGCTGTCTCACCCCCCTTGAGTGGGGAGCAGGGGTGGGGCAGAAGTCTGGCAGCCGCTGCCCCCACTGCCCAGGCAGACCCCAGATGGGGTCTCATGTCAGCACAGTGGATTTAAAGCAACCCAGCCCTGCCCTTGGCCCACCAGCTGGTGCTGGGCCATGCCCCCTGTGCTCAAGCACGGAGGTGTGGAAAAGCCTTGGAGTTTCAGTCGCTTCTCTTTGGCTTCTGGCATGAGCCACTGCAGGCAGGTGGCTGCACTTCTTGAATCAAAAGTGAATGTCTGTTAACTTGCTTCTTGGTTTAATTTCTGCAGCTTAGATTAACCTGCAAAGACTGAACCAATTCAGCCTCGGGCTTTTTGACGGTCTGTACTTAGCCTTTGATTCAGACCCCTTGTAATGAGTATGAGAGTATTTTGGTAAAGATGGGTAGTACTGTATAACAGAATAATGTGTAGTGTACAAAAGTGAAGCTGAGAGAAAAAATTGCAGGAGCTTGTTAACCTCTATAGGAAACCAAAACTAAGAAGAAGATATTTAGCTTTCTGGGGGAGTGGTAATTGTTAAAGGTATAATAATTAAGTATTTTTTAAAAACCTGTAGACACTAGGTTTGTAAAACAAAAAATATCTCATATCATTTTTATTCTTAGGATTTACCAGGAGCTAAGGTAGAAACAGCTTCTAATAGGCCTGCCAACTCAAGAAAGTTGTGTTTCATATTCATTGGATCCTTTGTATTGTATGAATAAGCAGGCAAGCAAGATATAGTTTGAGAAGACTAGTCACAGCTAAAGGAATTTAATTTAAGTTTTAGCCTTAAGTTCCAAGTTCTTCTGTCATGATTAAATAGTGATGAAAGAGGCAGACAGAATATGGGGGCATTTTAACATGTGCTTCTGGGTGGGGGGGGCAGAGGGCTTTAATTAGAGTGGCTCTAACAGCTGCTCTAAAGTACCTGCAGCATGTCAAGTATCAGCATCGACACACTTCAAAGCAGTGGTGGGGTGCTTTAACTAAAACTCATCGTATGAATGATTTTTAGTTAAAAAGTTTTAGTTAAAGAACCCCCGCCATCATTTTGTAGCACAGGGACACTGATATTCAAGATGCAGAGGCTGGCTAGTGTGCACTACCTAGCACAATTAATTGAGCCTATTATTACAGCATGTCAGAGCAGCCTCCAGGCACATCTACCAACACCCTAGATGTGTTAATTGATGAATGGACAATAGTTATAGTTTAGGCTGCCACTTTAGGAAGCAATAAAGACAGTTCTTAAGTTACCTATCAATCAAGTTTTTCCTCAAAACTACATAGCAATTTTAAGTTAAATAATGTGAATTGAAATATATCAAACTGCTCATGATCAGCCTGTGTTTCCCTGCAGCACAATGTGGAGTTTGTGAGGGGAGCATGTTCTGCTCCCTTATGGAGCAGCAGAGTCCAGAGAATTACACACTGTGTCCCTTAAGGGAGGAGGAGGTGACTGGAGAACTATGAGCACCTGTACACGTACATTGAGGCTGCTCCGACACACTGTAATTATGATGTATCAGAGCAAATTTGATTAATTCAAGTCTGCTGGAGCAGGGTAATTACCATGCTCCAGCAGACTCCAGCAACATACGTATCAGCGTCCCCACACTGAAAAATGGCAGTCATTTTTCAGCGTGGGGACACTGATATATGTGACACTCCTGGTGCTTTAATGAGAGTGACTCTTGGAGCCACTCTCATTAAATTGCACCCTTCCTCCTCGCCTCCCAGAGCACGTGTATAAACCATATGTCCTCTTCTGAAAGAAGCTGTAACATATACAGACCGTCTCCTAGGAGGAACTTTACTGTGGGTGATTCAACCCTGGTTGTTCCCAGGTTATTTTTCTCTTGAAGCAGCAAAGTAATAGACCTACCCTATGGAAATGTGAGGACAGTACACATTCTTCCACTGTGCCTTGTCCCTAGGCTTTCCAGGGAGGTGTTGTAGTTCTGTGAAACTGGGGATCCAAGCAAAGGGAGGGGCAAGGAAATCAAAGGAAACAGCTGCATCATACACCACATTTCCACTCCAATTAACTGGATGCAATTCAATTACAAGCTATGGCTGTGGTGCTTTTTCATCGAGTTTCTCAAGGCCATAGAAGCCTCTTTTAGGTTTCCAAGCCAGTAGTGAGGGAAAGGGGGAAAACTGCAGGAATTCAGAAAGCAGCATAGGATCTGTAGGAGTTGCTTCTGTCAGATTCCCCTGAAATCCACAGGCACAGGATGTTAACAGGTTTCACTCAGCAGTAGCTATGTAAGAGGAATGTAACAGTGTCCTTTACAAGGACTTTCTCTAACACTGGAACACCTGGACCTTAGCCTTCACTTCCTGCCTTTGTTATCTCAGAATTCCAAATTAACAGGAAGTGCATTGAATGATTAATTCTCAGTGTAATGATATATTTTTACTGAGGCAGTATTTCTCAGACATCAGAGGGGCAAAATGACATCTTACATTTTAAGAAGCTGAAAAAAGTCTGCCTCAATAGATGTTTTTACTTGGGCAAAACTTCCATTGAATTAATTTTCGAAGTACTATGGGATAAGGACCAGAAGCTGAGATCACCTTCTTTGTTTCTGACAAATGGTCACACCATTAGAGTAGTGATAGTGATAATCCTGTACAAGAACCATGCATCGTAGAAAACTGGTGAGAAGTTATCCTGTAGCCTCTCTATCCCTCACCAGAAAACTCTTAAGAAGAAATAAATGTTGCTGTTCCTAAAGTGCCTTTCAGTATAATTCTACCTCTGTCATCCTTTTCCTTCCCCCCTACTCCCTGTGTTAGCTCTTATTGTCCGTCTTCTGGCCCTCCTACCTCCCAACCTACTGCCCTCTGCCTCCTCTAATGTGGGAGCTCAGTAAGGGAGAGAAAGGGTGGTGAGTCAGGTGATGTATGTAGCTAAATGCCACCTTTGCATCAGTTCCCATCCCCTGAATCTCAAATGCAAATGCTTGAAATCATTAATTGCAAAAGCATATCTGACTTCCAACAATGACATCAAACAAGCTATACAAAAACATGCATTATTCTCCATAGAACAAAGAACAGCTAAAGATAAGATGTTCTATGTCACAATGAAAAAAAAACTGTTAAAAATCATTCTAGTTATTAATATTACATTATGTGAAGACAAGAAAATAAATACTTGCACATCAGCTTTAGAGTTCTCATCTTTTAGAGGTCAGCCTTCCTGAGCTTGAATTTATACTTCAGTATAACTGTATGGTTTTATCAGCTGCTTCCATCTAAGAAGCACAGTGCTAAGTGACAGAAAATGCTATTCAATGCTGAATAGTCTAATAAACTCTTGTGAAACACATTTTAACTACAAGGACAACATGCAGGTAAACAACAGAAAGGGATTTCTTCCACAAAGATGAGACTTGTCCATCAAAAAAATGAATCAGATGGCACCTAGAATCGATATATCTGTAACATCTAAAACAGTGCTTCCCAAACTTTTCCTCAGCATGGCCCCATTTATGACCCCACTTCCTCAGCATGAACCCTCACTGCCAACTCACAGCCCCCCACCCCCAGGTGCCCCTCACTATGACCCAGAGTCCCCTGGCCCTGACAGTGCCCCTCACTCCCAATCTGCAGACCCCCCTCTCCCCAGGTGCCCTAGGGCCAGGGTCCATAGCCCCCTGCCCTCGCATCCAGGCAACACCTGAGCCCTGGCTGATGCCTGCAGGAAGCAGCAACTGCTGAGACCAGAGTGTGGAGCCCAGCTTCCTTCCTCCCTGCCCCTGTCCCCTCCCCAACAGGTGGCATGGCCAAAGCAGAGCCCATGGGGAGGAGGGCGAGGATGTGGGCTGCCCACTGCAGGCTTGGGGCTCCCCACCTTGCTGCCCTTCCCCTGGGCCTCTGCAGCCCAGTAGGTGGGACCTGGCATGGGAGTGAGCGCTGTGCTGCAGCCCCATCCATTGATGTTGTGCCCCCATTTGGGGTTGCGCCCTACAGTCTGGGAACTGTTGATCTAAGATAAGAATCATCTTGTTGCTTTATCTTAACGTGCATCCCAGAATTTACTGTGTCTAATCTCTGTAGTTATCATCTATTTCCTAAATATCAAATTCAGTTTTGATGGTATAATATGTTATTACATGACAAATCTGTGAAAGCCCAACGATGCCATCATTAAAGCTATATATTGTCTTTCTGCCTCACCTTCCATAGCACTGTTTTGTTTCCCACAAAGTAAATGGACAATCTACGTGTCTACATAACTATGCTTTCAGTGCGGTTCATGCTGGCTAGAGAAAGAACACTTGAGGAAAAAAAACTTGGAATATATATACATGTATGGGAATCCCTGGGATTCATCAGAACCAACGTTGTGTCTATCTGTATTGGGGCAGGGAGTATCAGGATTCTAGGAATCTGCCTGATGGTGTGTCCAATTTACAAGGACACTGGGCTGAAACCAGTGGCTTTAATTCCTTGTGTGGAATGAGATCATGCAACCACAGGGACAAGTTACATTGCAATAGTAGTCATAGAGCAATTCTCTCACTTGCTCATCTAGGGGAATATTTCTTTCTCCCATTCCACAGAGCTGTTATACAAAGCCTGGTTGCTTAGGCTATACACCGGGGACAGGATTGGACCCTACATTATCAGGTAATAAATTATTCACACTGTTGTTATGAGTTATTAGCTAGAAATCATCATTTCCAATAGACTTACCATATACATTCCATAATGTTCTCTGCAGCGTTTTAAGTTAACCCAGTAAACTATGTGGATCATCAGAGTACTCTACTCAAGTCTTCATGCACTGTTTTTCTGAGGTTAAATTTGTACTCTTTCTTATTACTTCTTTCTTATTTTTCATCGATTTCCATTAAAGTAAGAAAAAGCGGTGATCCAAAAACAGCTCATGAATTGCATTATCCAGTTTAATTAGTGTGAACAGAAAGTTGCTCTACAGACAGAGCAGTCAGCATTGAGATGAGAATGGCACTTTATGCTGGGCTGGCAATGGACTTAAGTTATTGCCATTGCCAATTATTATTGTGATCAGCACTTCTTAGAATCTTTCCTCTGCTCAATTATACAATGATTTAAGAATGTGTTACAGAGAATTTGCATCATTTCTGAAATATATTGTACAATTATTACAGATCTAAAAAGCAATTTACCTTTCCTGTACATTTTGAGACTGTGCATGCACATGTGCATATTTCTTGTTGCTATGTTGTTGATTCAGATTTGCAAAACTGAACAATTTATATTTAATGTTAGTTTATTGTGTAGTATGATGCTAGTAGATCTAATACATTATTATAAAAGTGTGATTAGGGAAATAAGGCTGGCTAAGTAAGCATTACTTTAATAATGCACTAGTCATATCTACTTGACTGTATTAGTCTTTTATACCTGTGCAAATAAAACTGGAAAGCCATTTTATCTTGCTATTTTTTAATTAACTATTTATTTTATAATTAGAGGATGTTTTTGCTTAGTATATAGTAATTCTTTTGGCAAAGTTCAATATGTTCTGTCAAGCAGTAATTTGAAATATAATTTCATAAACCCATGCCTAAAATCTATGCTGAATTTTTGCAGTATATAGTTCTGCATTTCTCCTTTCCTAATCATGAAAACTATTCCTGTGGGGTTTAAAAGCTGGGATTTCATATGTTCTGAGCCAATGCTGTCCAGACATAGTTTTTTTCCACCAGACAAATCTGCTTATATAGAAAGGATAGCAAGATTTGATCAAACACAGGGTCTGAATTGCCACCAGCTTGTACCTTGTGTATCTACATTACACTTGAGCAAGATGATAATATTTTACATGCACTAGCTATTTACTTCCCAGCTCTAACTACAAATTGAAATGCACTGCAGAATCAAGTTGCTGTTTTTATTTTAAATATCATTATATTTCAATTTGAAATACCTTAAACTCTTAATTTGTTTTAAAAATGCCTCAGCTCTGAATTTCTTCAATGACTCTGCATTCCTGCCTCTATGCTAGTTCTACAACTTTGGGAAACTAAACTAAGTATGGGGCTTTTTAATTCTGGCTAATGTGAAACTCCAGAACTATATCAAGTCAGCCATAGCCTTACAGTGATCCCAGTATCTATTGGTCCTCTCTCCCCATTCCAGTCTACCAAAAACAAGCAGACATTATTAACCTAAATAACTTGGCCCTGGCTGAACAATGGCTATACTGAGGATGGTTCCTGAGCTGGCAGAAGTAGTTTTACCCAAGTAGTCTGAAAGGAGACTTAGGCAGGAGAGATCAAGAGAAGGAATCAGCCAAGAGGGAAGAATAAGAGAAACAACATGTTTTGGAGGGATAGTCAAAAGTATGAAGAATCTGAAGCAGTGTTTTTTGTTTTTTATTTTGCCTGGCTCTGAATATTTCTTGTTCTGTTGTAAAAAGGAACAGTTGATTTTGGCTTCTACTATCATGTATCCACAGAGGTGAATGGTACACCAGGATGTGGGGAAACCAGGGGATGTGGTGTACCCTGATTTTAGCAAGGCTTTTGATACAGTCTCTAACAGCATTCTTGTAGGCAAGCTAAGGAAGCATGGGCTGAATGAATGGCCGGTAGGGTGGATAGAAAACTGGCTGGAGCATCCGGCTCAGAGAGTAGTAACTGAAGGCTGAATGTCTAGTTGGCAGCCGATATAAAGTGGAGCGTCCCACGGGTTTGTCCTGGAGACGGTTTTGTTCAGTGTCTTCATCGATGACCTGGAAGATGGCATAGAGTGCACCCTCAGCAAGTCTGCAGATGACACCAACCTGGGGGGAGTAATAGATACATTGGAGGGTAGAGCTAGGATTTAGACTGATTTAGACAAATTGTAGTATTGGATGAAAAGGAATCTCATAAGGTTCAACAAGGACAAGTGCAAAGTCCTGCACTTAGGATGAAACAACCTCACGCACCAGTACAGGCTGGGGGCTGGCTGGATGGGCAGCAGCTCTGCAGAAAATGACCTGCGGGTTATAGTGGGCAATAAGCTGAATATGAGCCAGCAGTGTGCCGTTGTTGCCAAGAAGGCTAATGGCATACTGGGCTGCATTGGTAGATGTGTTGCCAGTAGGTCAAGGGCAGTGATTATTCCCCTCTATTCAGCACTGGTGAGGCCACATCTGGAGTGCTGTGTTCAGTTTTGGGCCCCCACTACAGAAAGGATGTAGACAAAGTGGAGAGAGTCCAGCAGAGGGCAACAAAATTGGTGAGGTTGTAGGGGACATGGCTTATGAGGAAAGACTGATGGAACTGGGCTTATTAGGTTTTGAGAAGAGAAGACTGAGAGGAGATTTAATAACAGCCTACAACTATCTGAAGGGGGGTTCAAAAGAGGATGGATCTAGACTGGTCTCAGTGGTGGCATGTGACAGAACAAGGATCAAGTGTCAAGTTGCAGCAAGGAAAGTTCATTTTAGACATTAGGAAGAATGTTCTCACTAGAAGGGTAGTAAAACACTGGAACAGGTACCCAAAGAGGTTGTAGAAGCTCCATTCTTGGAAGTTTTCAAAACCCAGCTAGACAAAGCTTTGGCTGGGATGATCTGGTTGGAGATAGTCCTGCTTTGAGCAGGATGTTGGACTAGATGACCTCCTGAGGTCCCTTCCAACCCCAACTTCCTATGATTCTATGAATACCCACAAAGTGAAGCCCTAGAAAAATATGTACATAAGCTGTTAAGAACTACAATATGTCAGCGCTGGTTTCATGGCAGCTGATCCAGAGGCTTGTTTCCATAAAGGGGTAACTGAAATTGACCCTGTGACCAGGAACAGTTCTAGATAGGCTAAGAACAAGGGCAGTGCTCAAGTCTTCTAAAAATCTGGAAGTTTTTAGTATGTGGGTCTAGCACAGTTGGACCCAAACAACATAGCCTGGCAAGTGTCTAGAAACTGGAAACATACCAAAAACTATGGTGGAATTTTCAGATTCTGACTGTAAACAGCTGTCCCAAATATTTCTCACCCTGTGTGTAGAGATGTATAAGAGAAATGAATGGGATTGTCATAGAGTCAAAGGCATGCTGGGCTATGGCCCAGCTCTAATATGCTACGTCGAGTCTCTCTTAGTGGACAGATTCCCATGCTTCACAGAGATTCTGAAAAGACAAATCCTTGAAGATGAGATAATAAGAGGAAATGTTGCATGACTAAGTGTGACTTAGTGAACTTTTCTTTTTTTTAAATTGATTTTTCTTAAAAATACAGTACAAACATCAGGAAAAAAACATATATATCAACTATATTCAAAACTGAACTATACAAACAATAAGCAATATAAGAAGGAAAAAAAGGAGGATGGAACAGGGAGGGACTGAAGAAAAAAAGAACTGAAGAATTGTGTGAGAGAACCTACCAAAATTTAGTTACAAAAATATTCCAAGAATTTCTTAGCTAAGCCTGCTAAACAGGACTCTCTCCATAGTTGCCAGCTGCACTGTATCATTGTACCAGATTTAAAGATGTCCTACTTTTCCAGTGCAGCAATATAATTCTGCATGTTACTGTAAGGCCTGCTGTAAACATGCAGTTTGAACTCCGTAGGGATACACTCAGGAACACACATATTTGCCAAAAGTGTCAGTGCTGTGTTCAAAACCATGTTAGCTCTAGTTATAATTTCTTTCCAAAAATAATTGATAATAGGATATGACCAAAACACAACCAAATGTTGCCTGCAATCCATCACATCTCCAACATGCATCTATGGCCAGTATATTTAATTGTTTTAAGTTTAGAGACAGCCCAATGTAGATGAAGAATGATCTTTGTTGTGTAAAATGAAGCCTAGATCTGTTGTTGATGTTTGAGCATTGTGACTTTCTGATTTCCATTGGGATTCTGTTATCTGAATACCTAGTTCTCTATACCATTTCAGTCTTAAATAGTGAGTGTCAAGTCTTCTATGTTATATTATATTGGTACAGGATGGGGAAGAGAAGGCTTTCTCTGGATCAACTACTAAAAGAGCCATAGGGACTGTGAAAGCCTGGCTTGGGAGGAAAACCTAGGGTCTTCATAGTTAAGTTCCTGTGACTTATCACTAAGAAGAGAGTGCCCAGACATACCAGAGAACTCAGAAAGTTGACATAGGGTCAGACTGGCATTTGTATAATGCTTTTTCCTGATCTTCTCCATAAGGTGGCTGAAAAGCAGCTTGTTTAAAACCAGCAAAACTATAAGCCAGACACAAGCAGAGGAGGTATCCTTCCATCCTGGATATTAACGTGTAGAAAAAAAACTACACTATCTCTGACCCTAAGGAAGCAGAAACATTTCTTACATTGCTACCATCTGGAGAGGGTAAATTTATGGAATAATCCAAGTTGTACAGGAAAAACAAAAACAAAAAGGGAAAAAGGAAGAGTTTTTGGATTGTTAAATACTGTTTATTTACTGTGGCATTCATATTTTTTGTTAATGTCTTCGTCTTTATAGTTGTAGAGTGGTAGAGAGCTTTGGGTTACATCTGTCCAGATCTTCCTGGAGGACACAGCATGTTATCTAATAAATTTACTGTTAGTATTTCTTGTACTTTATTTTGCTTTTCTTTTTTCATTATTTTCCTCTTCCCCCTCATGATCTTTTAAACAGGAATTGAATCTGGAGTGAGAAGCATGAACTTTAGCTAAGCAGCCAAGGCTCTGGGCTTAGAGTTATAAACCTCACATCCTCAATATACTAAAAACAGAAAATGTAGACTTGTAAACATGTAATTGCCAGTGAGTTACAAATGCTTTTACTAGCAGTTTTAAAGATGCCAAGGATTATGGAGTACAGTACATGTGGTAAAAAAAAGTGGGGGGTGGGGGTGCAGGTGGGAGAGAGAACCTAGAACATTTGCAAGATGAAAACCATGTTATATAGGAAGAAATACAGGATGAGAAAATGTAAATGCACTAGTTCCTAGAAGTTACTGACTTTAGTCTCAGGAGAACATAAGCATATTACTAGTGAATGGGGAGGACGACAGGAGTGTTATTGACCCTTTGTTCTCAGGCTTGTTTTTTTTTTATCTCCTTACTCCACATTTTCTTCTTGCGTCTCTAGAGAATTAAAAGAAAGGTGATTGCAAGCTTGGCCAGCCATCCCAATTAGTTAAGTTAAAAAAAGTTCATTCTTTTTGCTGATGCAGGTTTATCTTAATGTTACTAACTAGCTTCAGCATATACTTGGGATACTGCAGCTTTGCCAGACCTCCACACTGTGCTGCTGAACACTTTAAAGCTCACAGGCATGTTCAGTATTCACCTACTTAAGTGCAGCAGCAACAGTAGATACATAAATTTAACAACATCATAAAAGAGCAATAATTGCTGGGAAAAGTCATTATATGTTTCACGTACTTTGGTGCTAAGCACTCTAGATGTGTTGGGAGGGAAAGACAGACAGCTTTGTCACACATTGCAATTAAATAATCTTTTCCTAATACACAGTAATTGTTCCAGCAGTCTTTGGTGTATCCTGTTGAGTAGTGCTGACTTGAAATGTTATTTGCATATAACTGCATTTCTGATATACAACTGTAGAGTTTTATACAGCTAGGTACTACTTTACTAGTAGAATATATTTTTGTCCCAGCTTGCTCTTGAAGGCACATCAATATAGTGCCATGGGAGCCACAATGACATCATCTATTGCTAACAGAGAAGGACTTATTTTTTGTTTTGTTCAAAATGGGCTTGACTGTTTGAGAGCACATCTACACTGCAGACAAACCTGTGACTGTAGCTTCTTTAAAACACACCCATGACAAAGCAGGTCCTTACAGAAGTGTAGTCAAGACAGCATGGACCTCTGTACAGGTGACAGCCTACAGCTGCTAGGCAGGTTTTGCTGAGCTCTGCTCTGTAGTTGCTATGCTATTGTCATTATCAGTTTTAGCTAGTGTAAAACTAGCTTGTGTAGCTGAGTCTACATGTGCTGTAGTCATACTGGATACAATGTGAGCATACCAACTAAAGAGGAGGAAGCAGCTTCAGAAGAAAAATAAAGCAATAAATAGTAGGGCTGAAGAATTATTTAAAATGTGATTGCGATTAGTTGCACAATAATGATCTTCTCAGGTCCCTTCCGACCCTAGAAACTATGAAACTATGAAACTACAATAAAAAAATTAGTCACAATTCTTTGCAATTTCAATCACACAGCTAAAAACTCAAAATTATGTGCAAAAACCCTCAAAATTATGCAAGTACTTGTTATGGTTGGAGGGTGGGTGTGGAGTGTGTGTGTGCATGCGTGGGAGGGAAT
>NW_017729031.1:50610130-50621824 GCF_001723915.1 Gavialis gangeticus
ACATGCGTGCGCGCACACACACACACACACACACACACACACACACACACACACACACACACACACAGAGCACTGCGCCAGTAAGTCTGTGGAGGGGAAGAAGCAGGGGGAGAGGGAAGGGGTGGGGTGCAGATTGAGGCCCCTACAGTTGAGGGAGGGAGTGGGGCAGGGGCTGGGGTGAATGGGACCCAGGACTGGGATGGATTGTGGGACGGAGCTGTGGGTGGCTCATCTGGGCAGAGGCAACTCCCCACCACTGCGCACATCTCCAGGAGAGGCAAAGGGGGACATGTTCCCCCCAGATTTGTGCATGGGGTGGAGATGGCCATGCAATGCTATGTTGTGCCTCCCATCAATGAAGTGGCAGGGGACACGCAATTCAACCAGCATGTGGCTCCTGAGACAAAGGCAGCAGGGTGCAGAGCCCCAGCCTGAAGCGGGCAGCCCATCTCCACCCTGCCCACAAATCCAGAGCATGTGCACAGCGGCAGGGAGCCACGTACTCTTCCTCCACCCCTGCCTGTGGATGCGCCTCTCGCAGCTCCATCCTATGACCCATCCCAACCCAGGGCCCATTCAGTGTATGCCCCTTCCCCACTCCCTCCCTCACCATGGGGGCCTTGATCTGCCCCCTCCACCCCTTCCTTCTCCCCCAGCCCCTCGCCCTTCATAGACTTACCAGCATGGTACTGCTCTACGCTTGGCATGCAGGCTGCGAGTGCTCGTGTGTATCTGTGTCTGTGCTTACCCCCAACTGCAGCCACCTGAAGCCCACACCCAGGCTGCCTTACAGTCCTCTGTGCTGCCACCGCTACCTCCCTGGGCTGCCTGGAGGCGGCAGAGCAGAGCTTGGGTGCAGGCTCCAAAACACATGTGATTAACACATTAAAAATATTAACTTGAGAACCAATTAACAAATTAATTGTGCACATTAACTGTGATTAATTAACAGCTCTAATAAATAGGTTTTATTAATTTTACTTTAAAATGATAAAAAATGGTAGAAATGGAAGTTTAAAATGTCTGTTTCTTCTCACAGGCTCAATGCCTGTTACCCAGAGACATAGCAAGCTTTCAACACCCAGGACAGAGGTGGGGGGAAGGAATTATATTGAGACAGGGGCATGGGGGCTGTACCTGCCCAGCTTCTATGGCCAGGCTGCACCTGCTGTGACAGACTCCTCGGGGAAGGTGGCTGTAGTGGCACCCCCTCTAAGTCAGTTGTGGGGGCTGCTGCCCTGCTCACTGCCTTTCTCCCCACCCTTTCCCCAATTACACTCCTGCTCTTACTTCTTACAGAAGTAAAATTATGGATCAGCCCCATGTCAACCTCAGTAGCTTAAGAACAGCTTTTCCCAAAACTTCATCTTGTGGGTATTCCAGCATACAGTTCACCTCTTTTTGGACACATGGTTGTAAAAGATTGCAAAATCACTTCCTCCTTTTAAAGATAGAATAAAGTATGCAGAGCTAGACAAAATAACACATTTAGAACTACTGGATGTAGGAAAAGGTTAAAAGCCTGGGATTCAACCCTGACCAGCACAAAGAAAGTACAGTCAATTCAGTTGGGAAATTTCTTGATAGAGAATCCCTCAGTTATGTACAGCTGGGATTGGTGGCCTAGGCTGCCACCTCGTGCCTCAACTCCTGGTATAAGGGCATGGGTCAGGAGCTAGAGAGAGTGTTGCCAGAGCACACCGCACTCTATCAAGCAATGAAAGGTGGGGACAGCCTCTGGAAACTAGCACAAGCTGTCATTTTAAAATGAAAAAGAGGAAAGAGGGAAAGGCCAAAGATTATATAATAAAAGAAAGAAGTGAAAAAATAGGTGGAGGCAAACTGAAAAAACCCTGGGAACAGAGAAGGTTAAAACTGGACATTGTTAGAAGTTATTAAAATAAAAATAGGCAAAAGCACAGGAGAAAAAAGAAATGAAATATGAATCACCAAGTCATGCACTTATTAACATAAGGAATTGCATGACCTTACCACAGCTATTCTCAGTTATCCTCCTGGGTCTCCATCCTGTTGTTTGCTAAACATATCTATCCTGTTTAGATTTAAATTATGCTGCAAGCTCTTTGGACATTACATGTGTGTTTAGTTCAGTGGTTCTCAGCCTTTTAAACTTGAAATACCCCTCACTAGGCTCTATATACACCTCCATAAATTTTGTGAATTGAGTGGCACTCAAGTTCCAAAAACTAATTTGTATATTGCTGTGCTCACCTCTTTGCAGAATGCTAGATAGTGAGGGTGGGGGATTGTGCAGGCAGGGACAATCCTGGGCTTGCATTTAGCTACTTATTGCCTCACAATTTTTGTCACCCTTCATAGGATCTGGTAGCACCCCAGGGTGCTACATCCCTTGTTGAGAATCAGTGATTCAGTGCTTTGCATAATAGGGGATCTGATCCAAATTGTAATTCCCAGAGGTTCAAACACTATAAATATCACCATCTGCAATAAAATACATAGCTGTAAGTTGTTCATTTTTCTCCAGTGATGCTCCCCTGCTGTCTCTTTGTATTATCAAACTGACTACCATATTTACTTGAATCCAAAACAAGTTCCCTCTGCCCCCTTGTTCAACACAGGGATAAAAAAGGCCATCATCTTAGATTTGAGTACAAGCAGGGGGAGGCGGCGTGGCAGGGACAGTGGCTCTGGCTCTGACCCTGAGCCTGTAGTTGGAGCCACAGCCACAGCCACAGCCTCCCTGTCATCCATCTCCCCTCTCTACCTCTGGCTCTCCCCCCGCCCCCCTTCACAGCCACCATGTACCTTCATGTAACAACTTTGGCTCTGACTGGGTCCCAGTCCAGCCCAGCCCAGCCCAGGGCCCAGAATATAGAGTACATGTAACTCTGGCCCCCACCCAGCCACACAGTGGCAGCAGCATCTCTGGCACCAGAACTGGGGCCAGGACTGAAGCTGCCACCACCACAACCACTGCTGCATGATCAGAAAGGGGCTAGAAGCAGCATGTGGCCCATACTCTGGGCCCTGGGCTAGACTGGGACCCCAGCCAGAGCTGGAGCTGTGACAGGAAGGTAAGCAGTTGTGAGGGAGTTAGGTGGCAGTGGGGATGGGCAGCAGGGAGAGGTGATGGCATGGGGGGCAGGCAGGGAGCAGGGGGCAGGTGGCTGGCACCAGGGGGCAGACACGCAAGAGGAAGACAGGTGCCAGGGTGTGCAGGCATTGAAGGGAGCGGCAGATGTCAGGGGATGTAGGTATCAGAAGGCAGGTGGCAGAGGAGGCAGGTGCCAGGGGATAAAGGTACCATGGGGGCCAGGCACAGGGTGTGCAGGCACCAGGGTGAGGCAAGCAGCAGGACGGGCAAGTGGTGGGGGTGGGAACTGGTAGCAAGGGGCAGAAATCAGGTCACTTAACTCCCTCGCTGCTTGCAACACCCCCCTCCGGCTTCCTGTTGCCTGCTCCCTATTGCTGCTTGCCCTACTGCAGTAGTGGTGGAGGGAAAGGATTTAAGACAATCCTCCAAAATTAGATTTTATACATGGAATATTATAACAAATTTCTAAATTTTCCATGGTTAGAATGTTATTGTTCTAGACATGGAATGAGGACATGGGTGGGGAGGATCATCTTAAATTTGAAGTTGTCATGGAAGTGGTGTAACTATTCCCAAGTATCTTTGCAGAAATTCTCTTTTTAAAAATATACCAGGACATTTTCTTCTTCTGATACTAAAAAGGGTCCTTTGTTGTATTTACTCTATTATTAAATATCTTAAAATGAGTTTTGGGATGCTTTTTCTACCCCCCAACAAAATCACTATCTTTGTAAAATAATGAATTATAGTTGTCGGAATTAAGAAAGTAAAAAATATGATTTTTCTAGATTGTATTTAATACTGTAAAAATACAAGTGTAGTAAGGTAAAATAGTAAAGGATTTACCACATCATAGAAGGAGGTCATTTTGGTCTATTCAAGCAACTGAAAAGAATACCTCGCAATTCCTTTGGTAGTAACAGTCTTTTGATGACTTTCCCACTTGCTGTTGCTTACTTGTATAATATATGATATACATTCTATATTCATGTAGCTCTTTGCTAGTGAAAAACAAAGGATATTTCACTATGGAAATATTGTTTTCTATTTGGAAATACCTGGTAGCTTTAAATCTATTCAATGCAGTACACAGTTGATTTACATGACTGTTCTCTCAATGAATCATGTGAAATACACTGTGTGGGGAAAAACTATTCTCCAAGTTTCTATATACATTTTAAGATATCTGTTTCTGTAGTGATAACTTGAAATCCTTAAAAGTTGCCACAGCAAATGCTCCATTTTTATTTTTAAAGAGAGAGGATATTTAAACAAAATGTTCCAAGGCAGACATTTCTGAAACATAGTGCTTTGGGAAACGCTGCAGAAACAATACAGAATGGAAGCCTGTATCCCCTGGAGCTAGATTATTTGAAAAAAAGGGGGCATATACTTTAAAATGTATCTAATTAATGTGTTTCACTTGAGGAGATGTTGTTCACTTCACCTCTCCTTCCAGAGCTAAGTCATTTAAGTAGTTATACTAGAGCCACTCCACAATCATATAATGGCATTATATTAGGCAGTTGGTTGCAATTGTGTGAATGCAGATTAGTCCGAGGTATCACAAATATTCTGCTATTTCTATTTTCTCCTATCACCAGGTTAATCACAAAGATTTGCCTCTGGTGTCTAGTGGTGATGTAAACACAGCAGATCTGGAAACAAACCGTGCCAGATACAGCAGTCTACTGTCCAATAGGTAGTTTATAGGCCTCTGGTTCCTTTAACAGCTATATTCTTTTGTCGAGTGTGCATTTAAAGCATGGCTAGCCAAACAGCAGACTTAAGAATCATTTACACCCTATCAAAGGGTTAAGAATAAATCATGAATTTATTCTTTTTCCCTCGACTCCATGTTGTATCACTGACAACAACCAGAACGTTCCAAGATGCACTCCATTTAATAAGATGCAACATATTAAATATGTGTGTATGTCTATATAGACACACATACATATGAATGCTCACACACATGTTGTATATTTTGTCTAGTCAGTTGATTCTTTCCATCGCTTCATCCAGGTAAGATTTGTTCTTTATATATACCTACTAAAGACCTAAGGCTCTATTAGTTGCTCCCAAGGCACTGAAATCACTTCTTTTGATTTTTTTGAGTGGTACTATGTCCTCTGTCTTCAGAAGTCATTTCTAAAATGTTACCAGCAACCAAGGTACATAATTTACAGTACATTACCCTGAAAGACCAAAATTAATACATCTTTGCTGGTCTCTCATATATTATGGTTTTTATACACTAACCTTCCTTTTATTTGTAAAAAATTCATTACTCACATTCACCAAACTGCACATGAGCTGTGATAATATTTCTCAGCGTACAAGAAACCTTTCAGAGGTGCAATATTTTACCTCTTCTATGAGTTGTCCTTTATAGCATAAATATATTTTAAAACTGGATTTTGCTTTGCTTGGTGATAGTTGTGTCTGTGTTTGATTAAAACCAAATTAATTAAAAATGTGAACACAACTCACTTGCTTGGTTTTATACACAGCCCCTTGGCACCTGTGCTCTAACTGAGGATGAGCAAATGTTTGTTGTATTTGTACAGGTAAATGCTCACCCACTTCTAAAAGAGATCATCAGGTACGCAAGTGAGCATGCAAAACTTGACTCCACAGCTAAAAATAGCTAGCCCAATATACTTTGTAGAAATAGAAGAAACATGAAAATAATTACATGCATGTAAGAGGACTTTGAGTGCATCAGAATATTATTTTCTATCTAAAATATCAGGATGCCCACTGACATTGGAGAGGAGACCTTTCAGAGTTTATTGGTCATAGAATCATAGAAAAGTAGGGCTGGAAGAGACCTTAAAGGTCAACACCCAGCCTAACACAGGATCTTCCCTGACTAAACTATTCCACTCAAGTGTCTTACTTGCTCTTAAGAATTTCCAAGGATGGAGTTTCTCAACCTCACTGTTCCAATGCTAAACGATCCTCATAGTGAGAAAGGTCATTCTAATATTGAATCTAAATTTTCCTGCTACAGTTTGAGACCATTGGTCCTGGTATTGTCCCCATGTCTATCTCCATCTTTTTTACAATCACCTTTGGTATTTGGAGAATGTTATCAAATTCCCTCTCAGTTTTGTCTTCTCCTATTAAATAATCCTAGTTCTTTCAGCATTTACTTTGAACCATATTCCCCATAGACTTCTAATATTTTTTGTCGCTTTCCCCTCTGTCAACTACTTTCTTGAAGTGTAGGGCCCAAAACTCGTCATAGAACTCCAGGTGAGGGCTAACCAATATCAACAGAGTGGAAAAATAATTTTCTTTCATTTGCAAGTCATGTTCCTATTAATACAGCCTAGTATGCTAATGACCTTTTTGCAACCAGAATGCATTGTTAATTCATATTCATCTTATGGTCTACTGTAACACCAGGTCTTCTTTCTGCACAGGTGTAAACAACCAGTCATTCCCCAGTCTGTATTTGTATATGTGATCACAACATTTTAAGTGCATGACTTCACACTTGTCGTTAATGAATTTCATTGGATTGCTTTTGGATCATTTCTCCAATTTAATAAGGTATTTCTGAATCCTATACCCAGCTTCTAAAGACAATGAAATTCCACCCAACTAGGTGTTATCTGCACATTTGCTCATGTGTACTCAGTCCTATGCTCCAGTCATTAATAAAGATATTAAACAGTACCAGATCCAGGACAGACTCCTGGAGAACCCTATTTGATAACTCTTCCTAATTAGACAGAGCCATTGATGACTACTCTGAGCAGGATGATCCAACCATTTACATACCCATATTAGAGTACTTCCATCTAAGCTGTATTTTCTTAATTTACTAACAAGAATGTCATGGGACACAGTATCAAAAGCCTTGATAAAATCTAGCTACATCAGATCTACTACTCTCCCCTCATTCCACAGAGCCCTGATCATCAAGCATGGGCAACTGATGCCTCCTAGCTCTGGGGGGGGGCACTAGCAGCTGATTGCCAGTCGAGGGGAGCGTCCCCCAGTGGACGATGGCCAGCCAGGGGGAGGGGTCCCCCAGTGGCTGTTCGTTGACCAGCAAACCAGAAGTGCTGCTGGAAAAACTGGAAATGCCACTGGCGCTTCTCAAGGGGGCAACAGCCAGCAAGGGCCAATTTCAGGGGAGGCATGTGCTGTGCCCACCTCCCCTCCCCCCCCGTGGCCTCCCAACACATCACCTATGTCATCAAGATTATTTAATGGGAGGTACACTTGTTTGTGAAGATACATGTGTATGGACTCAAGCAGTGCAAAATGTTGTTTGGATTGTATTTTAACTTCATATATATAGTAAGAATATAATTACATACAGTGTATTTTAAAAATAATAAAAATATATTTGTGTATAACTGTGTGAATTAGAAAAAAGCATTCAGACAGTTTAAGTGCCTGAGAGGTTGTATAAGGAAATTAAGGAGAAGGAATCAGCAATTTTCTACACAAGAATTGATATCCTGGCTACGTTCCAAATGAACTCTCTAAAAAAGAAGTGGCAAGCATCACATTTGAATTTGAAAAAAGCTAGTTTAACAAATACTAACATTGATTCCTTTCTTCTGCAGAACTTGAGCAAGTGTCCAGGACAATGCCATGCCACTTTAATAAAATGCTTAAATAGGTTCTTAACTCTAAGCAAATCTGCACTGATCACCATGCTAAAGGTATATTTTGATTATTAAGCAGGTTATGTTCCTGGCTGAAATGAGGCCCTCTTCTTTAGCATTTATAGATGCCTCCTCTCTCCCACCCTCCCCAGAAAAAAAGTGGTTAGCCAGGCCCTCCAACCGCATAACAGCTAGTTCCTGTCTATCATTATATATATTCCTATCTATTTATCAGCAATGAAGGACTTACACACAATCTGACTCTCTCCCTATGTTGCAGGTCCTTTTCACAGAAAGAATTACATAGACTGCCACTGTCATATCATTCTTTAATCAGTCAGCACCTGTTGGGAAAATGGTATTTCCAGATTTCTACAAAATGAATTAAGAAATTGTGCTATTTTCTACATTATATTTTCTTGTAGTCTTTGAATGTATGTCTGCCTAGCAGAGGACTATTGACTGTGGGAGAAATTATCTTAAGTTTCTGCACAAAATGACATGAGGGAGCAATATATTCAAGTGACCACATCTCTATGTGCCAATTATTTGTGAAAATGCATCTACATTTTCTATAAGAAAGCAACATTCAATAATTTCCCTTTGAATGATTAACTGGTTTATTTTTAAAATTGAAAAACAAAATAGAATTACTGAATTTAAAGTTTCAAAGGAGACAAAAATTGCTCAGGGCCATAAATGGCTATTAGTCTTCCATATAGTTCCTGTTCCCTTTGTCAGATTCTTTTCTGAATTGCAAATCTCTTAGATGTGCAGCAGAGCTGGCCCTGACAGATTCTTCCCTCCTTGGAGAAATTATTCTCAAAAGCTCCACAGTAAAACACTCCAACATATCTTGAAAAGCTGAAAACCTACATTCACTTGCCTAAAATATAAGAATGGCATAACTGATAGTTATATCTAATTTTCTTGCAGCTATAAACTACATCTCTGTAGCAAGCTCATGGTTCGAACTTGCAAACTCTTCTCAAGTCCCTGCACTAAGTCAGTGTGGGATGGAGTACAGTCTGACAGTTCCACACATAGGATGATTTCTTATTAATTTACTCTACTGAACCTCCAAAAATAACTTCTGAACCTATAGCATACCCAAGGGTGTTCCATAGAACCAAAGTTGCTGTATGGTATTATACTGCATATGTAGGTTGTACTCAGGACAGAAGAATACTGCATGATATTTTCCTTATTTTACGGGTGTTCATCACCAGTTAATGAAAAAGTTTCAGGAAAACACCTACAGGCAGAACAGATTTTGAGTGGGAAAATGCCTGTCAGTGAAATTTAGAACTGTGGCATTTGTTGTAAATGAACATTCTATACCAGCTAGTTCAACATAAATGGATATTAGATCTAATGGAAGACTGAAGGGGTAAAAAAGTAACTCATCTTTCTGGGCCTAGCTAAGTGTAGAGATCACTTAAGTGAATTCTATCATTTGGAATATGGAAAAAAATATGGCAAATAAAAAAATAAACTTTAATTTTTCTAAATATAGAAAGATAAATAGTTTTTGTCTCATTGCTAAAGACACTGTGGTTAAAATTAATGATTAACTGATGCAGTGTAGTGAGAGCAGTATAAAGTAGGTTAATCATCTTAAGCTCATGCAAATTATGTTAGCCTCTGGTCTTTTCCCTAAGGTACAAACATGATTTGAATTCCAAAAAAGAGCTTAACAGACTATAGTTCCTCTCTCTCTGTTTAATAAGGATTTGGACTATAAAGAATTTCAGAATTTCCTTTCTAAATTTCTTTGTAATCTAGGGGGAAAAAAGTAAAACAATTTTATATAGGCAGATCTACTACCATAAATATTTGTGATCTTCTAAAGTTTCTCAGGTATGTGGTACAGGCAAAAGTTATGTAAATCATGAGTCATCTACCTAACTTCCTTAGGCTGAATCCTAGCCACTATATTATTTTGCGAGTGGAGATGCTTTGTCTGCACAGGGTTTTTTTTCCTTTCCTTTTCTTTATAACCTCTGTCCAAAGAAAGAGTATCCTGATTTATGAGGGTGATGTATTTCATTTGAGACTGGGATGAAGTTGATTATTCAGTCAGACAGTGTATTATCATCCAAGGCTGGCTGTAGGTCAGGCAAATGAACAGAGCTATAATTATAGTAAAATGAGTGATACAGTTGTATCAGGTATGTCATTCATAAAATATATATAAATAGATTCTCACTTTTTAAAGGAAATTCTTTAATCAGTCAGGAAAGTGTGCTTTAGAAATCAGTTAGAAAAATATATCGAAAGAAATTACGCCAGTAAAAGGAGACACACCAGCTCTAGGCCAGATTAAAAGGGCCCAATTTTGAATGCTTCATGGTTTATATCATCATAGCTCTGTAACCTACGGAACCCTGGATGTCTTAAAAACTCAGTTCTTGTCCATGGTCTTTAGAGGTTTCTGAAGCAAGTCTGAAAGCAGCATATTTCATAGAAGAATATAGTTTCACTTCTGTCCTTTCAACTAAGAATGGTGAACAAGATGGGTTTCCCAGCTACACCTTTATCTTTCTTATTTGGGGTGGCATGTTAACATTCCCAAATAATCTACAAGCATTTGAGTTATATTAAGCCAAGATTCACTGAGGGAGGAAAATCCAAATAAAATAAGGCACTGCATTTGGCCTAATTAGTCTGACCCTTCACAAAAACTTATCTGGATAAGCCAATTACAAGAAAGAAAACAAAATGCTATACTTGTAAAGAAAACAATATCACCTGTATTCCAGCTTTCTCCATTTTGCTCGACCTTTTGCATGAGATGCACTAGAAGCCTCTTGGTTGCTTGTATACAGCACAGGGGTTTAATTTAGTTTAGTTCTCCCTAAATTGAAATGGTAGGTTTTTAAAAACACCACTTCAATTTAGGGAGAATTAAACCAAACTAACCCCTCATGGCATGTACACAAGGGTGGGGCCCCAAACCTTACCTGCCTCTTCAGTGGCGGGGGGGAAGGAGGGCAAGCTGCCAGCAGGCTGAGTGGTCCCTGAGCTGCACGGGGGGGCCCAGGTAACACCTGCCCGCTGGCACCCATGCTGGGCAGTCCTGGGGGGCGCTGCAGCCATGGAGGGAAACACTGCTCCCCCTACCCATCGCATCCACACAGGGAAGCACCAGGCCACCACAGCTTAGGCAGGCAGGCAGGCAGGCTCCGGGAAGAAAAAAGATCAGGTTCTCTACTTTTTTTTTTCTTCAGTGGAGCCTGCCTGCATGGGATGCCGCCGGGTCCCACAGTCCCTGTGCTGCGTGGTTACCACCAATAGAGGTGTGCAAAGCGGGCCCTATTCAATTGGGATTCGGCCTGAATCAGAGACAGTGATTCAAATCATTGATTCAGATCACTGTCCCTGATTTGATTTGGCCAAATCGGATCTGAAGATGTGATGCTGCTTCGGAGAATCAGCAATTTGGATATAGACACAGCTTTAAAAGTTTTTTCTACATACTTTGAGGTAGCAGGTATGGCTCGTGATTGCTGCAATGTTGGGGCGAATGGAGAGTCCCACAGGAGTGTGGGGGGGCCCTCCACATGCTCGGCAGTAAACCCAGAAGTGGACCAAAAGTACTTCCAGTTCAGTTCTGGGTCTGCCACTCAGTGCGCGGGAGCCCCCCCCACAGCTGCCCAGCTCAGTGATTGGCCACAGGGGGACCCAAGATTTCTCCCCAAACCCAGGAGGCACCAGTCACCAAGCTGGGGAGGCATGGGGGGGGCATGGACTCCCCCGCAGGCCCAGAAGTGATCGGGAAGTGCTTCTGGTCCACTTCCAGGTCTGCTGCCAAGCGCGCTGGGGAGCCCCCCATGCTTCTATGGGACACTCCATGCACCCCAGCATTGCATCACTCATGAGCTCCTTAGAGGTATGTAGAAAAAACATGTAAAGCTGTCTCTATGTCCGAATCTCCGAATCTTTCCGAATGTCTCCAAATCAATTTGGAGGGTTCTGATTTGATCC
>NW_017729031.1:50626824-50627506 GCF_001723915.1 Gavialis gangeticus
TCCGAATCTTTCCGAATGTCTCCAAATCAATTTGGAGGGTTCTGATTTGATCCAGAAAGATTAAAGGGTCCTCTGATTCAATTCAGATTTGGAGACTGGGCCACTGAATCGGGCTGAATCTTTGCCAAATCAAATCAGGGACCAAAGCTTTGTACTTCAGCTTCCAGTGCCCCGTACACTGTTGTACTTTGTTAAGTAGCAAACTAAAACACCTCAGAGGTTTTTATCTTGCTATGTACCAAACTCATTTAAAGCGGAATATGCCACTGAACATGCAAAAAGCAATGCCATTAAATTACTGCAAAATGGCTTTTAAGCCACTTTAAAGGCTGATTTTGTGGCATGTACAAAGGCCCCCTGTCTCCAAGACAGCTCTTATCTCCATTAGGTTTTTTAGTTACTTTGTGTTTCCTTTCAGGTCCCTCCTCTCCCACCTCTGTTGGTATTTCAAGGGGAGGATAACACCACCGCTCATGAAATGTCCACAAAATATTACCTTCATTCTAAGATTATACTTGCTGCTCTGGAAGTCTGCTTGAGTGTCCATTTTCATGTTCTCTGTTATTATGAAAGTGAGTACAGGCAATACTTATACTTGAATCCCGACATAAGTGTTCCCCAGCCTTCTTATAGTTTCATAGTTTCTAGGGTCGGAAGGGACCTGAGTAGATCATCTAGTCCG
>NW_017729031.1:50628145-50650764 GCF_001723915.1 Gavialis gangeticus
ACCCAATTGACTGTGTGGGTGTCGACACCACAGTCCCCCAGTTTCTTAATGAGAACAAGGTGAGAGACAGTGTTGAAGGCCTTCCAAAAGCCCAGGAAGACTATGTCTACTGCTACCCCTGCATCTAATGATTTGGTTATTTGATCATAGAAGGCCACCAGGTTGGTCTGACAGGACCTGCCACTGATGAACCCATGTTGGTTGCCCCTAAGGATTCTGTTCATTCCAGAGTATTATGAACATGCTTTTGAATGGTAAAGGCCTGGTCAAAGCTGCCAGCTTGATTCTTGCCTGCCTTGGATGCTAGGCATGTTTACAGAATTTTTTTTTCATGTGTTGAAAGGTAGTAGTAAAAAGTTGATGTAGCCGATAGATTTCTGAGAACAAGTAACTGGTTGGTGCTGACTAGGACAAACCACAGTCAGCCTTTGGTCAGCTAGCCATGATTAAACCTGATCCAAAAACAGAACCTCTCCCTACAATCTGGTTTTCCTTCAGCTGTTAAAAGAAAGAATCACAATAACCCTTTTCTACTTTAGGACAAGAGAGGTGACAAAACCCCTGTGAATCATTCAGATACTTTTGGTGACATACCAGCTTCACTGAAGTTAATGGCAAAACTCACACTGACTTCAGTGGGGCCCAACAGAAAAGTGCTGTGCAGTTCCTAGAGAGATAGACAACATTCTGTCTCCCCAACTTCTGCACCCACGGAGCCCAATTATCTGTTACTGCTGTAAATCTATCTGCCATAAACATTGGACCAGATCCTCAGGTGGTATAAATCAGCATAACATAATTAAATCAACTGATTTAAATCAGCTGAGAGTCTGAGGTGTGATTTACACTGCAACAGGGTTACAAAGTGGGACCATAAGTTAATATTAATCAGAGGTAGAGCAAGAAATGATGGGGGAGGGAGGGGAAGTAAGGGGGCTAGGTGATGGGGAAGGAGGAGAGACATGGGGCATGTCTAGATATGTAAATAATGTGACTCCAGCTCAATTTAAACCCAATATCACTATTTACATGTGCATTTAAGCGCAGTAATTTACTGCGCTGCCAGATACCAGTCGTCTCTGATGGGACACTCCAGCAGCGCAATAAAATAGTCTACTGCACCCTGATTGCCATGCATGTGCAGATGGTAATGTTTTACTATGCAGCAAATGAGTCTGCTGTGCAATAAAACATCTCTTATAGACATACCCAACAAAGGAATATCAAGCATGTTTAGACTAACAGATTTATTTTCTTTATTTTGTTTCCTGTTTGCTTATCTGCAGAATGATTTAATGACTGCAAAAAGTTTTTTTTTCCTCACAATTGTGTATTACTTGTGGGAGGGAGAGGCTGAAGTTGGTGGGGAATAATGAACTATGTTAAATCTGTGTGATCTGAAGTAGCTGTCTTGGAAATTCATATAATTGAAATGAATGGTAGTTCCTTTAAGTGGGCAATTATTTGGGCTGGAGGGCCACTTAATGAGTTCTGGTGATCTGTTGAGGGACACATACACACACGCATAAAGCTGGTGGGGGGGGAACAGGGGGGTGAAGCCTGGCCAGGGACCTTTGCATTGTCTTGTCCTGCCATCAGGGCTCCTAGTGTGCACTCTGCCCTCCTCCCCCTCCACCACAACTCCCAGGAGCCCTGATGGCAGGGCAGGACAGGACAGCACAGAGGTCCGCAGCTAGGCTCTAGCCCCCAGGGGCAGAGGCTGGACAAACCATGCTCAGGCCATGGAAGCAGCCCTTCCTGCCCATTACCATGCAGCAGCTGGAGCCAGAGCCTGAGTGTGGCACTGAGCAGATGGAGCTGCTTCTGCCTGGCATCCCCCACAGCTCAAGACAAAGGCTGGAGCCAGAGCTGAGGCAGGGGCCTGAGTGCAGCTTGCCCAGGGCCTGCCATGTGGTGCCATCACCTGCGGGCTGGATAAAATCAGTTGTAGGCCAGATCCAGCCTGCAGGCTGTATTTTGCTCACCCCTGAGTTAGGACTTTATATTCATCATTATTCCCTCTCTCAACCCAAACCACTTTTAAATATCTAATTATTTTGCTGCATTGCTAAGTCAGAAAACAGTATTCCTCATTTAGAAATAAAAACCGGCCCATTTATCCAGATAAAATCGATTGTTTTAGCAACTCTTAAGTCAGAGATGACTGGTTTTGCTTAATTTCTAGGACCTTAAAAAAATCATCATTACATTTTTGTGAATTGAATGCTAATGAAAACGTCTGGATTCACATACATGAGGATAAAAGTTTTCTTTTCAAAAGGATTGTTTTGTAACGGTTCCCCTCAAAACATTAAAAAGAATCACCAAAATGTTCTATAGGAAATCTGGTTTCCTTTGAACTAAAACATTGCTACTCTGTGCCTAAAAAAGATCCTTAAGAAATCATGGCAAAATTAAGCTGTCAGAAGCTATGATTTCAACCAGAACATAAACATAACCCAGAAAGTCTAGTTTAAATGGACACCTCTCCCTCTCTCCCACCTTCTTCCCCTCCCCCCCAATACACATCACCAGGAATCTTGGTTTTCTCTGATTAAAAAAAACCCCAAAATTTTGGTTTAAAAAAAACTAACCCCAAATCCACATTTTTCCATGATCACAATGAAACACCACTATGTATATAACTATATCTTAGTGGTGTTTCATTTTAATCATGGAAAAATGTGGATTTGGGGTTGATTTTTTTAAACCAAAAATTGGGGATTTTTTCTTAAATCAGAGAAAACCAGGAACCTTGCTCATCTCACAGGAGAGTTCTTTAAATATTTAGTCAATTAATTTTTCTGTTCTCAGTATGAGCCTTGTGACCTCCATGGGGGTTGTGAAAAAGAAGTTGTAAATATTTCTCATAAAATCTTCTCACTTTGCTGTTTAAGTGAGGGATGTCACTTAGATCATAGATACTTAGCAGAGATTCCCTGGAATTCTCACTTTGGAATTACTGAGAACTAGTCAGTCTAATTCAGGCTTCTCCACTGAGTTTAGAGCAGGCTTCGACTCATTGTTTCAAACTGTTGTCATAATTTTAAATCCAGTCTCAAAATCCTCTCTTTCTACTTTCAGGGTACTGTTTCTAGTAAGCCAGGGTATCTTCTTTTTCTTTCCACGTAAGCTCACACTTCGATTTGACTCAAAATCACCAGTTGTTCCTTTTTTATTGTTTATCGTTAAGTTCTTGTTAATTTTACACCAATAGGCTGAATGAAAGGACTCTTTCCTTGACACACACTGTTAACAGGTGTTAGAAAGTTAGTAAGTATAGTTGCTGAAGCTCTGGTTACTCATTATGGCAGATGAAGTGTGTTAATTCCTCCCCAAATACTGCATTTTATTGCATACCACATGCCCCCAAACAAGACATACACTTTGTTTCAGGAAGGCACAATGAAGGCTGAATACCCCTGACCATGCACAAGGGGGGTAGAGTCTATCTACTGTCACTTACCCTCTCCTTGCAGCTCCAAAGCTAAAGGTTCAACACTGTCACAGCTGTGGCCAAACTGTCAGCAGCTTTTGGCTGTGCATGCACTTGACTACTCAGCCAAAAGCTACTACCAATTCAGCAGTGGCTGAAATCAGGTTAAATTTTTAGCTCTGGAGCTTCAATTGTGATGACACTGAAAGTAGATGTCACCTCTCCTGCATGCAGCCACGAAGGGTACACAGCCCTTGGCAGCCATTCCACCCTTCCCCTGCCTTCATTTCACCATAAAATTAAGCTTCCTCAGTTAAAACACATACACAGATTTTGGATGGCTCATTTTTAGGAGTAAGGTCCATGTGTCATGCAAGTAAATGTGATATCAGGGAGATGGGAGCGGCTTCTCGGAAACAGGCTTCCAGAAGAAAAGAAGTTCTAGGTGAAGACTCAAAGGTAGGCGAAGAGGAAGCTTCTTATAATTTTATGTTGCATCGGTAGATTAGAGTTACTGATAAAATCAAACCCAGAAACAGGCAAATTCTGACGCTAACTCAGGGTGCACATACTTTGTTAAGCACTGGTTACAGTCATACTTACCAAAGACTATCCAAATAATTTTTGCAGCCATTGAGGAAGCCCCTGATTACTGAAGTATATAGGAACTGGATAGTTTAACACTATAGTAAAAATGAATGGAAGGTCATTTTAACTCATGAATATATTATCTAATTGTTATGGAAAGAAGATACAGGATGGAGCACAAGAACTGATGTAAAATTAAATAAAATGAAATAAATGATGTAAAATAAAATAAAATGAAATGCCCAAACTAAAAATACTGCTACTGATTTTTAAAGCTCCTAAAGGGGCTCAGAGCTGTGATAGCAAACCACCTGAATGTCATTAAAATAGGATAGATGCACTTATTCAGGTGACCAATTACTTGTTTTAATTAGTTAGTTTTTACAAGGTAAGACATTTGGACCCTGCTAATCTGGAGAGCTTTTGGTAGCTTGCTCATACACACTTCATTCCTTTTACAGTCTTGAAAACTAAATTGCTTTTAAATTACATTTTGCTACATTTGCCAGAAATATGGTAAAATTAGAACTGGTTGGATAATAGAAATTATTTTCCTGAAAAGACTTTTCATAATCTTTGTTTTTCATTCAATGATGCTTTTGTCAGTAATATTCTGACGTGCTCAAACAAAACCTATATAAAATTTTACCTGTGTAAAATTTACCTTAGTCTTTGTAATGGAATTTAATGGAGTCTTAATAGAAATTTCAGTCCCTTTAAAAGTTTTGTTTTAGAAGTACTTTTGTTTATAGGAAATGAAGCATTGATGTTTTTACTTTAATAACATGCTTCAGGAGTTGTGATCTGATGAGTCGGCACACATGCTTTTGACCCACTGTAGCTCTGGAATTGACAAAACTTACCATACCAATATTTAGCATTGGTAAATACTAAATTATTCTGCAATGATGCAAGACTAATGCTAATGATTTTCAGTTTTAATAATTATCTCTGTATTTTCTGTTGTTGTTGTCTGGTTCCCTAGGTTATCTCTTGGAATCAAAAGGTTTTCAGATGTATAATTCATATGTTGCACACATGCAAACTTACTTCTCACACCTGTAATTTAGAAAAAGTTAGTACTTTCCCCTTTGTAAAAGGAAAGATGGGAATGTCAGATATCCTCTAGAGCCAAGACTGACTTCCCTTTGGCTGATTCTGTCCTTTTTTCAATCTTAGTATTTTCAAAAGAAATTCTTTGAAGAAGGGAATTTAAACAAGATGTTTTAGAGCATTATGAATAAAAACCCAAAGCCAATATTCATAGCACATAAGCCACTGATGGCAGTTAATTATTTACATAATGTTTCTACAAGCAGCATGGGGAAGTTGGGTTTCATTCTGGGAATTAAGTGATTTGAAGGACTGATGAAAACCTTACAGGAATAATACTGTAAAATGAGGTTAATACTTATGTAGTGTAAAAAGCTTTGTAAACTTTGCACTGCAAGAAATTTTTTTCCTTTACAAAGCACAGTAGCACTGTTACCATTAGTTGGGGGGGGAGAAACCAGCACATTTTTTACTCTTTGTCTGTTGGAGATGCTTATGTGATCTGAACCCATGATCGAATCTAAGCACTTCAGGAAGTCTTTAAAGTGTTTATCCTCACAAGATCAGCATGAGATGCAGAAGTGCTATTATCCTAATTGTACCCATGGAGGCAAGAGGGATCATAGAAACCTGAAAAATGTGGTGAGAGGAAGATCATTTAGTCAAGGATCATCCTATCCTGAGCAGGAGACTGGCTTAGGTTATCAGTCACCTGCTGGAGGTCATCTAATCCAGTCTCCTGCTCAGGATAGGATCATCCCTGACTAAAAATGATCACAATCAAGTTTTTAACTTAGAGTTCTCAACTTTTTTAGGCTCACTCCTACATAACTTTTGAGAATTTAGTGAGTCCCAGTTGAGAAGCACTAGGCTGGAATCTAGCTGATGCTAAGTGAGGATGGCTGTGGGGAGGGATCTCACGGCATGGCACCTTGCTTTTTCTACCTCATGCCCCCTTCCCATCCCTGGTCTGTACCTGAGGGGACAAGCACTGCCTCCATCACCAGGGATGCTACTCTGGCAATTTACATGCTGGCAACTGGAGCCACGTGCACTCATAGACTCTCTTGCCCAAACCAGAAGCATAGGAGAAGTGGGGGAAGATCCGGGCTGAAAAAACATGACCCCACACCCCCCACCAGCCTACAGTGCTGCTGGGAGTGTAAGGCTTTTGGCAGCATGGGTGTCACTTGTCTACTGGATGTTGAAGTGCTCAGAGAAAGGAGATGGCTTATCTCCTGGCACATGAGGTGGGCCCCATGGCATGACTGGAAGGAGTTTGTGGCACCCTAGTTGAGAATCACTGATCTAATGTCTGTAAAAACTTCCAGGAATGGAGATTGCACAGTCTCTTTGGGTAGGGTCTGTTACAGTGGTTAATCCCCTCCCCACAATTGGTCTTCTCTTCCCCAAATGTAATAACCTTAGTTCTTTCCTTTCAGCCTTTCATCATAAGTCATGCTTTCCAGACCCCTAATCATTTTTGTTGTTCTTCACTGGACCTGCCCAAGATGATACTCAAAAGTCAGCAATGAAGCAGGGAAACTGGGTCCATGAAGACACAAGCAAGCCACCCTAACTACTGGAATGATTTTCCTCTGTACTCCATCCAGGGGTAATGATTACCCACAACTTTGTCACCTTAAGGCTGGATTCAAATATACATTCTTTGTGTGTCTTCCACCTGCACTCATTTCAAAATGACAGCTCTTCTACTTATTAAATTGTATTTCTTGTGAGAAAAAAATATTCCATCCGCACTTATTTCCACAAGTTACTAATTAACTTCCAGGGTATATGTAGAGAATGTTGTTACATTTGTAAGGCTCAGAATGCCTTGGGTTCTTCTTACCTGAAAGACGCTGAACTGGTTTGAAACTGGACAGACATTCTCTGTGGACTGAGGAAATGAAGCGGATCTCGGGCTGCACTAGGCTGCAGTGCAGCTGTTTCACCACTGCCTCTGTGCTGCCCAGTGTGGCAGAAGTGGCCATGTGGAGCAGGCACAGGGCAGCACAGAGGCAGTGGTGAAGCAGCCACACTGCAGCCTAGTGCGGTGCAAGCTCTGGGCAGGCAGTCGCAGCAAACACTGCCTGGCGGCAGCGAGTGGGAGAGGGGCACTTTCCTCTGCACTGAGCAGCAGCCCTGATGGGCAAGCTCAGACCTGGCACAGGGCCCAGGCTGGCAGCAGTGGCAGGGAATGAACTAGTGCTCAACGCAGTTAAAAGTGGCTGCTCCCCTCTCTGTTACTGGCACCCCATGCTGCAGCTGCTTGGAGCCCATGCAGGGCTGCCTGTGCTCTCCATTGCCACTGCTGATGGGGCAGTGGTGACGTGGCAGAGAGGCAGGACAGCCTCACACAGGCTGTGAGTGGCTGCAGCAGGAAGTGCCAGCCACGTGAAGTGGGAGGGCTGCTTTTCTTCTGTGCTGAACACCAGTTTGCTCCCTGCTGCAGCTGCACAGCCCAGATGGATGAGCATGGGGTGCGCAGGGTCAGGACTGTGCACTGCTCCCTGCTAGTACTGTGGGGCTGGGGCAGGGGCACTGGAAGTGAGAGGGCATGTGGGAGCCAGTAGCAGCCGGGCGGGAGCCTGGGACCCGTGCTGGTGTCCCAGAGCCAGCACTGGTGGGGCCCAGAGCAGGGTGGCAGGAGCATGGGGTCTCAGGTGGCAGGGGCTTTATGGAGCAGGGTCAGCTCCCCCTCTCCCTCCCGGCTCCACAGACCCCTGCCAGCCCACACCCTGTGCTCCTACCGCCCTGCTCTGGGCCTCGCCAGCAATGGCACTGGGACACTGGTGCAAGCCCCACGCTCCTACTTGCTTCCAACCCCGTCCCACCACATGCCGCTTTCCCCACTTTCCTGCCTGCCCACCAGGTGGCCACTTTATACTATGTGGCTCCCATACCCACATACACATCCACACATCCCCACAACCCCCCACATGCAATCACTTTTGTATATACAACACAAATGCACAAAAATCAGGACAAAAATATTTTTTTTAAATTAAATTAAAATATATTATTATGGGTGTTTGATTTTTAGTATTTAGTTTGTTTTTTCCCCCTCTAGGATGGCAAAGCCTCTTCCCCACAGGAATACTTCCAGGGACAAGGGGAGGGACTTCCAGTGGCACAGGTCAGAGGTTAGGGGCAGGACTTACAGTCCCAAAGAGACGGCCAGGGGGCGGGGCACCTATCAAGGGGCGGGGCTACCCATGTAGCCCTCAACAGCTTGTCAAAACTTGGTAAGCGACCCTTTGCCAGAAATCATTGGCCACCCCTGATGTAGTAAGTCAACAATCCCTTCATTTCTGTAAGAAATGTTAGCTTGAAAATCACATTTATTAAAAAACCCAAATCAATCAAACAAACAAAAAACAAAAACAAGTTGTGTTAATCCTGCTTCTGAAGTGCTACTAAATTTCTGTTGTGTTGATGACAGGAAGAGAAGAAAGAGGGGGAGACCAGGAACTTCTATCCTTCTCTCTGAGCTACCAAAACCCTTCCAGTGTATGATTTCTTTCCTTCTATTTCACTAACGTTTCCAGTAACTGCATTCACCTGCTCACCCACCCTCTGCATCACGTCCTGATCATCACTTCAAAATTCTCTTCACACTACCTTTCTGCCAGCATGGTGAGAAGACATTTGAAAAGGTGTGAAATCAGAGAAGGGAAGAATTTGAGAGAAATTTTAGGAAAGAAGTGGAAAATGAGAGGGAGGCCTAGGGTCAAGGAGATATCAGGACAGCAGGAGACTTCAAGTGACAGGGAGGAAAGACAGTTCTGGCTAAGGGGAGATTTTAGAAGTGAGAGAGATCCGTGCTAACAGGCATCAATACAGGGTTTGTGCAGCTCAAATTACAGTGATATGTATAGTGGCTCTCAGTAAACTGGTACTGCATGATCAGTACACTTTTTATAAGCTAGTCTTCCTTGTTTAAAAACCTCACTTATTTATCTGTAGTTCATTGAGCCTTCAACAGAAGTAGATTCTAAGATTTGTAATGTGAAAGTTGAAGGATATCTGAATATTTGAGTCATTTATTATTTTATCCAAGCAGGTTTGTTCTTCCTTAATCATAATATCATCCGCTTTCAAATGATGATAAATGTATCTAGAAAGGGCAGTACAGGGGGAAAAAAGTATTAAATAAGATGACATTAAAGGAATGCAAATTAAGTAAAAATTAACATATTAAAACAGTACACTGGCTTTATCAGAAGCAATATAGTAAAAGCATGATTTTTGAAAGAATGAGAAGAATTGTTTAGAATAGAGTATGAGAAGTACACTAAAAATTCTCCATAGTGAAAAAAACTGAGCAACAGATACCAATATTGCTAAAAATGCTAGTAAAGATTAATCAAATAATCAACAAAGGATATGTCTAAAAAACAAAGGCATTGTAAAGAAAGCCAAGACAAAGCAAAACAAGGAGAAAGGTCCCTGATTCTGTACCACTGAAGTCCAATGAGAATTTTCCTTGCGACTTCAGCAAGCAAAAGCTCGAGCCTTAGAGGAAACATTGAGCAACACATGGAAAAAAATTATACTTGCCAACTGATTTGTCATATCTATTAATTACATTAAAAAGTACAACAACTTTGGGTCATTATATTGGACAGCAACTAGTAAAGGACACACTACTGTCCTGGTTATTAAATATAATAAAAAGTGCACAGAAGACCATTTTCTACAGGTAACTTACTGTTTTAGGCAAGTGCTTTGGAAATTTATTTCCAATAAACTTTCTTTAATTCTGGCTGGAATTTTATGTCAGTTGTGTTGTGGTGATGTATATCACCAGAGAATGAAATCCTATTACATAGAATTATTTTAGATGGAATGATCAAAAACACTAAAATTATAAATATTAGTCTATTCATTAGAATCAAGAGAAATTAACATCTATAGCAATAAGTGTTATGGCATATAGGATTAATTAGACTGCTGTTTTGAATAATATGCAGAAAGCAGGGGGCAAAGGTAGCAATAGATTCATTTTTTTAAGTGTAAAGGAAGTTTAAAGGGGTATAGTTAAAGTCCTAAATCTGACTTCTGGGTCACTTCTATATACCAACAATCTAGTCAAAGATACTGAAAACAACATTTCTAATTTGTAGATAAAGCTAAAATCAGAATAACAATTGGAGGAAAATACTTTAATGAAATTTTAATCAAAATTCAAAGGATCCATATTGTTCAGACAAGCAGGTCCAGAAAACAACAGGCAGATTCAGTTTACAAATGGAAAGTTAACATGGTAGTAATGCATCAGGCTAGATATTATAGTATAGATATACATTAAATTGCCCTGTTATCTAGCACATTAATCAGAACAGGTTTTACATTGTACTTCTGAAGAATCACGGAGATCACTGCCCTATTCTGTCCTATTAGAAAAGGTAAGAAAGATACTGTCTTGTATTTGCAAAGGGATAAGATGCAAAGCAAGTGAAGTTATGCTTTTGCTATATAAGAAAATTACTTGCCCCTTAGTGGAAATATTTAAGTAATTATAAGTAAGATAATGGGCAAAAACCTGAAATCTTAAAAAGTCTTGTTTATATAAGCCCTATGAAACAAATGAGTATGCTTGAGTCCATCAGGATCTGGCATTCATTAAAGTATATGGCAGGTAACAAAACTACACTCTGGAAAAATCCTATGGTATTTTATATATGGTAATAAACTTATAGAAAATTTCAACAGTTCTTCAAACCATTATGAAAATTATAGCCCTGCTATCAAATTTATAGAGTGATTTTAAAATTCTAAAGAAAAGCTATTGATTTTTTCGAAATTTAATAGGTTCTTAGGATAATGTCTGAAAAACACTGTTGGTTTCACCCTTGCAAAATCTTTGAAGACTTTTCTGTATTTATCCCAGAATAAACACCATGATCTGTAATATCATGAGGCTTGACATTTTGGTATAAAGTATACTGAGTTTTTCTCAGTGGAAAAGAGACTACTGCAAGGTGACACAAAGATAGTAGAATTATGAAAGCGACTGACAGAGCTAATTGTGTCAAATTGGTCACTGTAGTGGAGAAATAAAAAAACAGAGATACAAGACAAGACTTAGGAAGCAGACTAAGAGTAACTATCAATGTGAGGTTGACATATCAAAGTAATCTGAACCTTATAGACCTAATTTTTAAACCTATTATTTAAAGATTTCCTCTAATAATAGGAACTCTCCCTCTACTGGTGATGCCTTCCCAAATGTCTATTACCATAGATGGTTGCCCATCTTACAAGGGCTTCTCATTCCCACTCCTGAAGGAAGAAAGGAAGGCCAGCAGGACTAGGGACAGACATTCAAAAAGCTTCAGCCTGAATTGATTACATCTTTACGGGTTAATCTAACCTGGTTAGGCTAAACTAGTTTGTAACCATACAGACATCCCAGAAATGCAGGCACATGCCTGCAGTGGCTCAGGCTAGAAGCCAGGGAGTGGGGAGGGGGTGCTAGAGAAGACCTCCTGTCCCTTCCATAGTGCTTAGCTGAGGGGTGCGTAGCCAGTCCCCAGCAGAATGCTCTGACTAGGGAGGGGTTCCCCTGCTCCTAAGTAGCCCAGCAGGCAGTTGATAACACAGTGTTTATTACCCTTAACTCAGTGTTTATCACCCCATCAGAACACAAAGTGTCTCTCCAGTAGTTCAAGTTCTTAAACAGTTTTTCCAAGGAAGGAACCAGTCTCCTACAGCATAGACCGTAGCCAGCATGTGATATGCTAGCTAATGCTGAGAGGTGTCTGTGTAAGACAGAGGGGAAGACAGGGGAAAGCCAGGCAGATGCTTGCAGTCTGTGCCGGAGCTCCAGCCAGGGAGCAGAGGGGTGGGGTCAGCTCTGCTGTGGAGCAGGGAGCCCAGCGTGGAGAGCATGCTGGGATGCTGGGGGAGTCTGGTTTAACTAAAATCAGAAAGGGGTCTGGGACAGACATTATATAAACTGGTTTGAGCCAAATCAGTTAAGTCTGATACTACATTCAACCAGGTTCATCTCAAACTGGTTTCAGCCATTTTGAAACTGGTTTATGTGCACTAAGTGTCTGTTCTGTTACAGGTTTAAACCAGCTTCTGATCACTTAAACCAGTTTGTGTGTAATGTGTGTCCCTAGCCCAGGAGACCTGCCTGCCTCACCCTCCTCACCTCTCTCCCATGCACAAGGACTCTGTCAGGCCTTCTGCCACTTGATTCAAATCTGTTATGCCTTTTCAAATTCCAAAGAACAAAATGATTGGCATCATTCAGTATGCTAAACCTCACAATGACTCACCTAGATCAAGTGAGATTTCTAGAGGCTGGAGAGGCAGTTACAGCCCAGCTAAAGAGGATGCAGTGGCAAGGTGGGATTAGGTATTCTGCAGCAGATAGGGGAGAGCCTTACCTGAATTTTTATGAGTATTATAGAAGATTTGGTTCAAAAGGTGGATAAATATTTGCAGTCATTCTTATTTTAGCCAAACTATTTTAACACAAAGCATTATAAAACAGAGCTTAAGTTACCATGGAAATTGATTGAACTAGAAACACTTACTGTAAATTTGTAGTGTAAAAAGAGCAACAACATTGATGGGTAGGCTGAAAGAATAGGAGTAAAGTTAGTTTAGAGCTAGGCAGGCACAATGATTTGGATGGTCTACTTCCTCTTCTTAAAAGTGTGCATGACTTTTATATCTCTGCTTTTTTTCCCTAACACTTTTACTGGAAGCTCTGGCCATATTTTAACCAGTGGCTCCCAAAAAGCTGTCCCTCATGATTTTAGTATAAATGCTAAGCCCTAGCAAGGTGTACATTTTAAAGAAAGAAATGAGGGATGAAAGCACTTATACACTTATTTCCCCAAATGATTATGCCCAGCCACACAGATATCAGCACTACTCAGTAAACAAAAAAATTGCCTTTCACTGGAAATGTTGAGGGCTGCAATATGTCAGTCATGATGGAGCATGTGCAGTGTTTACCTTGTGCATTTGGAAGAAGGATAAGGTAAAGCAGTTTTAAGTGGAACCGAGAGGGATTTCCTTTGCCCTCTTAATCTGTTTCTTTAAAACACCTGCAATTTGCTCAAATTTAGTCCATACCAAATGCAAAATATTTATTTTGCATAAGTTAGCCCCTTGGATGTATCCATTCTGGCAGATATTATTTAGCAACATCTAAATATGAGATGACTTCATTAGCGTCAGAGAAACCACTCCAATACTTTGGTGGTACAAGTGTAACAGGGAGTTTGGATGACACTTGAGCAACAGCAGGAAAGCATATATTCTTTCGAACTTGGAAGAGTTAAATGTTAGCTGTTGCTAAAAATCCAAAGCACATTTCACTTCATGAACATGCAATATCATAGAATCTCTGCAAGATTTTTCTAGCTGCTTTGATAATTTTGGAATCCTTTGCTATCATTAGTACAAAATGGCTTGCTCTTTCAACATGGAATCCCAGTTGTCCACCATCTTCTTACTGAAAGATGCCTGAATACCCTACTTGACACAAATTTCTGCTTCTTGCTTCCAGTTTTCAGCTATAAACTGCTTTTGCACACCTCTTCTGGACAACACCATAAATAGTTTTTTTCAAGATCTTAAAGGGCTTCCTATCAATAGTGTACTTGCTATCAATAGTGTACCAGTACACTACAATTGCCTTCCTTTCCAGCACATTTGCCTCTCAGCTAACTAAAATTAATGGTAACAGGTGGTTGTGCTGTCAAAAGTAAATATACTTCTCTCCTCCAGTCTCTCTGATTTCCTAGCTAACATGGGGGTGGGGAGATGACAGATGGCTTCTGCAAACTAATCACAGATAACATGGTGCTTTGCTGTATTGCATGCATTTCCAGGCATATAACAAACTATTTTTATTTAATATCCTCCCTGTGAAAAGCTGGACACCTTAATGGAATGTGGCATGCTCTAAGGAAATACATAGTACATCCTAAATTGTATTAAAATGTGATTAATCACAGTACTTTGTAATAAATGATGCACAAGATAACAGTAACTGCTTGGTAAAGAATGTTGAGGTTGGTGCTTATTACATGAAATGCTTTTGGCAGTGAGAAAAAGGGAGATCAAAAATCCACAGGCCAAATTTAGTCTTTATTTCCTTTTGATCTGCATTAATTCATCTTAGATTCAGGACTTGATCCAGTGCAGCATATCTATGCCTCTCTCTGCCACACAGACTGTAAAAAGCCACCAACACAGGCTCTGACACAGTTGGACAATGCTTAATTAACAGTACTAAATAAATTCCACAAGTAATTCAAATAAATTGATGATAAATATTCCTAGGCATTTGTGTGCAGAGGAGCTGCTCCTGATCCAAAGGAGTCAGACTATTGTCTTCCAGGGGAGCAGAATTTGGCAATAAATGAAGTAATCCTTTTTAATGCTAGATTTTTATTTTAGAAAAATGTCTAAGCTTACGCTTTAAATCTTGTTTTACAGTTTTAGAACTCATAACTAAACCCCCAGTTTTAAATTTTTATTAAATATCTTATGAGTTAATTCTTTTTATTCCTAATTGTATGACAAAAATGTGCCATATTAAATAATCATGATTAAAACCCCATACAGATGTTTATAGCTATCTTGGATTTAATTAAGTCAGAGGACTAGAAATGAGGTGTTGGGGATAGCCAAAGGTGTAAATTAATAAAGTAAAACAACACAACTTTAATTTGAAAGCTCACAGCTTTAAAGCCTGGTTATTTATAAAAAGGTGAAGGTAGGATGAGGGAAGGAGATTGCTAGGGACAGGTGAATAGGGAAGGGACGAGTACATGCAAAAGAACAAAAAGTATGACAGGACAGACTACAGCCTTAATCCTACAATTCCAAATGCACAGATGGTCCATGACCTTAAGTAGGATTCACTGGAGTCAATGAAGCATGGCACAAGGGCCTATCTCTTGTAAATTGTAAGACTGGGCCCAAAAGTGCATGGATTAATTACATCAGCCTGTGGCTCTGATGAATTCAAATGTTCATTTTGATGGTGTCACTTATGCTTCTAAAGCACTGGCTCCCAACCATTTTTTGCTGTGACCGTAAATGCAGGTCATGACCCCCACCCCCACTGCTGACTCACTCATGCCCAGTGGTGCCAGCAGAGCCTGGGCCAGGCTGGGAACATGGGGTGCAGCAGCAGCAAGAGCCACGCAGACTGTGTGCCAGGAGAGCCCCACAGGCAGACGGGGTGGAGCGAGGGGTGGACACTCTGTGACCCTGATTTGGGTTGCAACCCAATGTTAGGAGCCACCGTTCTAAAGACTATCTTGCCTGGCTTCCCTGTTCTACAGATCCCCAGAATTTATTTTATTATGCACTTTTATTACTATTACTCCTGTATTTCTTGATGCTTGCATTTTCTCAGAGGAAATTATGTGAACCGTGTTATTCAAGTAAATGGATTTAAGATGCTTTGCCATATAAATGACAGCACTGCTGAATTGGGGTGTGCAAAACAGGCTGTATTTGGTTCAGATTTGGCCCAAATTGGGGACAGTGATTCTATTCATTGTTTCAGATCACTGTCCCAATTCAATTTGGCCGAATCTGAAGATTCAATGCTGATTTGGAGAATCAGCGATTAGTTTGTAGACACAGCTTTAAATGTTTTTTCTATATACTTTGAGGTACCAGGTTGTGGCTTGTGAATACTGAGATGGTGGGATGGATGGAGCATCTCACAGGAGCATGGGGGGGAGACCCTGGGGCTCCCCACCCCCAAATGCTTGGTAGCAAACCTGGAAGTGGACCGGAACTACTTCTGGTCCACTTCTGGGTCTACCGCTGAACGCGCAGGGAACACCTCCTCATGCCCCCTCCAGCTCAGCGATTGGCCACAGTGGCTTCTGGTCCACTTCCTGGTCCACTGCTGAGTGTGCTGGGGAACCCAACCCCCCATGCTCCCATGGGATGCTCCATCTGCCCCACCATCTCAGAATTCACGAGCTGCCTGGTACCTTGAAGTATGTAGAAAAAACATTTAAAGCTGTGTCTATGTCTGAATCATAGAATCTTTCTGAATCTCTCCGAATTGATTCAGAGGGTTCTGATTTGATTCGGAGAGATTAAAGGGTCTCCAGATTTGATTTGGATTTGGAAATTCAGGTGCCGAATTGGGCCGAATCTTCGCCAAATCAGCGACCAAAGCTTCATACAACCCTACTGCTCATATATGCACCCTCCCTCTTTGGTAACACAGTTTGGCCTTTAGAGGTCATCCTGAACAGTTAACATCCTGATGTACCATATGCCTTCATATAAGATATATAAAAACCAAAAATAAATCTTTGGTTTATCACCATCTAATTGTTGGTGTTTGTTAATACAGGTTAATCAAAATGCAAACCAGCACTTCTTTAATATGAGGCGAGAGGACCAACTGAAAGAATGGCTAGGAAAGAAGAAGTATGAAAGTCTGGGTGTGGCACAGCTAAGCAACAAGAATAATTAATGGAGCGAAAAATAGAATGCTTTCAGAGAAGTACGGTAAGCAATTTAGACCATCTTCAATGCAAATATAAATTGTGTAAGCATGAACGCTGTGTGGCCCCAGAGGCTGGGGGAGCACAGCAACTGCCCACAGGTGATGGCGGCAGTGGCAGCGGGGGCCTCCCTCAGGCAGCTGCAGCAGTGTCGGCAGCGGACCAAGTGGGGAGCTCCCACAGGTGGCTGCAGCAGTGTCGGCAGCTGGGGATGGTGGCAAGTGCTGACTGGCAGTTGGCGACCACTTGCAGACGCTGCCTGTTGCATTAGCAGCAGCCAGCAGTGATCAGCGACCACCTGCAGATATCTCTGGTGGTGTTGGGGGGGGGGGAAGTGGTGAGCAGCAACCTCCCTTAGGTGCTGCCAGCAGTGTCGGCAGTGCTTTTCACAGGGGGTGCACTACCAATCTCAGAGGGTGCACGTGCACCTGCATGCATCCCCTATGCATCGCAAATGGGTGCATGCATCTATGTATGACTCAAATGTATTTTGATTTTTCCAGATTTCTGAGCATTAGTATAGTATATAAACATATAATGATATACACTCACACACCAATAGAATAGATTTTCTTCCCAAGTAATATTTCATCTCAATAAGTGATGTTCTACCGACATTTGACATTAAACTTTTAAAATCAAGACCTATTTTGTGTACAGCCCCCTATCTATGCAACTGTCCCCCTATCTATGCAACAAGTTAATACTTGTTTAGATGAGTCTCTAGTACTACAAAGCAGAAAGCAAAGCCAATATTTTTTAAAGTAGGGGTTCTCAACCTCCAGCCCATGGGCAAAATGAGCTATACAGAGCTATAGGTATCTGACCTGCAGGGCTTCCCACAGATCAGGAAATCTGGCAGTGGGGGAATGGTGCCAATATATATGGTCACCCTCCCCCACTGCCAAATTCCCAAAATCAAGCCCTGGCAGCAGGTTGGATCCAGGTCATGCTCCCTCCCCGCACTCATGTGACTGAATGAAGTCAGTCAATGCTCTTTCCTCCAGGCTGAATAGGGGTGGGCCATTCTCCCTTTCCCCTTGTAGGGCTAGGTCGGGACTAGGCCATGCCCCTTTTCCCCCATGGGGCCATGCTGGAGCTGGCTTAAACTGCCTACCCCCCATGGGGCTGAGCCACACTCCTTTACCCTGCTGGGCCTAGTTGCCTCCCCCTTGCAGGACTGGGTTGGATCTGGGCCACACCCCCTCCTCCTGTGGGGCCAGGTTGGGGATGGGCCATGCCTGTTTCCCTTGCAGGGCCAGGCCATGGCCTCCCCTTTTCCCTGCAGTGCTGGGCCACACCCCTGCCCTGTGGAGCCACATTAGAGTCAGACTGTGCCCTGGCCCTCTCCTGGTGGCAGGATGGGGCTGTGCTGCAACAGCCCCATGCTGGATCAGGACCACCAGCTGGATTTGGCCTGCATACAACCTGAGCACTGCTCCCCGGCTCACTGGACAAAAACGTTGAGCACCACTGAAGTAAACAGATCTTTTGTACATCTGCCACCAGTCCATCCACAGGTAACTGAGAAATTCTAAGGCATCAATGATGTACTAGCTCTTCTAAGATACCACATATATGGGATGGGAAAGGAATGAATGGTGTGTAATGATCTTCCTTTATGCTTTTGAAGGAGAACATACTTCAGGTTAGATTATCCTTTAGAGAGGACAAAGTGTAATTTTTTTGTCATGCATACTCAATGAGAAAACTGGAGCTGGGACAATTCAAAGAGAAACATTATGCATCCAGCCATTTTGCCCTTCATCTCTCTGCCCACCTTCTTCAGAAAAAAAAAGCTATAACTCACCCTTAAAGTGTTTCATGCTCTCTTTCATGTTCCAATATCCTGTTTAACACTTGCATTTCATGTAACTAAAGAAAAATAGAATTGTCCTTATATAATTCCCAGTTGATCTACTAAAAATGGGCAAATCCTCAATAAATTAGTCAAATTACAGTAATTATATTTAATGTTGAGTTTATCATCAGTACCAAAAGTACTTCTACTATTTGTTTTGCTTATGTTTTTACCTGTATGGAGGAAACTCTAATATCCCTCAACCATGTGGTTAGGTAAAATCAGAGTTTTTTCAGATCCAAGGAAATCTGACATTTGAATAAAATGGATAAGCATTCTATAACAGGGAGTTTAGTGCTCCTGTTACTTTAAGAGTAGAGAAGCTGCAGACAGAGCTCAGGTAGCACTTAAGGAAAGACACCTGATAAGAAGGGGGGCGGGCTTAGAGAATACATAGGCCCAGCCTGAACTGGGGCAGGCAGTTTGGTCCTGGAAGCCATGGAAGGAAATGCTTCTGAGCAGGAGGGCTGCAGAGAAGCTTCTGATTTACACAAGGGATACACTCAAGCCCAGGAGCAAGGCAGGCAAATAGAATACTGCCTTGCCCGTGGTTTGCAATTGGGACTAGTGGGGGGAAAATGGAGGTCCCAGCAGGCCCAGACCCAGAGCCCAGAAACAGGGCAGAGACAATAACAGGCCTGGGAGTAAGGCCAGAGCCTGGGAGCGGGGCAGAGGAAGGTTTAGAAATGGGGCTAGAGAGTGCCCAGTGCCCAGAGAGGTTCAGAGACGGGGCTAGAGAAATCCCAGTGCCCAGAGATGGGCAAAGATGGGCTACAGAGAGCATGCCACCCAGAGAGGGGCAAAGATAGGGCTAGATAGAACCCAGTGCCCAGGGAAGGGCAGAGAGAGTACACTGGGGCTAGAGAGCACATTGACTTGAATGAGCCTGGGAGCAGGGCAGAGTCCAGGACTAAGGCATTAATTGATAACATCTGCCAGGCTTGGGCATGGCTAGAGAAGGAGATGAGGAGGCCAGGAAATTAGCCCATCAGTTGAAGAGCAATTAAATTCTAGCTCATTCAGGGAACACGGGGGCAGCTTCGCATTTTTAAAAATTTATTTATATCAAGGCATGCCAGACGAGCAGATGGGGAGGTGGCCTTGAGAACAGGGTGAAACAGTGGCTAAGTGGCCACCAGGCGATGTCAAAGCCACCCCTGGGCAAGCCTTTTGTTACAATTCCCAATAATCTAAGCGGAACTCTACATAATACCATTTAGTCAAGATTGCCAAATTACATGCGATTATTATTGTTGTTACGTTATAATAACATATTGATACTGCCCTCATGGTTATGCAAATATTGTACTCATGTAAACAGATTGCACTTTGTGCCTTTTAGTAAAATCACCACACATTAAGCCCTTCCTACCTCTTTCTTACTTTTTGCATTGTTGATTACAACAAAATGCTTATGCTGTATTTAGATACAAAACAGTCAAACAGCACTGACAAGGATGCTGCTAATGGGAGAAGCAGCATACTGTATATAACCAGAACTGTTACGAGATGCAATATTCATCAATTACAAACTTCAGGATGTCATATTGTAAAATACCACATGATAGAAGATGCAGCATGGTGTCACAGCTGATTCCATTTACCATATGGCATGTTATTATTTTGTATTTCCTTGGAGAGCTTACTAAAGACAAAAGAAGAAAATAACACTTTCAAGGTATATAAGATAGTAATCAGAAGTTGCATAATTCTTGATTATAGCAATAAAGTCTATAACTGAGGTAGGAACTGAAAATTGGAGCCTGAGTGCATGCTGTACCGTTCTTCAGTTATTGAACAGAGAATACATTCTTATCAGGAACGGAAAGAAACTACCAATTATCATTTGTAAAAGTCCAAGAGACAGCTGAAAAGAAACCAAAACCAGGAAATGCTATGTATACTGTCATACACAATGACATACACTTTTTACATCCAACTTTCAGTGATCATTTGCAGAAAATGATAAACTAATAATCTTAGAAGATAAGACTTCATATACATTTATAGCCAGAACAAAATCATCTAAAGACTGGTCACAGCAACATGGAGAAATCATTACTTTAAAAAGATTAAAGTAAAAGGATTCTAAAATCATCATGGTAGTTGAAATTAAAGAAATTGAGTAGTTTTTTCAAGGAGGGGGAGAACCTAGACAAAGTCCACAAACATCTTTGTTTTACTAAATGTCAAATGAATCCACTAGAAAATATTTAAATGTAGTTCAAGTTAATGAGAGGATTAAAAAAGAATCCTACTACACATTAAAAACATACCACTTCCAGGCCTTGTCAGATTCTCATTTGCTCCATTTCTAGGAAGAAGTGTCCAGTTGGGCCTCCTCTACTGTCATGTACCATTAAAGCTACACATCTCCTTTACCTGCCCATAAGTAACTTCTGGCCTGTGCCTTCTCCACTCACAAGTTTATTGTCCATTCCTTCAGAGTGGAACTGTTTGGGAAATAACATTCCTATTCCATGGGAAATTCCAACTTTTCAAAACTTCGTTTTACATCAAATCAAATTTTAAAATTTCTCATGAAACAAGTCCAAGTATTTTGGTTCATCTCAACTTCTATTGTTTTAACTTGCTATTACAAGGCCCCATCTACATATTACACTTCAGACACAATTAACCAGTTAATCATGTCTTAAGTTGTCACCCAGCTACATGTTCAATCTATAGGTGGTGTGATAAAAGGAAGAATAAGCCACAAAGTTATTCCACAAAATGTGTGATAACTTTGTGGCCCCTTCCTATCTTGCTGTTAACTGAACATGGGGCCAGAGGCCTCTGTGGCTGGGAGCCTCATCAGCTGACATGTCTCCCAGCCAGGGACCCACGTACACCTCAGAGTCTGAGGGTTCACAGCACATACATGCTCCCAGTCATAGGAGCACATGCTCTCCCAGCTGGGAGCCCTACCAGCTAACAGGGGCTCCCAGCCCTGGGAGCTTGCTACTTACCAGTGTAGGGGGAGCCAAGGATCATGATCCTAGCCTCCCCGTGTATCAGCAATAAGGTGTGCTGAGATCTGATTAATGATCCCAAAATTGTGAATCCTGCCATCTACATGTGGCATGGCAGGAAGCACGATTGTGTAGATTGCACATCAGATGCCTCAGTGCCTTAACTTGCACATCTGGAACAGCCCTAAGAATCACTTTGATATTTTCCCGTTGGAAGTTTTAGTGATATCAATAGATTCCACTGAAATCTTTCAATATTATCCAAGTAGACTTTCTGCTTGGAATATTTTTTGACCAGCATAACTCTGAAGTGGATCCTTGCTGGTTTCCTACATGCCACATCTGGACAACTAACACAGTGCCAGATTTTCACCAGCATTTCAGACTAATTCAGACATTGGGGAATGCTTAAATACTCACAACAAGTAGTTAGATCCACCCCATCCAGTAAGACATCCCTGGCCACAGCAAGTCATACATGTATATTCTGCATGGTTTGATTATTCTAATTAATTAAATCTGGAAATTAAATTCCATGTCTGGAAAATTCAGGAACAAAATACATCCAGCCTTTTTATCTGGTCAATATCTTGCTGTAAATCAACAGTACACTACTAGCCTGTTCTACAGCTTGACACCCCACTGAATTAAAACTTCACTCAAAGGAACTCTTAGTCCTCTCCCTCTTCCCATTTATGGTAGTGAGAGTTGATATATGAGTAGATAAGTAGGGTGTAAGTATCCCACTGATAGTAGGTAGCTCTTTGCTGTGCTGCTCTGTCTGCTCAACTCCCTGGCACCAGGGTCGTGCAAGAATTGGACAGTGGGTTTTGCTTTGCTGCTCCCATCCCAGACTGGTCCAGGAGGGGAGGGAAGCATCAGCCAACATTCCCTGTCCCCTCCTCTAACTGGGCATTCCCTGGTTTGGGGAAGAGGCTGGAGGGGATTTGCTGGCTCCCTTTCAAGCTTCCACTTGACTGAAACTGGTTTAAGATAAACCTGGTTGAATGTAGTATCAAACATAACTGATTTGGGTCAAACCAGTTTATGAAAATTCTGTCCCAGACTCCTTCCTGGATCAAGTGAAATCAGAGTCCTGCAGCATCCCAGCATGCTTTGCAGCTCTGGGCTGGACTCTGCTGTCTGCTTCAGAGAGTAGGGGCGGGGGTGGGGGTGGGGGTGGGCCCACCCCC
>NW_017729031.1:50651233-50660405 GCF_001723915.1 Gavialis gangeticus
GGGTGGGCCCACCCCCTACTTCCTAGCTGGATCAGTCAGGGCTGGCTTACTGGCCTCACTGGCTGGCTCACTGCCCTGCCCCCCCTGACCAGGCAAACCCCTGCTGGGGTCTTGGGCCAGAAAGGGAGGTTAAATTTCCCTGCCCCTAAGTACAGAGCTGCCCTGCCCTGCTAAATTTACTGCTTGTTCTAACTGTGGACTACAAATCCCAGAGGCAACTGGAAGCAGGGAGAGGAAGTGATGAGAAACTCTGCAGAGTTCTGCTAATATGATTGTGGACTGCAAATCCCAGAGACCTTAGGGGCAGTAGGAAGAAGCAGAAAACACATATCCCATGCTGGCTATGTGCTAGAGAGCCGTGCTCTAGCACCCCCTGGCTTCTGGCTTGAGCCACTGTAGTCATGTGGCTGCATTTCCTGAATCAAAGGTGAATATGTGTTAATTTGCTTATTGGCTCAATCTTTGCAGCATAGACTAACCTAGAAAGGCTGAATCAATTCAGCCTTGGGCTTTTTGACTGTCTGTGCTTAGCCTTACTGACTAATGACCGGACTCAATAACAGCCACTTACTGAGTGAACCTTTTCATGATAGCAGCACATCCATCTGTTCCCATTCCCAAAGCAATGTAAAGTATACCAGGATGTGTGTCAATATGTCCAGGCCATCATTCTCAGTGTCAAACATGCTTATTCTGTATTTAAAGTCATAATCTCCTCTTTTGGTCACCAATATTGGCTGCTACAGAAATGACAAATGTCACCAAGAGACAATTATTCAGTGGGAGATAAGTAGGAGGTGCAATTTGGTCTTTTTATATGCATCTTTAAAAAAAGAGAAAGAAAGAAAGATATAATAAAGAACTTAAAGGTCCATAATAGAGGTTAAATCATACAGTCTTTTCAAATGTAACATTCATATTAACATCAGTGAGAATTTTAAGAATGATTTACAGGGTTTTAACAGAACACCTTTTGTAATACATCTATTGTTTTATAAACTACCTGTGAAATGTTATCTTTTAAAGAAAACTATATAACATTATAACAATAGAAATTGTATACATTTTTATTATTACTTTATTTTATTTTATTTTATTTTGCTAATTTGACTCCATGTTGTTAGAAGACAATTTCCATGCACTGGTGTTTGACAGTATAGAACTTATTTAACTTTCATAAATTAAGAATTTACATTTTTGTGTTTTAAATATTTTAAATTCCCATTGTTCTGATCAAGTCAGTTACCTTGACAACAAGCATAAGATGAAGGTGCTAGAAGTACTATTGTATCAGAAACCTATAGTGTGGGTGTTCAAATTTTGTAGAAGAAAAAAATGAAGGATTAAAAAAAACCACCAAAAATCTTTTAAAAACGCTTTCATTGTATCTCAGAGTTATTAAATTAAGAGTGCAAGAATACTGGATGTAGGGTCAGGTAGTACCCTAATCATTTTCTTATAATCTGCTGGTTACTTGTTAGGACCTGTGACGCTGTTTTCTTTTTGGATTGTTAAATGTAACAGAGAAGAAAAATAAACATACAAAGTTTTGAGGGTCAGCATAGGAAAGAACTTCCTTAAAGTTTTTCTTTTTAAACAAACAACATTACCCTTATTGTCCATTTACTTTCTTACAAAGTATTGTCATTAGTAAGTTATTAATCATTGCCATTCCATTTCCATTAGATTTAGTAAGGTTTTCTACATAGTTCCACATGCCATTCTCCTAAGTGAGGCTGAAGAAATGTGGGCTAGATAGACTTACCATTAGGGAAAATAACTCCAGAGAAAGACTACTAATTAATGGATCCAGTTGGGTACCACAGGGGAAGGGGTGGGGAGGAGAGGGGAGGAGTATATTTGGAAACAAGAATTATTAATATTTTTATTAATTATCTGAATGAAGGAATATAGTATACTGATCAGAATTGCAGATGGCAAAACTGGCAGGGTTTGCAAACACTTTGGAGGACAGGATAAAAATGAAAAAGATCTGGATAAAATGGAAAACTGGCCTGTAAACTACAGAATGAAATTCAAAGACAAATATAACATATTATACATAGACAAGAAAAAACAAAGGATAACAGGTGGTCTTACTACAAAGGATAATATGTTATGTTGCATGAAAAATTCAACATTTACACTCTAAAAACAATAGGACAACCAAACAATCAGCCTAGAAGTCAGAGAATCTCCTTAATTGGAGGTTTTTAAGAAAAGCTGGACAGGTGTCTTTATTGGATAATTTATGAGTAGTAAATCCTCTAGCTGTGGCAGTAGTGTAAGTGGGGCAGGGCAGGGCGGACACTAGGGCTGTGAAATTTTGGCAGCCGCTTTGTTTTGGAGGTGTTTTGACCCATTTCAGCCCCATTTCAGCCACAACCTGCCGGCACTTTAAAAAAAAAAAGCCCCACACCGGCTGCAGCAGCAGCAATCAGCAGAGCCCCCCTGTGCAGCATGGGGCAGTGGGGGACAATGGGGATCACCCCCCAACCTGGTACCTGCATGGCAGCTGCCCCATGGCTGCCGGGGTTGAGTGGTGCCAGGTTCTGGGTGACAGGTGGAGGCTTCCCAGATCCCAGACAGTGTGTGGCACCCTGCTGAGCCGCGCTGCACCTGCGTGGTGCAACAGCTGCCATGCGGGTGCCAAGCAGGGGAGGGAGATCCCATGGCCCCCCACTTCCCCATGCTGCATGGGGGTGGAGGCTGTCACAAGCTCTGAGAGGCCCTGATTGCCGTTGCTGCAGCTGATGAGTGCGGGGCTTTTTTTTAAGTGCCAAGAGGGGATGGGGCCAGGCAGTGGATAGGGCTGGACAGGGCAGCCATGGGGGCTTCTCCCATGGCTCCTCCAGCTGTGCTGGTCTCTCCCTGGGCAGGGGGAGCCACAGGAGAAGCCCCCATGGCTGGCCTGCCCAGCCCCAGCCTCTGCCCGGCACTTATGTTAAAAAAAACAAAACCCTGAATTCACTGGCTGCAGCAGTGATTATTGTAGCCTCTGAGGGTTCGTGGCAGATCCCACCCCCCAGGCAGTGCAGGGAAGCATGGATCGCCCTTCCTCCCCATTTCATACCCACGCGGCAACTGTCACATCACGCTGGTGTAGCATGGCTCAGCAGGCTGCCGCACGCTGTCTGGGAGCTGGGGCACCTCCAGTAGTCAGCCAGAGTTCAGTACCACTCAGCCTCAGCAGCCCCAGCTCTCAAACAGCACACAGCACCCTGCCAAGCTGCACTGCACCCACACCATGGGGTAGCTGCTGCATGGGTGCCAGGTGGGGGGGGGGCAATCCCTGCTGCCCCCCACTGCCCCATGCTGCATGGGCGGGGGCTCTGCCATGAGCCCTCAGTGGCCCCATTTGCCGCCGCTGCAGGTAGTAAGTGCAGGGTTGTGGGGGGGGTTGTATTTTTTTTTAAAGTTCCCCGAGGATGGGGCCAGGTGGGAGATGGGGCTGGGCAGGGCAGCCATGGGGGCTTCTTCTGCAACTCCCACCACCAGGGCAGAGGCAGGCACAGCCAGAGGAGCCGCAGGAGAACGTGCAGCCACCTGAAACACCGAAACGAATCACTTTCCTCCTAAATGGCCGAATCCAAAACTGAAATGAAGCATAGCCATTTTGCACCTGCCCTGGGCACCAGCTGTGAGGGTACACCAGGATCCCTCCTCCCCCCAGGCAGGAGTCTTTGTCACAGCAGGATAAGCTTTTTTAAATGCTTTATTTAAAATAACTAAAGGAGGCCAAAGGTGGCCTTGCTTCATAGACAGAATTCAAATATATTTACAGGGAAAAACAGAATAAAGTACTTTTTAGTTAATAGCTATGACACTTAAGCAAGCAACAGAGCTAAGGGTGAGGTTGTCTTGATAATGGAATTTTAAACAGCTTGGGATCCAAAGACTTGACCTATTTACATTTTATGCAAACTATTTTAAAACTGTAATAGTCATTATTACATGTGCTGAGTACCCAGGTTGGATGAAAATTCAATATTTAAAACAGAGAACATTTGAAACCTATTATATAAATCAGAACAGGAAATTACTAGAGCATTCACCTCTTTAACTTCATCCTTCAGAAGATATCTGCATTTTTTAATATACCTTTATCAAATTTGAAAATTGTGCAAGTACCATATGTTTCAGAAGTGCCTCAGACCCAACTAAATAGAGTTATTGTATCCATTATAGGGCTTTCTCAGACATGTATAACTCCTTCAATTGTCAATTCTCATATGCATCTTCCAGAAACATGCTTCTTTTAGATATTCACAGTGTAAAGTGAACAGATGCTATTACTGCTCTGTTGATTCACATTACAGCCTCATAGCTTTGATGAAATATAAGGTGCAGATAAAACTACCAATGAACAGTAAAGGATATTAAACAAAGTATTTAGAATGTCTGAGTTTCTTAAATGAGATCATTGTTGGTTATTAGCTGGTGATTTTAAAACAGTAGCACTTATTAATATAATTAGGAATTGATCTATGCTTCTGGCAAATGGCTGGCTAAGTTGATATTCTGAACTGCCTGCAGAACAGCAGTTAGGATTGGTGCAGGTCAAAACCAGTAAACGGCACCTTCACGGTTTTCTCCTTGCCAGCCTATGGTTGGTCTTCTCACACAAAAATAATGCTTATGACATTACTTTTGATATCAGAGGAGTAAATAAGAAAAGTAAATAAATAAGAAAATTCTAGGACTCAATATTAAAATAAAAAAAAAATCAAATAACAGTAGGAGCCAGCTTCACAAATATGCATGCCTGCATGTGATGACTACATTATGTATTTGGTGAATCAAATCAATAGTAAGGTATTGAACTAGTTTACCTTCTTTTATAGCCAAAGATGCCTGGAAACAAGTGATAGAACTTAAAAACAAAAGAGAAACATTGCATATACTAAAACAACGTAATGTACAACATGGCTTAAGCTCAGAGGATAACTTCCACATATGCTTATAGTTTGTGTGGCAAAAATACAATGTGCATCTAAATTCATAGATAAGCTCTAAATTTTTTTGTTTAAAAATATGCATCTGCTATAAGGCTATGCTAATAACTAATTTTACTATATATTATACAGGCTGCTTTAGACCTAAATCTGCAACATGGTATAAATCTACATCAAAAAGGAAAAAAAGTGAGAGTTTTTAAAATAAAAAAGAATACAACAGAATCAAACAGTTTTAAGAGAGAAAATAACACTTTTGTAATTGATTATCTCACCAAAGGACCATCTTATTTCTATTAAATGAATTAAAACATAAGAGATATAAATTCCTTTTTTATTGTTTAGAAATTTATTGAATTTTGTTTGACACCACAGATGACAGTAAATGTGATTAATTGCTGCTCATAATTGGAGTTTCATTCCAGTGGTTATTGCTTGTCAGTATCAATTAATAGCTCCACAAAAACCTCATTCATTTCACAATATTAAAGAATGATGGCTTGTGGGAATTATGCTAAACTAGCACTTTCAATTAGATTTTGAATTTTATAGTATACTGAATAATAGTTTATGACTCTATAATAGTAAGTAGCAATGGGTTATTGTTGTGTGGTAATCACTCTAATTACATATATGTTTATCTAGAGAATTGCAATTATTGTAGTCGTCATATTTAAAAATAGACAATTGTATGTGATTGTACCCTTAAAGCTACAGGGCGTTTTTTTCATCTATTATGGGTGAAGTTTTGACTGTAGCAATAAGGCTTTTTTCCTTATAGTGGAAAAGTAGTGCTTGCCCCACAGTAGAATTTACCAATTAAAATCTAAAATCTTGCATATGCTAATATAATTTTAATAGTAGAATGAGTTTGTACTTCAAAGATTTAAGACTGTAGGGCTAAAGTTTTCAAATTTTATGTTCATAATTTTAGAAAACCTGTTCTGAAAAGTTTGACCTAGAATTCATTTTTTATTCATTGCTTTAACTGCATCTTATGTGTTCACCATAAGAGGACTCTAGGAAAATATATTTCTGTGTAACTTTTGCTGCTTTTATTACAATATTTAGGAAGTAAAATTAGTATGTACTAAACAATAACAGTATGTCTTTGTACCCAGTATGCAGGCACACATTTATTGGCAAAGCTTGTGAGGCTAGGCACTCGGTTTGACAGCATTTCTGTGTTTGAATGTAACATGGTAATTTGTGAACACCCCATGTATTCAATTCCATAACTGTCTTGCCAAATGGAAAGACAGAGGGTTTTCTGTGCAACAATGGGCAGAAACTTATTGATTTTAAATGGGAAAAAACTTAAAAAACTAAATTATTATTGAAAAGTGAATGAGCAGAGCCCCAGATGTCTATTTAGCAGAACAAAAGCTTTAAATCCCTTTGCTACTGTGTATGCTTGATAACTGGTTGATAACATCCATTGATACCTTCTAGCATCCCCTCCCTCTGTTCCCTCAATAGAGTATATCTTCTTGTTATCTTGAATAGGTAGCTGAACAAGCAAAGAAAAATACTAGCGGTGGAAAAAGGAAATAAAAGTCACACAGAGCCCTTAACATGAAAGGGGAGAATGGGGAATAAGGCATGGGATGAATGCAGAAGTAGAGGCCCTGGCATGAGCCCAGGGAGCAGTTGCCAATAATCTGTGAAATAGGAGGACAGAAAAGGGTGACAGAGGATGGAATTTGTGGGGGAGATTTGCTGGATCCAAATAGTTTGCAATGCTTACAGTGAAGTTAGCCTTAAGCAACAAAGTATGCATATTTCCATAGTAATGGAATTCGTACAGGTTCCTTCTGGTAAGGTACCATGAAGTTCTGAACTTCTTACTCAGCTGCATGCTTTTAGATCTTAGTTTGTAAATAGACTGGCTGTATAGAAATCAACAGATATTTGACTGAATATTTCCAAAGAACCAGGATTTGGCCCTTTAGCCAAAAATATTGATAAGAAGAATAACATGGAAAAGTCATTTTTGAGAACTGACATGTTAACAATACACATAATGATCTAACTCTTTTCATAGGACTCCCACAGATACAGACATTATACTTTTACTGGTATAAGTGTTCGGAAACCGGTTTATACACATAACAGCACAGAAGTTCAGCTTGCATAGACTGGTTTAAAAATGGCAGAACCTGGTCTAAAAATTGCCTCCCCACCCACAGGGCAAGTGTGTGTTTAGTTTACTACTGATCGAAACTACATTGCTTACAGAAAACTGCTTCATTAGATTGATTCCACCTTCAGTTTTTTGAATATCTGTACCTAGCCCCATTGTCCTTGGTGATGAGCGATGCATTGACATCAAGTCTAAATTCTGATAAGCAAATTACAAAATGCTTTAGAAAATTCTTAGTAACTGCCATTGCTGAAGTTGTTTATTCAAATGCACTATAATAAATTGCTGATAATTTATTTATTCTGATCCCATCTATGCATTTCTCCGATTTAAATCCCAGATCAAGAAAATTAAAACAATAGGATCCAATTCCAATCTCACTTCTATTCTTTGAAACAATGACTTTAAATTCATGTGAAAAGAGCATAATAAGTAAGATCAGAATCAGCCTCCTGGGGTAGTAAATTATTTAAGCCCATTAGACAAAATAAAAAAGGTAACAATGAGAGTGATCGGAGGCTTCTAAGAAAATTTTAGGTCAAAACTGTGGTGCATATCTTCTTTAATGTACTCATTCTTCATCCAGTCATACTCTTTTTAAGTCAGTGCCAAATTCCTATCAAAGTCAATGTGAACAGGAGCAAGTCCTTTTTTATTACTGCTTGATTAGTTTGCTCAAGTCACAAAAGTGGAAAATTAATGTCTGTGATCAGAAAGCCTCAGAAGGTTTGCTGGTTCATTTGTATGGGAAAAAACATTTTACAGAGGTTTGGGTAGTTATTCATTTATCTAAACTTTTTCTTTGTTGAAGGTTTCTATTCCAATCTGTTTATAAATGTTAGGGGTTTTTTGTAGTTTCATTGCATTTTTGTTATTGATTGAGGTCCATATTAAAGATGCTGCCTATCATGACAAGTACTGTACAAACACTTTCAGTCCTTGCTAAAAGCAAGTGTAGAAGGCCATATATATCCACAAGAGAAAAAGCTAACTAAAGTCTTTCAAGTCACAAAAGATATTTCGGTGGAAGGCTTAGGTTTTCTCTTATTTTCCCTTTGTTGGTTTTCCTATTACTTCTTTTTCATTAAGAATATTTATTGGGGAATAAAGCATGAGAAAGAATAACTTCATCAGCCACAGTCTAATAAATCCATAAATAAAAAAAATACAAAATATTGCTAGTTGTGATTAAAGAGAACAAAAAATCCTGCATGTATGTATACCAACAGTTTTGTACAGGAGTGAAACAAAGAGTTCAAAAATCCAATCCAGTTCTCTTATATTCAGACCCAAATCTAATAAACCTTTAATCTTTACAACCTAGGACACAAATTCAGGCATTGCAGCTATTGTAGATTCAATTCTAATTTCTTATTCATACAAATCAGTCACTCTTTCAGATAACTCTAAAGGGCTGATAATGCCAGCATAAAAGACTGCCATGATATATTTCTCAGTCTGCAACAATGAATTTGATCAAGGTCCTATCATTTTAGTATTGCAGAATTTCTACTAAACATTCTTTAGAAATAATGAAATATAATTTTATTTTAGATGCTTTCAATGTCTAAAAATCATATTCTGTTTGTTCTCCGAAAACAAACTACCCCAAAAATCCATATTCGTTTACACTATTGCATTACAGAATGCCCTCTATATTTTTAAAAAAAATCACATTGCACCTTCTCTTAAATCTGCAAATATTTCAGCCTCTCCATGCAAGAGCAAGAAGCAGACCGTGGAGTAGCACTACATGATTTCAGTTCAGTTGAATAATAAGACTGAAAAATTAAGCATCTTGAAAAAATGAGCCAAAAATTGGCCTTTTGTATACTATTTTAATAACTCTAGTAATAAAGTAACTTGGGGCCCCTCTATCCATGCAAGTAAAGGCCCAATGGGATTGAATGCACAGTCCACACAATCATGCCTCCTGCCATGTCACACATGCATGGCAGGAGGCATTACTGCAGGATCACATATTAGATCCCCTCACATCTTATTGCCAGTTCAGGGGGAGCCCAATCTGAAGCTCCCTCTGCATCAGCAAGAAGCAAGCTTCAGCAGCTGGAAG
>NW_017729031.1:50665405-50667364 GCF_001723915.1 Gavialis gangeticus
TTACTGCAGGATCACATATTAGATCCCCTCACATCTTATTGCCAGTTCAGGGGGAGCCCAATCTGAAGCTCCCTCTGCATCAGCAAGAAGCAAGCTTCAGCAGCTGGAAGCCCCTCAGCTGGGTGCCCCATGCACCCCCATGGTTAGGAGATGCAGCTGCCACAATCACCCAACCTTGAGGCTGCATGAAATCCCAGGGCTGTAGGCTTTGCCCCAAGCACCAAACTTTATTGCTATAGCACTATGTCCCTGCTGCTCCAGGGAGAAGTATACAGTACTTAGTCTGTATCAGGTACCCTATGTCTTTTGTACAGCAAGAACAGGTTTTCTTTGCTCTCCCCAATCTCTCCTTTGGCAGACATTTTTTCCATCAAGCAACAGGTAATGCTGCTTGATATATATCATCACATCATGTGACCTGCTTCACATTCAGAGGGCAGGCGATTCAGAAAAAAAGTGACCTGGGAACCAGTTTCAGCCATATTGAAACTGGTTTATGCGCACTGAACTTCTATTCTGTTACAGATTTAAACCAGTTACTGATCACTTAACAGTTTTTGTGCAACTTCTGTCCCTAACCTGGAGGACTGGTGAGCAGGGGCCTGACAAGAAGCTACAACTGTGAATTGCTACTACACACTGGTGAGCCAGAACAGGCTTTTATCCCTGCCCTAGGTGGTGATGTGAGAGAGGTTGGGTGGGGGATGGGCAGGAATATGAAGCCAGGATGCAGAGAGTTATTGCAAAAGGGGAAGGCAAATAGGGGTGGGAGAAGAGTGGTGAAATGAAGAAGGTCATCCACTGAAGGATAAAATAAAAAAAAGTTAAAAAAAGTAAAAAGAAATAAAGGGGAAGTAAATTAAAGAAGGTTTCATGTTTTAATGAATTGGGATTTAGGATTGGGGTGCGGGACGTGTTGGTCACGCTTCCCAGGGTGGCTGGAAGGTGGAAGTATTGGGGGAAGGCACTTTTGGGGTAACTACTGTCTCTGTCCTGGAAAGGAAGCCCATGTTCATGGAAACCCTATCTGTCCCCCACCTTGTTCCCCCTAAAACCCCTGTAGACCCCACTCCTGGACTTGTCCATGCCCTGTGGCCTAGCTAGCTGTTATGTGCTTTGCAAGCACAGGGTTTCACCTCTAGATATGGGAAGGTCACACCCCAGGAGGTGAAGGGGGGAGTGGCCTTGGTGCCGGAACTGCCCCCAGGGCAGTAGAGTTCAGGGGATAGAAAGTTTGTCCACACATAACAGGAGGGTGGGGAGGGGACACCGCATCCTGGGATCCTGGAGGACTGCAACTTGGGCAGCTCATCTGTGAGGAGTGGCCATACATTAATTGAATACAAGCTGTGTAACATGGATCAAAGACGAACCTGCCCTGGAGTGGTGTAACTTTAAGCTACTTGAAGAGTGCATAAAACTAGTTTCAGGTGTTAATGTATGGACAATCCAGGAGCCACCTAAAATTAAGATGTGTAACAGGGCCTTAAGTAAAGCATGTCATGTAGAGTGTCTGTTTATACAGTCCTCCTCACAGGAAGAGGTGCTAATGGCTCCTTAAGGAAGCAGCCTTGAAGGCTGGCTGAGGAAAGGGAGGAGAGTAGTCTATTAGGACCCTGGCACACATTATATTTAAGATGTGATTAAAGTGTTAATCATGCCATACATCATAACAAGACTACTCATTTAAGCCAATTTATGGTGTGATACAGTAGCAAATGAGCAGCAAAGATATTCCACACATAATTAACATCCTTGTGGCTTGTTGCTATCATGCCTTAAATTGAATCCGTGGCATGTTGGTGCTGCCCTGTGATATAGCTCAATATCCAGTGAGCACACATATTTGATATGGGGCAACCACCCCCTGCCCAATCAGTGGGTTTGGGCTGTGGGCATCCATGGAGGAAGATAAGAGGAGACGCCGTCCGAGCAAGACAGGTGACAAAGGCAAGGAGT
>NW_017729031.1:50669246-50671659 GCF_001723915.1 Gavialis gangeticus
GTCCCTTCCAACCCTACTTCTATGATTCTATGATTCTATTAGAGGGGTGATACGAGCCCAACATCAGGGAACATCTCTATGATCTTCGGCTCACTGCATCCAGGACATTAGAGATGCACACCCACTTTTTAAAGGTCCTGGAAGCCTGTGGAAGCTGCACATGGGGAGCTAGGAGCTTCACGCCACCAGCTGAAGGCATTGCTTCATGGGATGGGCACTGGCAACTGGGGAACCAAGAGCTCCCAGCTCCCCATGCTGTACACCATGAGCCTCTGTGTATGGGAAGTTTTAAGGAGTGCCACTGGGGCAGCCTCTCCAGGCTTTCCTGCCAGGGACTTGAAACTCTGTACCAGGCAGGGTCCTGAGGGCCAGCTGATAATCATCTGATTGTTTGTCCAGATGGACCTGCAAGCAACTCCTTTTTCAACTTGCTGGTGCAGGGGGAACCTGTGATTATGATCTCAGACTCCCCCTTCACTGGCAAGTACTAAAAGCATGATTTGGGTTTGTGTGGTATGGGAGGAGATATGATTGTTGGGCTCAGACCCTATCATATCATTAAATGAATAAGTGCCAGGGGCCTAACATGCCTAACTTCCTCTCTCATCTCTTGTTGAAGTATCCTGGGGCAGCAGAGTTCAACATGAGTCACAGAGTTCCCTTTCAGGGATAGGGTGAAGGGAGAGCAGTCTATCCTGGGATACTGGAAAATCTAACCATTTATTTTACACTGTGTGACATGCCACATTGTTGAATTAAATCTTGCTAGAAACCAGCTCCAAAAATGGTCTACATTTTTCAAGTAACATCTTTCTGGCTGTTAGCCATTTATATTGTGAGATAATTGCTTTGCAGATGTAGCATGTGTAAATTTATTGTGCCAGTTAGCCATCAGTCAGGCGCTAGTGACCTGCAAAAAAAAAAAGGACTTTAAAGTTTTTTTGGAATTTGCTTTCTCTTCCTCTTCCTGGAGGTGTGGGCATCTATGACTGAATGTCTCCTCAGCTAGGGACAGAAGTTACACATAAACTGGTTAAAGTGATCAGAAACTGGTTTAAACCTGTAACAGAACAGAAGTTCAGTGCACATAAACCAGTTTCAAAATGGCTGAAACTGGTTTAAGATGAACCTGGTTGAATACAGTATCAGACTTAACTGATTTGGGTCAAACCATTTTATGAAACTTCTGTCCATGACTCCTTCCTGGTTCAAGTTAAATCACAGTCCTCCCACATCCCAGCATGCTTTCCAGCCCTGGGCTGACAAGGAGGGGGCGAGCCTGGCTGAGGGTGCAGCAGGAGGGGGTGGACTGCCCCCAAGGCAAACCCCAGCTGGGGCCAGGGGTCAGAGAGGAGAATTAAACACCCCTTCCCCCGCTCAAAATTACTTCTGGCTGTGATTGTGGACTACAAATCCCAGAGGTACCCAGAAGCAGGAAGAGGAAATGATAAGCAACCCTGTGGAGTCCTGCCACTGTAATTCTGGACTGCAAATTCCAGAGACCTTAGGGGCAGCAGGAAGAGGAAGTGAACACACAGCCAGAAAGCCATGATTTAGAGCAGGAGTCAGCAACCCCTGGCACATTTGCCGAGCATGGCATGCGAGGCCATTTTGCTTGGCACGCCGCAGCCAGTCCCAGCTCTGGGTAGCTGCTGCCAGTGATGGAGCCCGGGCTGCTCCCAGCAGGGCTCGCAGTGTCCCAGCTAACTGCTGGGAGCAGCCCGGGCTCTCAGCTGGCAGCAGCTCCCCAGAGCTGGGGCTGGCTGCAGCTGGGAGGCTCCAAACAGCTGTGCTGGGCTCCAGCATCAGCTCTGCACCAGCGCATGCAGGCATGCCTTGGCACAGGCATTTGGGGAGGGGCCTGAGGCAGCACAGCCCCCATCTCTCCTCCACTCCCGGCACAGAGGTGATGAGCCCAGCGCAGCTGTTTTCACTCTGCCTCCTGCTTGCTGCTTGCTGCAGCTGCCCAGAGCCCTGGCTGGCTACAAACAGCTGTGCCAGGCTCATCACCTCTGTACCTTTGTAGCCAGCCCGGGCTCCGGGCAGCTGCAGCAAGCAGTGGGCAGGGAGCAAACAGCTGTGCTGCACTCATCACCTCTGTGCTGGAAGCTGGGGAGAGAACAGGGCTGCGCTGCCTCAGGCCCCTCCCCCAACACCTGCTCCAAGGCGTGCCTGCATGTGCTGGTGCAGAGCTGATGCCAGAGCCTGGCACAGCTGTTTGGAGCCTCCTGGCTGCAGCCAGCCCTGGCTCTGGGGAGCTGCTGCAAGCCAGGATCCCAGGCTGCTCCCAGCAGTTAGATGGGATGCTGCAAGCCCTGCTGGGAGCAGCCTGGGCTCCAGCAACTACCTAGAGCCGGGCTAGCTGCTGGCAGCCACAGAGCCCGGGCTGTGGGGCAGGGGCTTTGGGTAGGGG
>NW_017729031.1:50671928-50673023 GCF_001723915.1 Gavialis gangeticus
CTGAATTGATTCAGCCTTGGGCTTTTTGACTACCTGTACCTCAAGACGACCATCTGAACAGTAATATAAAATGATGTTTCATTTGAATGTTAAGCTTCTACCAATAATGGAGCATGTTTTTAAATGGATCTGGGAATCACTTTTAAATAAGGCACAGGGAAACTTCAGACAGGCACGCTGAGTGCACATGCCATTGATTTCAGTAGGCCGAGAATTTCAACTATCTCCAGTATATCTTTTCCCCAAGAAATTTGAGTCTCCACCTGTAGATTCCTTGTTTTATCTCCTCACAAGAAACCAAATTTCCTGATATATCTGTAGTCCTCCTTCCCCAAACATTCTGATCCTCAGATCTGATATTGTGATTTCCCCCACAGGTCTCATTTGCAAAAAATTCTACCTTTTTCCTGCCTGTATTTTCAAATTCCTTGATCTTTCAGAAATGTACTTCATATTCCACTGCTTCCCATTGTTAGCAAACTTAAAACAAGGTGAGAGGTCACCTGAAAATAAAACACTCTGATCTCTATAACTAGCTTGGAAGGTCAGTACTCCTGCTTAAGACTCATGAGATTAAATTGCTTAATTTAAGCATCCACCCTGTGCCACTGCGTGATGCAGGATACTGGGCAAGATGAACCTATGGTCTGACCCAGTAAATGGCAGCTCTCATGTTCTTACAAATCATTAAACTATGAAGCCATAAAAATGGTCAGTTCCTACACAGAAAGTGGGCATTTTGTAAGGTAAACAAAGTGCCAATTATATTACTGACTGTTCAGAGACCATCATGTGATCAATGTACAGTAATTATTACTGTAGAGCTGAACTAAGTTCCAGAGTTCTGTCATTTAGTTATGGTAAGTGACTGATCTGATGAAGATTTTTAGCCAGATCATACTTCAAACTTCATCTAATTGTAGCTTTGTTTTTGCTAAAATTCCTTCTGCAGTAGTCTCTAGCTGGATGAACATAATTTTTAAAATGAAAACCTAGGTTTTTGTCTATGACACAGTAAGCTAAAGAATATTAAATGCTCTGGAAGATATTTGCACATTGGTGTGACGCAAGAGACATCTCTGTAAAAAAAAAAAA
>NW_017729031.1:50673033-50674129 GCF_001723915.1 Gavialis gangeticus
AAAAAAAAAAAAAAAAAGCACTGTTCTTATATCCCAGCACATGAAGACAATATTTATCATTCAAAAAAGGAAAAATTCATCTGGAGAATTAGAACCTTTTTGTGCTTGGTTAGAATCAGTATTTAAGTAAAATTTTACTCTCAATATCCTGTATAGTAGTTTATTTCAACAGTGTTGCATATGTACAGCTCCTGCTCATAATTAGGACATTTAGGGTTTTGTAGTGCTATCTGTCAGCAAGATAGAATCTCTCTCAACACTATTATGAAACATTGCTAGGCAGAAATCTTTTTCAGGTTATTAGTCATCATTTACAGAAACTCTGTCATTGTCCTCTGTTAATCCTACAAATTTTAATGAATAAAAAGTTACTTTTCCTCACTACCCTTGGCTGGTGGAGGTTCATAGTCTTGGCCACCTTTCACCCCAATGGATTAAATGCAAAAAAACTTCAAATACTTTTATGTTCTTTCGCAGAGAAACAAATCTCCATAGTACTTCAGGTATTTTCAGTACTAATCATTAGCAAAATTCAAAGTTTTTAACATAAACCATTTTAACAGTACAACTAGGAGGTCTATATTCTCTTTGTTTTGTGTTGAAATTCCAAGAAGGAAGGAATGATTTTATTTCAAGAAAACTGCAGGGGATGGCAGTGAGCCTGTTGAAGGAGAAAGGTTGGGCAAGATAGGGGATCAGGTTTTTATAGACAACCTGCATGGACATAAAGCCTAGCCTCTGGATGATGTTCTAATGCCCAAACCTTTAGAAATGTTCCTGTCCTGCAGGCCTTTGGATATGATATTCATATTTGCCATAGCCTAAGAAGCATCATAAATGCATGCATAGGCCTCCAGTGGCTGAGCCCAGATCTCTGATTCCTTTGGAGAGTTGTCCCTGCATTTTGTTTTCTAATATTAGCAATTGTAACTGCTGGGGATAAGAACACTGAGCAGAAATGCCTGCTGGGGACAAGATATTGAGGAGAAGAAAAAATTCACAAATCAAGGGCTATAGGCTGTACAGAAGGGACAGGACAGGGAGCAAAGGTGGGGGTGTGGTGCTTTACATTAAGGAGGAATACACATCCTCATCA
>NW_017729031.1:50676962-50677247 GCF_001723915.1 Gavialis gangeticus
GATCAAGGACAACAAGAAGTCCTTTTTTAAATACACAGGAAGCAAAAAGAAGGTACCAGGTAATGTGGGGCCCTGCAAGACACTCTAGTAAATTTAGTCGTCACACCAGACGACAAAGCTAACCTATTTAACGGCCTCTTTGCCTCCATTTTCCTGAGCAGGGACCGGATCAGCTCTCCCACTGGGCCCCCCTCAGGCCCCAGGGGAGGCGCACCTAGGCCAAGGGTCAGTGACGATCTAGTCAGGGAACTTCTGGAGGGACCGAATGTATTTAAATCAGCTGGT
>NW_017729031.1:50678040-50688494 GCF_001723915.1 Gavialis gangeticus
GCAGCTGGAGTACTGAATCCAGTTCTGGGCACCGCACTTCAAGAGGAATGTGGACAACATGGAGAGGGTCCAGAGGAGGGCCACTTGCATGATCAGGGGGCAGCAAGGCAGGCCCTATGAGGAGAGGCTATGGGACCTGAACCTATTCAGCCTCCACAAGAGAAGGCTAAGGGGGGGATCTAGTAGCCTGTTACAAACTAGTCAGAGGGGACCAGCAGGCATTGGGGGAGTCCTTGTTCCCCTGAGCACTAACAGGAGTGACTAGAAATAACAGTCACAGGCTGGCAGAGGGTAAATTCAGATTAGACATCAGGAGGCGCTACTTCACTTCCAGGGTGGTTAGGATCTGGAACCAACTTCCAAGCAAAGTGGTGCTGGCTCCTACCCTGGGGGTCTTTAAGACAAGGCTAGACAGTCACCTCGCTGGGGTCATTTGACCCCAGTTCTCTTTCCTGCCAAAGAAGGGCGTCGGACTTGATGATCTGCTTAGGTCCCTTCCAACCCTACTAACTATGAAACTATTACTGATAAATTCCTCTTAGCCAAAATGGAAGTGAAGCGATTTGCATATCTGTCTTTGCCTCAGCCAGAATTCTTCCTGAAGCTTTGAGGCAGCTCTCGCAAAACCGCTAGTTACCCTTTCCTTGTAGACAGGGTAGTTCCCCACTGTGCCCAGTGACTGTGCTTTTGAACATGGGGGAAGGAAGGGGAAACTGGAACCTTGCATGACCTCACCCACAGAATGCTGTAACCTCCACCATGATGCCATCCACCCTTGTTGTACAAGTCACCATTCCCCCTAACTGTGCATGGGCTGGCTACTAGAATTTAGCATTGAGTATTTTTGTAGCATGTTTGCTTAATTACTCATTGTAGGTAAAAGTTCTGGCTCTTCTGCAAAACACTGTGTTCAATACAAAAAAACTGGAAAATTAGTTTCTTGTCACTGCTGATAACCAATTCTCAGACATCCACTTCAGCCAAGTGAATCCAACCTGAACCTAGACAGAGGAAGGATCTACAAGGCTTCAGTCTGCAACACTACAAAAATTCTCTCTCTCACCCAAAGGTCTGTGTTGCTGGCTTTACTCAGCTGAGCTGAGTTCTTTTCTCCAGACAAATCCTAGTGCTGGGGAGGGGAACTCAGCTTAGCTGGGCTGAGATGCATTCCCCAGCCCAACAGTAGGGCTGGGGAGTGGAACTGAGTGATTGGGCTTAGTTCCCATCTCCAGCCTGATCACAGCACAGGGGAGGGGAAACTCAACCCGGGCTCACTACTCTTCTCCTGAGCTGTGATCAAGCTTCCTGCAACCCAGCTGTGGGAGGCAGGGAGAGCCAGGGCTGCAGTCCCCATCTAGCTAAGCCACATGGAGCTGCTGAGCCTCTGGGAGTTTAGCCCTGGTTCTCCCCTGTCTCCCACCACCTGGTTACTGGCTGCTTCAAAACTCGAAATGTTTTTACTAGCCTCATTTTGTTTCAAGGCTGTTTCAAAGCCCTTCATTTCAATTTGATTTTGCTGTTTTGAGCTTGAAATGAATCAAAACTGTCCAAATGAAACAGCCGGTGAAATTTTGCACAGTCCTACTAAATAACAGAACTTCAGTGTATGACTGGTGGTTGCAGTAGGCATTTGTAAAGGGGGAGGATAGAATTTGGAAAGAGCCTGGAGAAGAGGCAAGTGAAAAGAGTCAATGTTACATTCACTCCTCCATTGGAAGTGTGCATGTGCTTGTCAGGAGGAATTCTGGCTGATCCAGCACAATTTCCCTTTTTGTATTCCCTCCATGGCTCTTTCTTTGTGTCACAATCTTAACTAGTGTGTGTGCAGGCTCAGAATCATTACGAGTTAAGGGAATGGGTAGCCGCTATGAAGTGTGTCCACTGACAACATCAGTTAGAAGTCTAAAGTATCACAATCCTCTCCTCTTATACCCCAAGTGGTTAGCCAGTATTCAACCCTAAACATCATTTCCATCAAGTTGAGAAACTGATGATGGGGTCGGGGTAGGGGGGAGAGGTGTAGTTTTGTTTTCTTGATGCAATCCAATTTATTTCCAAGGAACGAACTGTACATTTACAAAGGAAGTCCTGTTTCCTTGAACACAGTGGGAACAAACAACAAGAGGCAGTTTCTTTGTTGTGATCTGACACATGGGATTCATTCGTGTGTAATAAGAATGTATCCTTAAGTAGATGTTGTGTCTTATTGTGATTTCCTTGTACTGTCCCTTTAAGACCAAAGGCCTCATGTTCAGCAGGGCAGGGTTCAGCTTGCTTTGTGGCAGTTTTGCAACACCGGGGACTCCATTTTCTCTGCTGTGAGGAGCCAGAGGCATTCTTGGTTTCTCTCTCTCCACAAGACTGGACGGGGTCAAGTCAGGGGCAGAGCAAGTATAAGTTCTACATACATGTACTAAGGGCAGTTGTTAAGATCCACCCTGGATACAATTCCAGAGAATTATAATAATAAATAGATGCTAGGTCAACACAGGAGTGTCCAGAGTGTTGCTGAACTCACAACATATTAGTAGATACTACTTATTCTGAGGGCTGCTAAAGAGAGCATTTTTCACACAAGGATATGACAGACTAATGACCAAAACCTATGTCTGGATACCTGAAATGGCAAGGATGATAAACATATATATTTTACTAGTTGGTAGATCCAAATATTTGGCTGTCCTGTTATTGGGCCAGTTTTTAATGCTAAAGACAACATTTCTAATAATGTAGAAAACAGCTTGGTAAGAAAAGTTGGCTATCATAGGAAGCATAAGGAAAGAAAGGACATCAGCATTTGCTATGATTTAATATAAAATGGAATTGTGCAGTTGTATTAAAATGCTTTCTCTTAGTGCCACATTAAAAACAATTTGTTAATTAATGTAATTTATATTGGGGCTTGTATGTCACAGTTATGGGTATCCAGTGCATGGATTTTGAACATTCCTCTTCCTCCTTACCTTCTATAACTTATGTTTAATAAGCAGGGAAAGGCTCCTTGGAGCTTTACTAGCAGGAGATAATTGTTCCATACTCTGCAGTATCGTCTTCAGCACTATAACATACATCAGTTGGTAATGGTTAATTACTTTGTGCACTTGTAGTTCAGTCTCTTGAGGAGTGAAATTAAATTTCCTCCTTTTAGCTTGGGAGAACATCGACAGTTTTTTGGAATATTTTAAGCTGTCCTGAGCAATGGTAGCAACAGCTTTTTTAGAACAGGGGACAAGGAGTAACAGAGCTGAGGTCTATTCCCAGCTGCACTCAGTTTGGTGTTCCCCAATTGCAACAGTAGCCAGAAGTATCTTTTTTAACCTAAAACTGACTAAATACTTAATTGTTTCCCTCCAATGTTGGACCTCACTTTTTTGTTCTTTTAGTCCTGCAAGAAGGAGAGGTCTAAAGGACTACTGGATCTAGATACAAGTAGCAAGGATTTTTTTGTGATATCTTTTATTGAACCAACTGTGTAGCTGGGAGACCTGTGGGACAAGCTTTTGGGCATCAAGTGCCCTTCCTCAGGTACCTACTGGAGCTAGGTCCAAAAGGAACAATAGAAATTCAAGAACCAACTCAACCTCTGACACACTGTGGCCATGTCTACATGAGACGCTGACTGCCAGTAGGGGCATGCAAAGTGAGCTATATTTGATTCAGATTTGGATTCTATTCAGGGGACAGTGATCTGATTAATTGATTCAGATCACTTTCCCGATTCGATTCCACCAAATTTGAATCTGAAGATTCAATTCCGATTTGGAGAATCAGCAATTCAGCCATAGACACAGCTTTAAATGTTTTTTTCTACATACCTTGAGGTACCAGGCATGGCTCATGAACACTGAGATGGTGGGGCAGATGGAACATCCCATAGGAATGCATGACGGGGCACATGCTTGGCAGTGGACCCAGAAGTGGACTGGAATTACTTCTCGTCTACTTCTAGGTCTGCTGCCAAGTGTGTGGGGATGCCCCCCTGCGTCTCCCTGATTGATCAAAGGGGGACCCCAGGTGGCCCCCCAAACCCAGGAGGCACCAGTTGCTGAGGCTGGGGAGTATCCCCCATGAGCTCCATGAACCTGGAAGTGAACTGGAAGTGCTTCTGGTCCACTTCCAGGTCCGCCACCGAGCACGCTGGGGAAGCCCCACCCCATGCTCCCATGGGATGCTGTATCCGTCCCACCATCTCAGCATTCACGAGCCACCTGGTACCTTGAGGTATACAGAAAAAACATATAAAGCTATGTCTATGTCCAAATCATTGAATCTCTCTGAACCTCCTGAATAGATTTGGAGGGTTACAATTTGATTTGGAGAGATGAAAGGGTCTCCTGATTCAATTTGGATTTGGAGATCCGGCCACTGTATTGGGCCGAATCTGTGCCAAATCAAATCAGAGACTGAAGCTTCGCAATAGTAATGAGCTACTCTGCAGTACTAACAAGCTGCTGTGCAGTCAGCATAACCAAAAAGCCGTGTGGTGATGCTACTGCACAGTAACTCCAGTTACTGTGCAGTAATTTAGTACTTGTGTATACAAATACTAACTACTGCACAGTAACAACTGTGCAGTCAGCATTTCATGTAGACACAGCCTGTGAGATATATGTTCACACAGAATAAAGTAGGTGTGGGGGGGGGGGCGGTACTTGTAGTAAATAGAAATATAATTCTCATCGGCAGACTCTGGTAGCGGTTCCTTTTAGAAATTTACCTAAGTGAAAATTTGGCCATTTCTAAGTATTGTGGAATACATCATTTTGTCCAGATTTGTGAATAAACACGGAGTCATAGAAAAGTAAGTCTAGAAGGGACCTCAGGAGGCCATCTACTGCTACCCTCTGGATTAAATTAAACAGTTGGAATCAACATTCTTATTCCTATTATTCAGCCTTAAAGCTGCAGGCCACAAGAGACTGTCATATTTTACCCATCTGAATTAGAAATGCTACCTTTTTAATTATATGAGCATGGTTGTGGTTACTTTACAAATAGAACTGGTTGGAAGTTTTGACAGAGGATTTAGATTCATTAAGCCTGAAATGAACAACATTCTAGCTTCAGAGAACTTTCACTAAATCCAGGGTAGGGTTACCAGTAACTTCACCTGGAATTTTGAACTGCCCCAGGGCTAGAAACCCTTTCAGGGTCCCTGGATCCTCAGTAGACATGTCCAAAGGGCTGGAACCCCTCATGCTTTTAGGGTTCCCAGCTCTTGGGCAAACCTTACTAATGAATTGGAGCTGGGCTTGGGGAGCTTCAAAAGTCACTGTCTTTGGGGTAGACCTACCAGGGAGTCACCACAGAACTAGGGATTGAAGGGTTTACAGCTCAAAGTCTAATAGCCATATTTGGGTTTTCTGCCTTGGAGCCAGGAGTTCAAAAAGTCATCTGTAAGCAAAGCCAACTATAACTCTGGGGTTCTAGATGGCAGCTCAGTGACACTGTTTCAGTACTACTCTTCTGGGGACCATATTTCATTTTGGAAACACCAGGTACAGGACTGGATCAAAAATGTTGAAGGGAGGTGCTGGGGAGATCTCACTGCCACAAGGGGTACAACCAGCAGCTGTGGCCAGGACCAGGTAGTGGAGAGTACTGCCTGTGCACTACAGTCAAAGAAAGAGGTGTGACCACACCACTACTACCCCTCCCTGGATCTGCCCCCTGACCATATCTCAGTATTTCTGAAATGAAATTGTCTCCACATTTTCAGTTCATGGGAAATTTAGAAAAAAAGCTTTGATCTGATAGGTACCAGAACCAATTTTTAAAAATCCATGTTAGAAATTCCTCAGTTCAGTAACTCCATTTATAAGTAGTAATAATCTTTTTATTCATACATAGATCTCAAGGCACTTTCAAAAATGCTCAAGCATCATGTCCATTTTAGAGTTTGTGAAACTGAGGAAGAGAAGCTAAGTGATTTTTTTTACAAAGAGACAAACCAGGTTTACAATTAAAACTTTTGCTGGTATAGCAATGTCAGCAGGTGTGTGGTTATACACAGGCAGACAAGGTTTTTTTGGTAAATCTGATATTTTTTATTAGATCAATGAAATAGTTGGAAAAATTCTTCTTTGCAAGCTTTTGGGTACTAATACCCTTCATCAGGCTGAGGAAGCATCCTTATCATAGGTGTAGTTTTAACAGCAAAAAGGACTGAGCTAGTATAAGTTACTTCATTCAGAGAACCAGTATGACTATGCTGTCACACACCCTCTTGTGGAAGAGGGCTTCTGCCATAATAAGCTGATGTAGGGAGAGGAGAGTTTGCCAGAGCAGACACACTGACAAACCTTTTTTAATGTAGTTTAGATTTAATTGGCAGAGCTTGGCATAAGACATTGGTAAACAACTGCATGGGGCAACACTGGAATCGAATAATCCCTAATGCCACTGCCTCATTGGCTGCTTCACAGCAGAGCTTCTGCATGCCCTCCAGCTTTCATAGATTGCATAGACATTAGGGCTGGAAGGGACTTCAGAAGATCATCAAGTCCAGTCCCCTGCCCCAGGGGCAGGAAGTCAGCAGGGATCATAGGTTCCCAGCAAGATAAACATCCAAATGTCTCTTGAAGGTGTTCAAAGTAGGTGCTCAAACTCCCTTCGGTGGCAGTCTATTCCAAACCTTGGGGGCTCGGACAGTAAAGAAGTTCTTCCTTATGTCCAGCCTGAAATGTTCATGGAGGAGTTTGTGAATGTTCGACCTTGTCATCCTTTGGGGCACTCTGGTGAACAGACATTCCCCCAGATCCTGGTGAACACCCCTGATAAACTTATAGGCAGCCACCAGATCACCCCTAAGCCTGCACTTCTCCAGGCTGAAGAGTCCCATGGCTCTCAGCCTCTTATCATAAGGTCTGTTTTCCTGACCTTTGATCATGTGCGTGACTCTCCTCTGCGCTCTCTCAAGCTTCTCCACATCCTTTTTGAATTGTGGAGCCCAAAACTAGATGCACTACTCCAGCTGCTGCCTCACCAAGGCCGAGTACAATGGGAGGATGATGTCCTGGGATTTTCTTGAGAAGCATCTATGGATGCAAGCCAGCATTTTGCTTGCTTTACTAGCTGCAGCATCACACTGAAGGTTCATGTTCATTTTGTGGTCATTCATGACCCCAATTCCCTTTTGCCCATAGTGCTAGCCAGCGTAGCACTGCCAAGCCTATAAGGATGCTGCAGGTTTTTCTTCCCAAGGTGGAGAACCTTGCATTTTTTGGTGTTAAACACCATCAGGTTCTCATTTGCGCATTTCCTGAGCCTATCAAGGTCAGCCTGGATCACCCTCCTGTCCTCAGGTGTGGACGCTTTACCCTAGAGTTTGGTGTTATCAGTGAACTTAGCCAGTCCACTTCTGATACCAATGTCCACATCATTAATGATGATATTGAATAGTGTAGGCCCAAGGAAAGGGCCTTGAGGGACCCCACTGGTCACAGGGCACTTCCGTCAACCACCACCCACTAGGTCCTACCCTGGAGCCAGTTCCCCAGCCAGCGGATCGTGGTGAGGCCCAGGCCACAGTTAGCCAATTTTGCTAAGAGGTGATCATGGGATACCGATCAAAGGCTTTTTTAAAGTCAAGATATATGACATCAATCTCTTCTCCCTTGTCCAGGTGATGGGTCACCTGGTCGTAAAAGGAAATAAGATTGGTCAAGCAAGACCTACCCACAACAAACCCATGCTGGCTATCCCTCAGGATATTGCCATCGGCCAGTCTGTTAAGAATGGCCTCTTTGATAATCTTTTCTAAGACCTTCCCTGGGATAGAGGTCAGGCTGATGGGCCTGTAGTTTGCTGGATCCACTTTCCTCCCTTTCTTGAAGACAGGCACCACATTGGCCTTCTTCCAATCTTTGGGCACTTCACCTGAGTGCCAGGAGTTCTCAAAGATCCATGCCAGGGGCTCAACTATGATGCAGTCCAGCTCCATGAGTAACCTGGGGTGTAAACTGTCTGGGCCAGCTGACTTGAAGGTATCCAGCCTCTCAAGGTGTTCCTTCATGAGGTCAGCATTGAAGAGGTCAGCTAAAGAGGACTAGTCTACTTCTCTTTCTCCTACCTCCTTTTTTGTGCATATATAGTCTTTAAGAAGAATTCATATTTCTCTCAGTTGTTTTATCAAACAAATAATTTATCATACAACCAGGCTACACTTGGACTTTCTAACCCTAATTGTTTTCAGAACAGATGTGGTTATTTTTTCCTCCTCAAATTTGATATTTTATTTAAGGAAAAAACTCTTTAAAAATCTGAAAATGCAAAAGAGTTTAGTTTGCCAGTGGAAAAACGGAGTGTTGTGGAAGGAACCAGGCAGGTTTTTGTCTAGTTTGATCATTTTTTGTGTAGTTAAAAACTTAAATTTTCACTGTAAAGTAAAAAAAAAAAAAAAAGGTGTCCCGGGGGACAGAAGTGGAGGCACCGGAGCAGCCTCCTGTGGTGGGACCCAAGGCAGGGCTGACCCGCCCAAAGCAAGAAATAGAAAGCCCTGAAAAGAGGGCACACTTACCATTCCCAGGAGAAGCAGAGCTGTGCCAAGAAGGGCCACTGGTGTGGTTCATCAGCCACTTTTACTGCCGCCTGGGAAAGGTGCCAGGAGATGACATCAGCAATAAACTGCCGCCTGGCAGATTTTAAAGGTGGCACCAGGGAAATGGAAGCAGGGGCAGCAACACCAGAACCAGAGGGAGAAGCTACTTTCCATGCTGCAACTCAGCAGGGTTGGCATTTCAGAAGGGGGCTGGACAGAGAACCACAGGAGGAAGAATTATACAGCCAGCTTGGCAGGGCAGCCGGGCCAAGGGAGACCAGCATCTAGGGATTTCGAGGATCTCAGATGCTGGACCTATGAGTGGGGTGGGCAGAGGCCCATACCCCAATTATTCTTTTCTTCTCTTTTCTGTTACTTTATTTTGGAGGGCACACAGAGCCCAGACCGGGGAAGGAACCTTCAAGTGAATCTGGGTCAAGAGAGAGGACTGAGGCAGCACAGCAGAAGCCTCAGAGGGAGAACAGATGCAGAGACGAAGACGGTCCCACACCTCACTGTCATCCAGGATGAAAGGTCATTGAGGGATGGGAAATGAGAGAAGAGAGCAGATGAGAACATCAAAAGGTACAAGTCGGTGACCCATCAGCTGGCGGTCCTAATGGCTGGTACATGGCTGGGGTGTAGGGGAAGTGGAGCCCCAAGAATGCCCGCAAAGGACAGCACCCCATCTGTGAGAATCCGTGAGGAAGAGCCCCACCACTGAAGATAAGAAGACCAAGTCATGGCAGGCGAGTGTCAGGGCCTCCCTTGGGTCTGAACGCAACCCAAAGCACAGGTCCCAGGTACACACCCCGTGGCTGGAACCAGGTATACGCTTGAAGGTTGCTAGAGAGCACCTATACAAGACCAGGCGGGTGCAATGTCAAAGAAAATTTCTGATCAGCTCAAATAGAAAACTCAATTTACAATGATTTTTTGCTTCTTAGAGTTCTCTCTTTCCCTAGGGCTAGAGAACAAATATCTCTGCTACTGGAATCATACAACAATTGCATTGGGTTTGGAACTGGTTGAAAGTGCCAACTGATTCAACTAGGTTTTCCTACTTAAATCATGTGCATGGATGGGCCCAGGAGGGGGAATGTGAGGGTTTGTTCACACACCCCACCTTGTGCTGTGCCTGTGCAATGAGCTTTCTGAGCTCACTGGCTTGTCAGCACAGGTTCTGCTTTAGGTGTTGCTTTGGTGCAGCTCTAGAACCCTGTGGGGCTAATGTCACTGCCACTTGCTCCCCCACTTACTGCCAAATTCAGCAGCAGAGGAAAAGGGAGAGCAAGCAGCAGTGGCATTTACCCCTTTAGGGTCCCAGAGCCATACTAAAGCAGTAGCTGTGGTGAAACTTGAGCTGACAAGCCAGTGATCTTGGGGAACTCACTCACTGAACATGCACATGCACAGTTAAAGGGGAGTGCAACTGTACGTACCTCCCCCTGCCCCCAGCTCCAATCTGCTGCATGTAGAATTCCCAGGTACACCTGCAGAAGCAAATATTTTCATGATAGAAAGTGATACTGTCCCATATTTTCCCTCATCTAGTTTTACCAACTGCATGTGTTCTTGATTAAGAATGGGTACACTTTGGCATGCATTCCAGCCATTAAAAAAGAAAGCCCAGACTTCTTAAATGTGGCAAGTCACAGCCTCACTCCCTTAAATCAGGGCCCCTGAGGGTGAAATTTGACAGTGTTCAGGTCTATCAGTCCATAAACAACTAAGCTATGCTTACTCCAGTAGCTGATGAGGAGGCTACCCTATAGCTAAACCAAATTAATATGGAGCCTTTTTGCTGCAAAATTCACTCTTTTCTGCTCTGTCTGGCATCCCATTTCCTTTGGGGTGACAGGAGAAAAAAACATGTTTGAAGTAATACTCTATCCGAAAACCTGCAAGTTGATAA